>NC_088871.1:48733879-49068879 GCF_032884065.1 Artemia franciscana | reverse complement strand
TGTTTTACCCTTTTTCGAAAATAAGGCAAATTTTTTCAGGCTCGTAGCCTGTAATCAATTGGACTAATCTTAATGAAACTTATATATTTCAGATCAGCATAATAAGCAGATTACTCTGATATACCTATTGGTATCAAAATTCCCTTTCTATAGTTTCGGTTGCTATTGAGCCGGGTCGCCCCTTACTTACAGTTCGGTACCAAGAACTGTTTGACATAATGTTTGCTACACTTTTCCTGTCAAATAGAATATATGAATATGAACAAAAAAATTGCGAGGACAATAACTTTCCAGAACTAGTTTGTGAATATTAATTTGAGTACGAATTCGAGATATTAGCCAATGTAAAAAATGTTGGGCTTTAAATTTTTAAAAATGCCACAATTTACAAGAAAAAGGGACACCTTTGGCTGGCCCCAGGGCCACAGACTGGACTGGGATGGTCAAAGGGCTGTCAGCATCATGACCAAATGAAAACCAAAGTACACATAACAAGGAATTTTCAACTTGATATTTCAACAGAGTATAATGAGTTATATTTCTGGAAAGAAAAATCCTAACGATGAGCCAGTAAGCAAGAACAGACTTGATTTTTGAATTGAGAAACTACAGTTGGGCCAATAGCGCTGTTCACATTTTTTCTTCAATAGCAATCCAGGCGACCAGTGTGATCTTATTCAGATGTACTTTTAATTTTTGAAGAAAAACACAATAACTTTGGCGTGTTTGACATTGCCCCACCTAGAAACTGCAAAAAGAAAAGGGCAACCGCTGCGACGATCGTTCTCTATATACTAGGGGAAAGTAAATACTTTTGACTCGTGTCGATAGAAGCTGGTATAAAAAATCTATATAATAAGGGTGGAGTCAATACGTAGCCATTGCACCGTTTGACTTTTTCGTTTCACTGCGCACGCCTTCTGTCTCTTCCTGCACCTGCTACTCGCTTACCTCAATAGTTACCATTCAGTTGGCTAAATAACGCCTAAAGCCTGCGGACAGTTCTTCTTCGGGGCTTAATTGTCGGAAGTCAGTAGCGGAACGGTTTTCGATGTTACTTCCATCGACTGAGTCGCTATCACAGTCTTAAGAGTGAAACCCGGGAGGATGATTAGCAATTTTATTGTTATATGTATTGTTGTGCTATGCCGCAAAGCTGTGAGATAAAATGCCAAAAGGGTGAATTTTCCGTACCGAACATAGCGAAGTAAGTCATATACACTTTTATGAATCTTGCGAATTAAGTCACTTACACAATTGCCGATGCTATCAAAGTGAGCTCTAAGGGAACGTTCACTCGCCATTTAATTGTTGCATTATGCCGCGATGTTGTTGAAGAAACTGGCAGGGGATTAACTGTCCCACGTCTTGTAATATGAAACATCTTTCTCTTGCCAGGACCAAAGAAAGGGAGGACAAAAAGAGGGAATATCTGGTTAACTACTCTGCATAGGCAGATATTAACCCCTACAGCTGCTTCAATATTTTTTACATACAACGTAGCAATTGAAGCTTAAAAAGAATTTTCAACTCTAGAGCACCAAGTTGTATAAGAAAAGCGGGAAAGGAAAGATTTTTGAAACACCGTACGCGTTGGTTCCGTGCGTTAAAATATCATGTGAAAAAAGGTGTTAAGGAAATATCCAGTGTTTACCCTCCGAACTGCGTTTTTAGAATCTAAATATGGTATAAAAAAAGAGTACTTATCTGTTAGCCACTACACACTCGAGAATTTGGATCAACAGGTACGGGGCTGAAACAACTGAGACGCTAGGGAGATGGATAGGATATATATAATTTGGTCTGTGCATTTGCACGCTAGGGGGGAGGAGTAAGTATAGTGGCGCTGCATGCAAAATGTGACCTAACCTAATCTAGCAAGAATACGAACTAAATATTTATTAAAATATAGGTTAAATGTATTTTTCCGCTTAGACGAAGCTAATTATCTCCGTATACAAGCAGCAATTAGACCCTTTATTGTCTGATTTTAAATATCCAAATTCTCGAGTGTGTACCGGATAACAGATAAGTATGAAAAAAAGGTTTGGTAAAATTCTAGTTTAGCTACTTTTTGCTATCTTAGAAAGGGGCTAGGTTAGGGAGTTGAAACTTTCAGGGATGGGTCTAAAGGCCTAAGTATGTCCCGGGAAGGTATTTTGAAGTATCTACCCCCACTCTTTCTCCTTCTAGAGGGCCCTGGCCTTTGATGACCTTTAAAATATTTGTGTTATTAAGTTGAAATCTTGAAAAATAGATCCTCTGCTTAAATGAAGTACAGCAAAACTGTTTTCAGCTTCACAACTTTGCTCAACCCTAATTTATGAGGTTTCAAAGATCTACAAATACATTTCTAAATTTAGAAAAACATGGGTATGCCTTAGAATTCTACTCAAATAACAGGAATTGCATTTTCAGAACTAAAACCAGAGAAAAAGAAACAGATAACTCAAAATTAAAGTAAAATGTTGTTTTGTCAAAATTTCAATAAGCATAGACCTGTCAAGTAGGCAAATTTCTAAGACTTAGGAGTCAGAAGAGGGTTAACGTGGAAGCTTGGCAGTACCTTCCCGGGGTACATTTTTGGCCCTGGATTCATTACTGAAAGTTTCATTTTCCTAACTTAACCCTTTTCCAAGACAGAAAAAGTTGCTAAACTAGAACTTTACCAAGGGTTTCAATACAACTAATTGAATTTTCTACCAGATTGACTGTATAGATAAAAACTTATTTATTCTTGTTACTTTTTAAGGAAAAATAAAGTTTGTTTTGCATATTTTCAAACTCCAAACTTTTCAAATTCAATGTCAAACCATGTAAATGAAAAAATGGCTGCTCACTTTCCATCGGAGAAAATATAAAGCTGGATAAGTTTAACTCCATGTTGGAAAAAAAAAACGTTACTTGATAATTTTGATTGATGAGATATTAGATTTTTCCTCAACTTCTCAATTTCTTGAAGCAGAAATGCTCCGAAGGGAAGGGGGATGAGCCTGCACAATTTTCCCAGTGAGGAGTTGAAGCCGAGACTTGAAAGTAAGTTATTTGTTATCGGTTTAGTACATGGCCAAATCTAAAGAAACACTATACAATCCGTAAAAACAATTCAAAATGTTCTAAAATAATTACTTGTACCATCCCTAAAGGTTGCTTTACTTCGTTTTATCATCCTCCTCTTAATGGATCAACTTATACCCAAATTTTACAAACTCATTGTATTTTCAGTATCGCAACTTTTTTCTTCAACCGCCTGTTGAGCGTTTGTCGTAGAAAAGAGTCACGGTATTGAAAATTCATTGAGTGTATATAATTTGGGTTATATATTTTTCTTTAGGTGGGGCGGGATTTGGGGTAAAGCAAAACAATTTTACCTTTAAAAATGATAAAGTAATTATTTTAGAATGGTTTGAAGTAGTTCCCAAAATTTCTTAGGGTTTCTTTTTTTATTTTTAGAAGTGATAATACATTACCGGGAGCGGTTTTTTTTGTCAGAATAGTATCGAATTTTTTCGGATGCTTCAAAAAACGTTTGTTTTTGGTACTTTATTTTGGGAACAAAAGACCATTGGTATGCACTTTTCCTGCCTAAGCTCAAAAAGGTGAAAAGACAAAACAAGTAAACACAGTTTAGTGTTTAGAAATGAAAATACGCAGCGGTCATTTTTAAAAGGCTGAAAATAGCAAAGGTCTGCTGGCTGCAATTAGTAGTCATAATTCCATTTCAGAGGCAGCGAAAGCCTTCCGAGGGCAGAGGTCCAACTAGCCTAGAAGATAGAATCTTTAAATTTCCCCGAATATGATTTGGGGTGTCAAATATGACAAGGTATATTTGGGGTGCTGTAAAATTTTCATTGTAGAATTTTGAAATTTGATTTTCTAATATGTAAAGTCATTTCAGCTTTAAGTTTTCCTTCTGGAGAATTTTTGAGGATTATATCTCTGTTTTTTTTTGTTTTTGAGGAAATATCTCTGTTTCCTAAAAGAAATGTCGTTCAAACTTCTAAAAATGACAATATTCAAAACTTGAGTTTTGAATGCGTCTCAGTTTGAGAAGTTTTGCCAAAAATTTTACCAAAAACCAAATACATTTGTTTTTTCTTTTTGCTAACTCACATAATCGCACAACATGGAAAAGGACAATGGAAAGGGAGTAGAAATTTTGGAAATAAGTTCAAAATTTTTATTGCGCACAAATTCTGCGTGTAATATGAAATTATCACGGGTAAATATTTCGCTGTTCATATTATTGACTTAGGAATAAAGCGAACATACCATTGGATACCATTTTTTATGCCTTTTCTGAATATAATAATCGCTTTTTCAGCAAATTCAATTTTAAGCTGTTTTAGAACCCTTGAAAATAATAATATCATTCTTTATTTTTTGGATTTAAAATGGGTTATAACATTTGTCTCAAGCTTACTATTTCATTGTAAATCCATTGATTGTGAATTGTGACATAGATTTGTCAAGGTTAAGTTGAATAAAAAAAAAATAAATAAATCTGCCAAGTTTTCTTCTTAAGAAAACTTAAATACAAAAAATTGTATGTCAAAAAAATATCAAACGCCGACAGAAGAAACATGGCAGATGGGAAAATAGAGAAATTGTCTTGAATTTTTTATCAAACTTAATCGTGATAAACCAATGCTTGTGGATTGTTTAACTTTATAAAAATGGATTTATTCTTGAAGTAAGTTTAAAAACAACGTTATAAGCCCTTTTTATGCCCCAAAATTGTCATTTCAAGGGTTCAAAAAGGGCTTGAATTTTAATTTGCAAGAGAAACGATCATTATATTCTCAAAGAGCATAAAAAGGTTATCGAGTGGTGTGTTCACTTTATTTGTGTGTCAGTAATATGAACATCGAAATATTTACTTTATGACGTTTCGCTGAATTTTAAAATGGATTTGATTCTAAATCTGAAGATCAAACCCTCCACAAGCCATATTTTATTTCAAATTCCAAAAATATTTTTAATTTAGGCAGAGTCGAAGAACTTATCAAACTAGCCTAGAGATAGCCATTGCCTCTTTAGTGGCTGAATTTGCCAATTTATACAGTTTATTCCTCGAAGATTGAATTATCTGAGTGGTATATCCCCCAACCCGAATTTTTAGATCTTGTCTCAGGTTATAGCAAGGAATTTATATTCTACTGCACCTCACAGGGTTGTAATAATTTTAGTACCCGATAAGAAGAAAATATATCAGTTCTGGCAAATAATATCTAGGTTCCTGGAGGGTATTCATCGTTGTAATAAAATACAATTTGACTTTTTATCTGCCATTTCACCGTGCGATGAATTCATGTAATTGTAGCAATTGCCTTAACTTAAAGTGACACCTTAATAGTAACTCTCAAAAGAAATTTATTTTATGACTTCATATTTCAAGTGCTACCCTCTGCGATTGCGGACTGTCTCGTAGTTATGTCCAGTAAGCTACGAAATAAAGCAGCTGAGTTACTGATACGTATATATACATATATATATATATATATATATATATATATATATATATATATATATATATATATATAAGTTTCGCCAAATTCTTTTTCCAGGTACGACTTGAACACGCAAATAAACATTGATAAGTTAGTATAGCATAACAGACTCGGAAATCGCAGTTTCAAAACTTACTTAAAAAAAACACACACACAAATAATAGTAGGTTACTCACGGGCTGGTTTTCTTGCTAGATTTAGTGAGATGTCGAGTCTTTTTTTTTTGTATAATACTGCACTTGTGTGCTTTTTTTATGTTAATATTTTTTTTTCATTTTTTCATTTATGCTCTGACCTTTATATATATATATATATATATATATATATATATATATATATATATATATATATATGTATATTTATACATATATATATATATATATATATATATATATATATATATATATATATATATATATATTATGTATATATATATATATATATATATATATATAATACGTATATATATATATATATATATATATATATATATATATATATATATATATATATATATATATATATATATATATATAGTATATACATATATATATATATATATATATATATATATATATATATATATATATATATATGTATATACTATATATATATATATATATATATATATATATATATATATATATATATATATATATATATAGTATATACATATATATATATATATATATATATATATATATATATATATATATATATATATATATATATATATATATATATATAGTATATATGCTATACTATAGTATAGCACAGTATATATACTATACTATACTATAGCATAGCATATATACTATTTATATATAGTATATATATTATATATATATATATATATATATATATATATATATATATATATATATATATATATATATATATATATATATAGTTAGAAGGGCTAGTTTTTAAGCTGTGTCTTGTTGAAAAATAAGAAGTAGTCCATTCATTAATTAGAAACATAACACCTAAAATGCCACATTTTCAGGACGGTTCCAACCCAAAAAACTTGTTTTTCATAATAAGAATGGGAAGCATCAAGAATAAAAACAAAAGACTTCGATGATAGGTTAACTTGTCATCATATTTTGTCAATATCCAAATCAAGCCACAATTTCAAAGAGATGAAACAAAGAGAATGAAACACAGCCAATGAGCTGTTAGGAGCAGGTTGTGATTAAAAATCGTGACAAACAAGTGGAAAGATATAAAATCTGATTTTCTTAAAACTACCATATCGATTAATCATCAAACCAAATCGATTGCGCACCATAACTATTTCCTTTTAATCTATTAAAGAATCGGCAGCTTATATTATTTGATTCAACAAATCGATTCTTTACATAGTGTGAATTAAAACAAGATTAATAAATGACCAGTCTGTATAAAAGTTTTCATATATTGTCAGCACAAATAACATTGTTGATTTGTGGTATGAGGACTTATAGGAAGACCCAAAATTGGTATATTACATGAAATTCTTGAAATTATGGGAATAATTAGGAAATTTTGAGTACGTTACTATATGGACCTACACTATGCAGTTTTATCATTGACGGATTCAGTTAGAAGCATGTGGCATGGAGGATCAGAGGCAGGGCCCTTAGAAAATCCTGAAATTTCGTCATTTTGATAATTTCCATATTTTAGAAAAGCCTTTCTTACGTTCCGCTTTAATTTTGTTTTTTTATGAATTGCGCTACTCCCCTAAATAAATTTTTGGGCAATAGCCCAGGATCATTTAATCCTCTTGTTGTGTGTCATTCTATGTGGAATATCCTTCCCGATTCGGTTCGCGAATGCCGCTCATTTGGTACCTTCATAAGAGTTGTAAAAAAAAAAAAAAAAAAAAAAAAAAAAAAAAAAAAAAAAAATCAGTTAACATGTTAAAATTTTTTATTTTTTTATTTATTTTTGGTTTCTGTTTTTGCATTTTGGTCTCCTTTTGTATAGCACTGATTAGAGTCTGTATAATCTGTTTAATTATATGTAATTTATTTAATGTATTTAACTTTTTTCTTCTATTGATTTAGTGCTTAATTGAAAAGTAGGCTATTCCCCCTCTTTTGCAGACATAGGAGCCTTTGGGGGATTTGATGAGTGTATTCATTGTATGATTAATTAACTGAAAATAAACAATATTTATCTTTCTGTGACATTGTCAGGATTTTTATTCGCTGAAGGGTCAATAATGAAAAATAATTTAAATTGGTAATTTGAAAAAAAGTGTCCAGAAATTCAAGAAAGCTAAAAATTTTTTAAAAATTTTTTAGACACATTTTTTAGTATTTTGTCAAGGAAAGCTTTATGTCTAAAAACTACGACTTTCTTGTCCTGACCATAAAAATCTTTCATATTTAATCACCTCGTTCTTCCCATAAGACTCTCCTAATTTGGCCGTCATTGGCCAGATCTTGAGAGAGAGGTTCTTGGTTACAGTCTCGAATTTCTAGATATTAGGATCCCATTGTATACTTCTTCTTAATTTTTGGGGTCTTCCGAGAGACTTTAGGGGCAAATTTCAGATGAACCAGTGTTCATCTTGTACGTACGATGCTGCAGTTAGACATTTGAGGAGAATGCCATTTGCTTAAGAAAAAGAAAAAGTATTATTTCTATTCTTTTATAAATTGACAGGTCACAAAATCTTTAGATGTGTTAAGCATAATTGATTACGTCAATATTCGTGACTAATAGATATGTATCCATGGTAACGAAGAAACAAAACTAACATTAACAAATTATTACATTTTCAGTCCCTATAATGGTCGTGCTGCATCACTATTAGTTTCAGAGAATCACTGGTACTTAAATGATCCTTAAAACAGCCCTAACTTCCTTCAATATTCTAGGTACAGTTTCAGTGACAATACTCATGACAGTGGTTGAACCAGGAAAGGGAGGTGACAGCCCCCTTGATTTGGGTATAGTTTAATTTTATGTAGTATCTATTTACTTTTATACAGATCATTAGCATAGATTCCAGACAATCTTTCGGTGACATTTACTCAAGACAATAGTGGAACCAGAGAAGGGAGGTGACTGCCTCTTGAATGGGTTCCGGCTTAATTTTATGCAGTACCCATTTACTTTTATACAGATCTTTCGACCATGCCACTAAGGGGACAACCAATCCACTTTGATTTTGTGCAATTTTTCTTACGAATATGTCAAATAAAAAAGTCATCAAAATTCTAGCCAAAGAATTTGTCAATAAAAAAAAATCCTTTCAAGCTCTAAGCCAGCTATTCTTAATCTTCTCAAAATCCTGGTCCTGTTACTGTTTTCTGGTATCCGCACACTGACTTTACTGGGAAACCCCCGAGTTTTCATTTGGAAAACTGTTGGAAATGTTTGGGCGAACAAAACGGTTGGAAAACCGCTGAATGGTTAATTTTTGTTTTCAGTGAAAACACATCTTGGATGTGGCAAATTAAAAAAAAATGCTACACTTCAAAGCTTGGATTTTATAGGACAAAAAGACCTGACTTTGGTGTTGTTTGGCTTTAATACTGGACTTGTCATTGAACATATGTTTAGGCCTATAACTATTTTTATAAATTTTATAATACCAATAGGCGTGAAAACGCATGAATGATTCGATCGATATAATCCATTCCCCGTAAAGTATCGTACAATGTACATCTAAATATTTTCCTAAGGTCTTGAACAAATCCTCGTAACCAAAATTATAGCGAAGTCCCTAGCTGACAATAATTTAATATCATTGATGTTAGCCACTTAATGAGAGGAGAAGGTTATCCCCAAGAGGGTAAAAATATATTTTTTTCTATGGGGGTGGGGATGGGGTGGATATTATTTTCGAAAAAAAGTGCCAAGAATGAGCGAATTATATAGTTAATTAGAACAATTAAAGGGATACTTGCAAAAATTCAGTAGTAGGAAGGGGACATCCACCATATGGCTAAAATGGGCATAGAGTTCATTTGTGATACACATGAATGTTATATTTAGATTTAGGATGAAATCCTGGGTATATAGATGCACATTAGGGGGGGGGGTATATATTCTGTAAATATATAGGTTCTAAGAAATTCATGAATTTCTTAGAAAAACTGCAAAAACAAGGAAAAAAGTGAAAATAAACGTTATCCCCCTGCAAAATGTGTTAACTGTGATTGTCTTGCAGATTATGGATTAAGAATTGTTTTTTAACATGTTTCCATATGTCCAGCTGGGCTCCTAGGCTCATAATACCGGTTAGCTGGTTGGCTAATTTAAAGATTTGTATATAGGAGTACTGTCAAATTAGCCATCTGGTGAAAGATTGAAAGTATACATAAATTACTAAATTTTGCATTTTCCGAAATGACACTATTTATATGGTATCGTGACCTTTTCATTAACCATTGACACATTCTACCCCTAAGAGAAAAAATACACAGGCTGTCCGCTCACTCACATCCCCTCAGTAGCTAAAATTCTTATCCCCTCACTTATTTTTGTGTAACGCTATTAAAGGATCACTATCTTTCTAAATTTAGATATTCATCCTTTGATCAATATAGCCTATATTTCCTAATATCTACTCATCTTTCCAGGTTGCAAGAAAGCAAATTTTACGGATATTATACGGGTTGTTCATCCCCTATAATTATTTTTTTGAATTTTGCAGGTAACAGACCGAATCATCTTGAAGCCCTCAGCATTGCCAAACAACAGGAACTATAAGAGCAGGTGTCGCTCTTTTGTGCACAGGTGATGGAACGACGATGCTACCACAGTTGTTGCCTGATGATAGTAAATTGTTGTGAATTTTTTTCACTATTTACTTAACTGGATAGTCAATATGATTTTCGCTTTTGGTAGTAAGTGTTTATTTTTATATTTGATATTAATCATTATCTATAGCTATTTTCATATTTATTTTTCAAAAGTGACTAATCTTGAGAGAAAAGCATGACAGTTATGTATTAGATGGGTTTTTTATTTTGCGGTACTTGTGTCTTATAGCCACCACTCCCAAGTTTTGTCGAAAACTTAAGTTTGGTTAATGCTAATGAAATAAAACAAAATATGAGGAAAATATAATACTATCAACAAAATTGTGAAAACTACAACAAAGAATTATGGAAGGGGGGCCGCCCAGACCGCATTATACTAAATACGTAACCTAAACTAACCTAACCAAAATACCTACTAAATATTTAATTAAAATATAGCTAAAATGTAGTTTCCCACCGAGTCGAAGCTAATATTGTCTGGTATAAAGACCATGAAAACCGGTTATTGTCTCATGTTCGCCATAAGAGATCATGAGTGTGTTGGCTATATGAAAAAAGTACCCATTTTGCCTTTGGAAAATCGAAGAAAAAAAATAAGATGTCCCTTCTATGTGTATCTATTTCTTAATATTCACAGTTTTAAAGTTACAGTTGTCCACTTGTGAATTTGTCACTTCAATTTATTTTGGAGGATTGTGTACGCAGAAATTTATTTCTGAGGGGAGGTAATAATAGAAAAATTATGTTTGATAATTTAATTAGAAATGCCCTGAAACCAGTGGAAATCTAGGCCCAGAGGGTTTGGTACCGGAAGCCCCCTCTACGTACTCCCCAGGGTGAAATCTAGGCGATTTACGTAATTGAGAGACAATTACATGAAATGTATATATTGTCTTTGTAATAGATAATCCAAAAAGGCAAAGAACTGATTACTTTGGTAAACATAGGCCTATACGGGATTCCATCACTGACATAGGGACAAGGTAAAAACACTACTCGATTTCTTCGTTTATCCTCTTTTCAAAAATATTAGCCAATACATTTGCATGCATCCCCCTCCTGGATGGTCCCATGTATAGCCCTAATAATGTGGATATCCTATTAGGCTACAAAATGTAGACATACATTTCAGCTCAAGTATAAAGCCAGTTGTCTTCTCAGTCTGGAGTTTTTCTCTGTGTGTGATTGAGTGGGTAATTTACAAAAATACTATTTTGAAATGATCTTAAAAAGTAGATAATAATGGAAGGAAACATGATGATCTGATTAATAGAAAAGTCATATATATTATAAAGTAAGGATATTATTGTTTTCTTTCAGTTTTTATATATTCCTTTGGCTATATATGGGACCACCAGCAAAAGTACATTTGCAAATGAGTTGATTAGTATATGTGGAAAGAACATTAAAAAGGAATCGAGTAGTGTATTTACCTTATCCCTATGTCGCTTATGGAATAAGGTAGACATCTACCCTGCCTTTTTGATCCATGTTTTTGAATGAGAACGTATGCCTACCCTTACCAAAGATGGATTACTAGGCAATACTTCCACTCGAAAAAGGGCCTTTTACTGCTATTACTTTATAGTTTTTTTTATTGATAAAGTATTAAATTTTCATCGTATTTTATTTTATTTTATTAGCATTAACCCAGCTCCACTTCTCGACAGAACTTAAGTGTAGTGGCTCAAGTTCCAAATTTTGAAAACAAACATGCGACCTTTTTTTCAATTTGGTCCTTTAATATGGGTTCCTATGAAGCAAATACACTTCTTCAAATGCAAACAGTTGATCCACAGTCAAAGAGGAGCCCTAAGAGTACAAATGACTTATTTTTGAAAAAAGTCGGAGATGTGCATTCTTGTTTAAGATAGAACAACACGACTGTGTTCTTACATCAATTCCTGGGGTATGACTAATCCCGAATTATACGAATTTCTAGTTGTTTACAGACGAATTTCATAATTCAAAAAGGAGGTCGTAATCTTGGGCGATCGATTGTCTAGGAACTTTTAGTGATCGTTCTGTAGGCCAAGAGAAACACAAATTTTTCTGGGAAGGGGAGGTTTTCAGGAGGCTCGGAAACGGACCAAAACATTTTTCCCTGATCAGTTAGAAACTTAGAGTGGCACTTACGTATTATATCGACCACACTTGGACAGTGTCACGTGGAATATAGCCATAAAACTCGTTTATCTTGCATATAAATACAGGATAGTGATAGTAGAAATCTAAATCGCATTCCGAATGGGCCCTAACCAGACACTGAGTTCTTCTTTGACTAGGTCTGTTCCTCTCATATATATATATAATAAAAATGGGCAAAGTAGCCTAGTGAACTAATCTAGCCGAACCTAAAATAACCTTTCTACTATCACTATACATTGCAAAATAAATGAGTTTTATGGCAGTATTCCAAGTAACAGTGTCCAAGTGTGGTCGATATAATACGTAAGTAACCTTAGAGCCGTAAGTCTTTGGACCAAGTAATGCTTCCATCCCATGTTTACACCACTTAAACACAATTTCAAGAAACATGCAAAAATCTTTCAAAGCGGAATAAGGTCAAGTTTTGAAGATGCCAAATTAAAAATATATCAAAGCGGGCGTGGAATGATCCTACATTGAGAAGATTCTTTTTCATGTTTAAAAAAAATAATAATAACTCGTAATTTTGCATATACATGCCTCGAAACTTTACTATAAATTTACGACAAAAAGTCCATTTGAGAAAACTAGGAAACCGAAAATGACTTCCCTGAGTATTGCCCAAAGAGTAGCATGAAAAGGGCCGCACTTAGGAAAAAGGTAATGTTCTTATGAACAGTTTCTGTACCATTGGTACGTGCTGTCGTAGTATGTATCTTATTTGGAAATAGACGTTTTCCAAAAAAGAGGCTTTTCAAAGAAAAGTAAATAGCAAAAGTAAAAATGTAAGTCAAGTGGAAATTAATCAAACAGTTTGTTGGTACAAACTGTAAGTGAGGAGCGACCAGGCTCAGTAGTAAACAAAACTTTAAAAAAAAGAAATTGATACCAATATATCCAAAAGAATTGTATTTTTATTCTGATTTCTATCATATTAGCTTGAGTATGTTTAGTTGCACTCATCAAAGGTTACGAGCCTGAGAAAATTTGCCTCATGTTAGAAAGAAGGGGGAAAGATACACTAAAATTCATAGAATCCTAATGAAAATCACACCATCAGATTCAGAATATCAGAGAACCCTATTTCAGAGGTTTCTAGCTACTATCTGCAAGAATATCGAATCTAGTACTTTTTAGCAGAAGAAAGATCATTGACGTGTGTTTATTTGTTTTGTTTTTTCCCAGGGATGATCTTATTCACCCAGTGCGCCTAGAACATCGGGAGATGGGTTTAGTTTGACTCTTTCTCTCAACTTTACTTTTTAAAACAGTAAAAAACTTTAGCCTAAAGACCTGGGCGTTGAGGAGGGAAAAGCCCCTTTAATATGCGGAGTAATTTCTGTTCGTTTTGAGTTTTAATGTCACTCTTTACTTTCAGTTAAAAAACTGTTTTTTTTATTTTATTTTCTGAATGTCTTTGAATTAATATATTTTTTGATTTTGGCTGTCCGCACATGAATAATTAAAACAAATTTTCATATTAATTTTATTTTGGCTAAATGGCTTTCTCTTAGTTTTGATCGGAATATTTTGAGAAAAAAGGGGTGGGGGAGGAGGCCTAGCTGCCCCCTTGTTAATACCTCGCTCTTTACATTAAAGCTTAAATTTTGTCCCAATTCTTTAAGCATGACCCCTGAATCGCAAAGGCCGTAGAATAAATAGTTGAAATTACTAAAAATACTTTAGCGTAAAGAGCGAGGTATTTAGGAGGAGATGAACCCCACATATGCGTAATAATTTCTGTTCGTTTAAGTTTTAATGCTGCTCCTTACTTTCAGTATAAAAAACTTTTCGATATTTATTTTTTAATTGTTTTTTTTAAATAGTGCTGGAATGTCCTGTGCTCCCTTCATGGAAATTACCTTCTCCCATGACAAATTCCTCCATGGAAAGATCCTCCGACGTAACCCCCTTCCCTCAACTCCCCCACCTCCCAACCAAAAAATCCCCCTGAAAACGTCTGTACACTTCCCAATAACCATTACTATACCTAAACAAAGGTGAAATTTTGCAATTTGCAGCCCCTCCCCCTTGGACAATGAGGGAGTAAATTGTCCCCAAAGACATTGTTATTAGTTTTTGACTATGCTGAACAAAATGGCTATCTCAAAATATTCATCCGTTGACTTTGGGAAAAAAATGATCATGGGAAGGGGCCTAGGTGCCCTCCAATTTTTTCGGTCGCTTAAAAAGTGCACTAGAACTTCCGTTAAATTGAGCCCTCTCGCGACATTCTAGCACCACTGTGTCGATACGATCATCCCTGAAAAAAAAACAACAAGAAAACAAAAAACAAAAACAAAACAAATAAACACACATCCGTGATCGGTCTTCTGGCAAAAAACACGAAATTCCACATTTTTGTAGATAGGAGCTTGAAACTCCTACAGCCAGATACGCTGAATGCGATGGTGTGGTATTCTATGACTTTTAGGGGGCGTTTGCCGATAATCCCAAATAGGAGATTTGCAGACTCCTTTTTCTCTTTCTTTTTTCACCGCTATACTGTAAAATGGTCTATGATTGGTCTTCTAAGTATGATTCAAAATAAACTCAGAGACAAGACTGGCTAAGCATGACAATAATAAAAACATAAAAAATGAGGAAAATTCGCAGCCAGTGAGAACAAGGAAAAATGAATATATTTTGATCGAGACCTCCGCTCAGTCAGTCGTTTAGAAGTTTTTCTTTTGGTTTCTTTTTGTATACTTTAGTCTCTATTTATATATATTTGCACTAAAGAAGGTGGATAGAAGGGGCCCAAATTTTCGTATTTGTTCTGTGTTTTTACTGACTGTGAATTTTCCCCGTTTTTCTACGTTTTCCTTTATTCTCAAAAGTAGTGCACCAACCAGAAACGAGTTTCCATTCTTACGGCCATTTCATAAACCTTTTTGAAATAGTCCACTAATCAGAAACAAGTTTACATTCTTACGGCCATTTTATAAACCAATTTTCAGGGATATTTAGTAATAGTGAAGCCGCCATTATACTCTTCTCGTTTATCACTGTTCCAGAACTTCCAGAACTTGTTGTTTTTTCTAATTTCTTCTTAATGACCATTCCCAGCATCATAAATTTGCTATTGATCAAACATATTTGCAGTGGTAACTAAAGGGCGATATCCCCTAGGGCGTTGTCAGCTAGGCGTGGTTCTAGTTCTAGGGCCACGAGGGATTTAAGTAGCAAGCAAGGTAAATATATTGCATAATCATTAAAAAGAAACTATTTGCCCTTTCGCTAATTAACAAGTTTTTAATATAGGAAGTACATTTAAGCTGTAAAGAACATTGAAAACTAAGTTGCATGAAATGATTCTCTTGAGGACAGATGTGAACAGATGACGTTTAGAAATTACAGTTACGTTATGATGCAATCCTTTGATTGAAATAATATATTTAATTTAAATATAAAAAATTCTTTCTGCAGAAATAAGGATGATGTAATACCATGTGCATAGATAGGACTTTGCTTTGGGAAGGGGAATTTGAAAAAATTCTAATTATACAGTAGAAACCGGAATTTTTTTTTTATTAAATGGGATGGTGCTAAATAGAGTTTATATTGCTTAATATTAGTGTGTTCCTGTTTTCTCTGGGTATGACAAAGTGATAAACGTTAGGTTGAAAATTATCGGGTGCTTCCGTATTAGCCTGTACACACTTGAGAAGTTTGCTTATAAGTTTGCTTCCGTAACTCGAATTGTGCAGTCAGGTTAATCATAATGAAATATATCAATATGTAATGAAAATATGATACTTTGGAAACAAAATTATGGAAACTACAAAAAAAATTATGGAAAACAAGCCGCCCAGACCGAATTATATTAAATACTTAACATAATCTAACCCAACCAAAATACCAACTCTGTATATTAAATATTTAACTATATGTACCAATAACGGATATTTCAACTGAGCCTAAGCTAATTGTCTCCGAATACAGACAGCTATAAACCGGTTATTGTCTTATCTTGTAGATCCAAATTCACGAGTGTGTACTGGCTAATATGGAAGTACCAATTATCGTGTTTTACCAGACTTGGCTTGATGCTGACATGCTGACAAATGTTTATCTTCCCTTTACTTTTGTTTAAAGTTCATGTTTTAGGCCACCTCCCCTTGAACTACAGAGATTTAGGGTCATTTTTAAGAGATTAGGTCGACATAGGGTCGATTTAGAGATAGGGTCATTTTTGTAAATTTTTACCAAAGAGGAACAAAGAATTTACAAGTAAAATATTTTGACTAAAAAACTTTTTTTTTCACAAGCTTAAAATTTTATACAGAAGAACTAATTAGGTTTTGTGTTCTTTTTACTGGCACAGAATTTGACATAGCAGCAACAGTTACATACAACCACGGATGAAAGGTTGGGTCCTTCTGCTCAGAAAAATGTGATGATTGACATCACAAAAATAACGCGGCGGTATTAAAGCTCACTTAGTTTACCCCTTAAAGGTATTTACAGGGTATTATCCCGTAAAGTTCACCTGAAGGACCCTTCGAAAAATTAAAAAAAAAACTTTAAAAAATCAGATAATGATCTGGAATTGTTCTTTTTGGAATATTCGAGCCCCTTGAAAAAAATATGATACCTGTCGAAAATCCAGATATATTCACCACTCATATGTATTCAGAATCTTACCCCTCATCAAACAGTTCGTGGTAACGATCAAACAGTTCGTGGTAACGAACTGTTGTAAGGAGTGACCCGGCTCAATAGTAACCGAAACTCTAAAAGATGGAATTTTGATACCAATAGTTACAGCAAAAGAATCTCATTTTAATGCTGATTTTAAATATATAAGTTTAATCTCATTTTAATGCGGATTTTAAATATATAAGTTTCATCAAGATTAGTCTTACCCATCAAAAGTTACGAGCCTGGGAAAATTTGCCTCATTTTATAAAATAGGGGGAAACACCCCCTAAAAGCATACAATCTTACCGAAAATCACACCATCAGATTCAGCGAATCAGAGAATCTTATTTTAGAAGTTTCAAGCTCCTATCTACAAAAATGTGGAATTTCACATTTTTTGCCAGAAGACAGATCACGGATGCGTGTTTATTTGTTTTGTTTTTTTTTTGTTTTTTTCCCAGGGGTGATCATATCGACTGAGTGGCCCTAGAACGTCGCGAAAGGGCTCATTCTAACGGATTAAAAGTTCTAGTTCCCTTTTTAAGTAACCAAAAAAATAGAGGGCTCCCACGCTCATTTTTCCCAAAAGTCACCTGATCAAAATTCTGAAATAGCCATTTTATTCACCATAGTCGAAAAACTTAATAACTATGTCTTTGGGGACGAATTACTCCCCCGCAGTCCCCGTGGGAGGGGCTGCAAGTTACAAACTTTGACCTGTGTTTACATATAGTAATGGTTACTGGGAAGTGTACAGACGTTTTCAGGGGGGTTTGTTTAGTTTAGGGGGAGAGCTGAGGGGGGGGGGGAGGGTTACGTGGGAGGATATTTCCAAGGAGGGACTTATCATGGGGGAAGAGAATTTCAATGAAGGAGGTGCAGGCTTTTCTAGCATTATTTGAAAAAAAAAAGAAAAAATAAATATGAAAAGTTTTTCTACTGAAAGTAAGGAGCAGCATTGAAACTTATAACCAACAAAAATTATTACACATATGAGGGGTTTACCTCCTGATAATACCTCACTCTTTACGCTAAAGTACTTTTAGTAATTTCAACTATTTATCGACGAGGGCTGAACCCCCTCATATACGCAATAAAAACATACGAATATAGAAGTGTGTTAAGTAAGTTAATTCGTAAGTTACGTATATTTCTTACCAATGAAAACGTTCATAAAAAATTAAAACTTCTAGTTGCCTTTTTTAAGTAATCAAAAAATTGTAGGGCAACTAGGCCTCCTCCCTCGCTCCTTTTTTCGCAAAATCTTCCGATTAATTACAATTAATTAATATACAAATTTTTTTTTAATTATTTATGTGCGGAGAGCCAAGATCAAAACATGCATTAATTCAAAAACGTCCAGAAATTAAATAAAAAAAACACGTTTTTTTTAAATGAAAGTAAGGAGCAACATTAAAACTTAAAACGAACAGAAATTACTCCATATATGAAAGGGGCTTTTCCTCCTCAACGCTCAGCTCTTTACGGTAAAATTTCTTTCTGTTTTAAAAAGTAGAGTTAAGAGAAAGAGTCAAACTTTAGCGTAAAGAGCGAGGCGTTGAGGAGGAAAAGCCCCTTTCATATACGGAGTAATTTCTTTTCGTTTTAAGTTTTAATGTTGCTCCATACTTTCATTTAAAAAAAACTTTTTTTTTTATTTAATCACGGTCAAGAGTGAGTCGAATCTTTAAGCGTCGTACTTCAGAGACGTAAATCTTTATTAGGTTACTACCAGAAGCGCAAATGAATAGTTTTTATCCAATATTCAGCACCATCTCTCAGGCTAAACTGGTTGTCTCGAGTCTACACTGCCAAACTGGTTTTGCAACAGATCAATCGATGGAAAGAACAACAAAAAATATACTATTAGGGTCCATCAGGGGGTGAATTGTCAGGGTAACGACTATTATGTTGAAGAGGAGCAAAAAAGGAATCTAATAGTACTACTTTTTTTTTATGTTTGTTTTGCTTGTAGCCTAGGGTTATATGTGGGACTTCATAGGGTGGAGGTAAATTGTCACAAACGGCACTTTAACCAAAAAAAGATTATAGAATCAGCAATCTAAAATGCCTCTTTTTTTGTTCTAGCATGTCTTCTTCTGGAGAGCCACTGCTCTTTGAATATACCCTCAATCTAAAGACAGAATGAAGGGAAAAAGTTTAAAAGTCAAAACAAAATGTTTCTTTTCATTGTAACCACTCAACATGGTAATAATCATAGTTAGATTACCTACAAAAGGAGACACCTTGCACTGCATAAAGTACTTGAAGGGCAGTTTATAACAAGCTGGAGTTCAATTTCGAAGGGTCTCTCGAGGGTGATGTTGAAAAGCCTAGGTAAAAAGTTGATTAGTGTCATATAGGAATTTTAAGTTTTCAATAGCCTGGCGCCACATAAAATGACATTAAAAGAAAGATAATCTTTTAGAAAATGTTTTGGAAAACTTGACGCTTTCTTACAGTGGCCTAGAATAAACCATGTAAGTTGTCGCAAAAACGTATATTTGGTAACTTTTTGAGTTTACATCGTTTAAAAAAAAGTGAAAAACTTCATGTGAAAACGAGCAAAAAATTGCAAATAGTTTTATCTCTGTTCCCTAAGTTTTATCTTTGTTCTCTTGACATAATTTCTCACTATAACTTTAAATCACTTGCCATTACTGTCAATTAAGTCTTGGAGTTCATTTTTAAAGTTAATTTTATGTGGCAATAAAAAAAACAATGAATAAAGAACAGTAACAATGCATGATCGTCTGGTATTAAAGACCAATGACACATGAAGACATGGAAGATGCATCAAAAGATGATACAAGATATAGCATAACAGATCCAAGGGTGAAAGACAATTAGACACTGAAAAGAAAAAAAGAAAAAAATTGACTGTTATATCTAGGATGAACATGTTAGATAATGGATAGATACCCTTTACTCATTATCTTAAATTCGGTAGTAGACTTATAGTAGAAGTTTTTAGTGGATACTCATGGATGCTTTGTAGGTACTCAGTAGATCTAGTACATATTCAAAATAGATTGAAACTCGCTAATTGTACTTGAATCAGGACACAAGATAATATAATCTAAATAAATTCAGTCTTGACCTTACAGTTGATCAATTTTAGAATCATTCTTCGCTAAAAACAACAATATTAGACGTGACGGATAAATGATCCGTCCTCAGGCCTGTGGGAGAAACTTCTTTCTCACACATCAAGAGGATCCTCAAAGGTTGTTTTCTTGGGGCAAAGTCAGTGCTTTGTATGCTCAGGGGACTGACCTTCCCAGTATGAT
Organism: Artemia franciscana; assembly: GCF_032884065.1. Lineage (NCBI taxonomy): Eukaryota > Metazoa > Arthropoda > Branchiopoda > Anostraca > Artemiidae > Artemia > Artemia franciscana. The sequence goes on along the minus strand of NC_088871.1, from coordinate 49,048,524 downwards.
TTTTACAGCCATTAGTTGCTTCAATCCATCCAACCCTTACAGTGTATTCCACAAAATACCCTGCCTTTTGGTCCAACACTGAGCAAGACGACCGGTGACTGGAAGGGTTTCTCGATCGCGGGTATTTGGGCTGACTATTTTGAAAAACTCAGGGTTACAACGGCGACCATGATGACGGGAACCTCCGATTGATTCGTTGTCTTGAGATTTTCCTCCATGTCTTAAATTATCCGCCTCGACGCTTTTACCATTCTGAAAGTTGCTTGCAGCGTAATGCCTTTTTCACCAGTGTTTCGGCTGGTCTTCAACCACTTCGACACTCGTGGCCAAGCTAGAGCAGGTGACGGCGCTGCTGTGTAGCCTTCGACGTGGGGCCTCATAGTAGACTCATAGTTGATACTCAATTGGTCTTGTTTCTGTAAAATCTCTCTACTATCAAGTTTACTATAACCGTATACATTGTAAAGAGAAGTTCTTAAATGTACAAATTCAACTCATTTGAATTTCAAAAGCTCCTAATATTTAGTTCCAGATACCTGTTTCCATAGCCAATATTTCCTCCAAGGTACTTGTTTTGGGCTAACGATATTTGCAACCTTTGCTGTTAGGATTGTCTATTTACCCATTTTTCGATTTTTTTTGTTCTGCTTTGTTCTGAACAAGGTGGAGAGGACATTAATTGATAGAATCTTATAATCTAAGATCGCATAAAAACACTTTCGTCTCTAAGATAGTAGTGGTAGTTTCAAAGGTTTCCAATTTACTTCGTATTTCATGTCTTCTTGGTTTTTCAAAATATTTTGCACACCTTCGGACTTTGTCAAAATGTATCTCACCCATTTTGTACTGCAGTGCTGCTATGCTTAAACCTCGCCTCCAGGATAGGTGTGATAAGACCTGACCTTTGTAAAGTCCTTCCAGCAACTACCTCTTTACATGATTTTATTTTCTTTATTGTTCCAAGAGCACGAGATGCACTATACACAGGGATTTTGGTGTACTTGTGGAACCGCAGGTCACTGTGAGGTAGGACTCTAAAGCTCTTTCTCAACGTATACTGCGGCACTGCTAAGAATAAACTCATCTCCAGCTTAAGTCTGACAAGTCCTTCGTAAAGTCCTTCCAGAAACCCCTACTTCTTTATAAGATCTTATTTTCTTTATTGTTCCAAGAGCACGAGATGCACTATACACAAGGGCCTTGGTGTACTTGTAGAACCGCAGGTCACTGTGAGATAGGACTCTAAGATTTTTCTCAACGTATAATACAGCACTGCTAAGATTAATCTCATCTCCAGCTTAGGTATGTTAACTCTTTTGCAAAGCCCTTCCAACAACTGTTGGTTCTTTACATGCTCTTGTTATCTTTAATGGGCAAAAAAGCCAGAGATCCGTCAGAAACAAGAGCCTTTGTGTACTTTTCAAGTCACTGTCAAAGAGGAATTCACGATCTTTCTCAACTTTTACATCTTTAATCGGTTGAAATGCTCCAAACCTGTCCGTGGCACTAGACTGGTTTTTATCAATTATTTCTAGCGATGTTTTAATAGGTCTATTCATTTCTGTCTGGTATATCCTCCCTCTTCAACTTGACGACTACTATTCAACAGCTATCCGTCTGAAATCCAAAGAAAACTTTCCAACTTTCCACCGTCATGTAACTGATATCTAAAACCAAACAAAATTGATACCGTTAGAATAGAAAATTTTTACTAACAATACTGAGCTTAAAGGAATGATCGCAATGCAGTAATCCCCCCCTCGTCATTTGCTTAGAATCCTACAGTTTAAAGGATAGGCACTACGAATCCATCGTGCATTATCATCTGCTGTAGAATACTTTCAGAAGTTTTAGAACAGATTAAAGAGGTTATCCATTTTGTTTTGTTTCTTTTCTTTAAGAACTCATTGGAAATATTTCTATTAGCCCAATGAGGGAAGTAACTAATAATTCGAAAAATATTCTCAGAGCCTTTCGGTGTTAAGGCGCACTCAAAGAATTGTCACACAGACATAAGATGAATAAATATATTTAGAAGATGCCTAGGTATGGAAGAAGGAACTATTAAATAAAAAAAGAAACAGAAAGGGACGATAATAAAAATATAAAATCAACAATTTACAGATATTCATAAAATTATCTGAAATAAGGAAAACTAAGTTTTCAAAACTGATGCCAGCTAGACAGTATGATAGGAAGTGGTAGGATCTGATAAGATAGGAGCTATGAATACGTTAACCATCCAAAATCCCAGCCAGCTAAAGGCGTTTTAACAGTTTTCAATTTAATACTCTAATTAACACTCCTTCTGACTGACTGGTTGGATATGAAAAAATGACAGATTCTTCCTTCCTTGTTTACTATTACTACTACTACTACTACTAACTGACAGCTCACTGCAGGACCAAGTCGCCTGAGGCCAACACAGCTACGCACTTTCCTCCTTCTTCTCAATCTATTCAGAGCCTCCTTCTTTACGTCCTCAAAAGAAGTACCCATTTCCTTTAAACCTTTCCTTACAGCATTGTCCCACCTGATTCAGGAGCGACCTGCTTTTCCTTTCGTCCAAGACAGTTGGCCGGCAAGGGCAATGTTTGGCAATCTGTCATTCGGCAGACGCAGAACGTGTCCTACCCATCTTATCTTTTGTCACATTGTGGCCCTTGAAAGCGGGATTGCACTACATTTTTTCCACTGCATACTGTTTCAAGTATGGTCATGCAGTTGGGTACCCAAAACAATCGTTGGCACTTTCTCTGGAAAACATTTAGTAAATCTTCCTCCATTTTTTGGAGAGCCCAGTTTTCAGAACCATATTTGACTGCTGTCATCATTGTAGCTTTCAATATTTTAATCTTGGTTCGTAGTATCATCTTTCTAGCATTTTTTCTTGGGGGGGGGATAACACTTTGAGTACATATTTATTGGCTACAAGTTTGTATTCCTTCCTCTAATATTAGTAGTGTGCCAAACCATTCTATCTAGCTAGGTTCCTTCAACTATGGCTTGTCGAAACTCGTTTCTGAACTTATTTGTTTTGGTGTTGGGAGCCATAGACATACGCTGTATTAGATGCATTGAATTGGATTTAATATATTTCGAATTTTGAAATTTTTGTTGAAAAGCTTATGGATTGACTAAAACTAAACTAAACTTAATAAAATTTTTTCATAAAAAAATTAGCACTCTCTTATGATCAAAATTCTTTTATTTTTCACCTTCTATTTTCTTAACGGATATTTTATTTTTGAACAAGTTCAAGGTTAAGAAACATATTAACTGGAATATATCGTGACTGGCAAATGCTTGAATTGCGTGCTTTATTTGCTGCGACTGTTTTCGTTGCCATGGTAGCCCGAAAAATGGCTGCCACAGTATACCTTGTAAGAAATTTCATATTCCATTGAGCATTTATATATTTCTTATTTTCTAGTGAACATAGACGGCCTATTATATTTGTAGTAGTTGTATACTTGGAAAGATGGTGGAGCTCGCGTAAGTTTCTAGAATTTTTTAAATTTATTGTTAAAAATAGAATTTTGTCATAGCCAAACGTTTTTAAACCTCTTTATTCCAAATATGGAAGTAATAGTTCGGCCGTAAAAGAATGAAGTTCCTGCCGCTTATTGGATCTAGACCCCTGTATAAAGTTGGACTGAACCGGATAAAATAAAATTTCTTCATAGCTGAACACTCCTTCGTTTCAAAGGTCGAAGTAAAAGTTGGCCGTAAAAGTATAAGTTCGGCCGCCTAGTGAATATACAGACCTTTGAATAGGTTTGTGGAAGTCGTGTACTTGCCAAGATGACGGAAATTGATTAAGTGTTCTAGAATACTTTGAATTTACTGCATAGAATAGAATTTTATTCTAGTAAAAACGATATTAAACTCATTTATTTCAAATGTTAAAGTAGAAGCTTGGTTGCAGAAGTAAAAGTTCAGCCGCTTAGTGAATATACAGACGGTTGAATGGATTTGTTGAAGTCGTGTACTTGGTAGGATGACATAACTCGAGTTAGTAGTACTAGAAATATTTGAAATCATTTCAATTTTTTTTAATTTATTCCAAATATTGAAATATTAAATATTAAAAGAATTAGTGGGTCAAATACTTGATTAATACAACGAATAAATTGAACATTTCAATGGTTTTTAAATAGCCTCTAAAGAGTTGTGGCTGGGAAATTATACTATTTCTGCTACCCTCCAGTGTATCTTTTCATGCTCTAATGTTACTTTTGTTCATTTGCGGGGAATTGTTGAGAGATGAATCCTACATCCAAAAAAGCGTCCAGGGATCGTCGCTCAGGAAAAATTCGGACGAAATATTAAAATGCAGAAGAACAAATTGAATATTTAGCCCTAAATATATTTTGTATAACTGAGGTATAGATAGAAGACTCCACAAAAAGTGATACCAAAAAATTTCTAGTAAAATATAGAACGAGAGAGCTCCGGGGACTGTTTTTGATACAGTTGCGAACTCTTCAAGAAAAGTCATCGAATCAGTTTAACTATGAGACCGTCCGCTTTTAAAATGCCAAGGACACCAAGTGTTTCAGGGACTGTGCCACGTGTGGTAGAACTGTGTGAAGCAAGGTGGAACCGAACGGCACATGTGGTGCTCCGAGCATGTACACTTCGTAGTGGAAAGTCGACAGCCCCTCGGCTGCATAGTGAATATGTATGATTTTATTTTTGTTCTAAAATATATTCTTTAAGATAATTTTGGTACACAAAATAGTCCACGTGTAGAGATCCGATTGTAGAATCACTTGCTTTTTTGGAATGTCAATTGGACATTTAATTTCAAATGGTTGGCTAGAAGCATGGTAACGTGGTTTGTCGTGTCAGTCGATTCAAAAAGCATTAGTGCACAACGACTAATGAACTTGGCTTTTTTTAGTCTACCTCTTCCGGCTTATTTGCGGTTGCAGAGGCTGGAAAACTTATGAATCACGTCAGTAAAGGTAATATCTAAATTATGTTTTGGTCAAACATTTTATTTTAAGCTTGTGACATTTTTTATTTCCTAGCTAGAATTAACAAAAGAAACAAAAATTATATATAGACTAGCAAAAGGAAAAACTTGCAAAAAAATTACCATCAGGCTTGAAAGAAAAAGAGTTTTATATTTTTATTTAACTCTAAGTAAATAATGAAAAAAGAAATCACCAATGACACAGCAGAAACACATAAATAAACATACATAATACAAAAAAAACAGAAGGAAAAAAGGAAGACTGTTTTCCTACTTTAGTAATTAATATAGATCAGTACTAGAATGAGGTCTTAGCCTTACTCATCCATCAAATTACATAGATCAAACTGCATAATTTTGTAAAAATTATATTTAAATATAATTTTGTAAGAACAAAATGAATTCAAATTTCAAAATTTAAGTAAAAATTTGTTAAGCAGACTAAACTTTTTAAGTGTTTCGATGTAGTTAATTTGCATTTGGTTAAATTATTGACAAAACTTTACACGCACTGACATTACTTTTTAAAAAGTTTGCCAAAAAGTTTGTTTGGTATCATTTGTGACGAAGTAATTTTAAATTTATTTTTCCTCCATCCTTTTTAAATCCTTCTACTATTATTTCCAAGCCACCACTCTTTTCCTGCCGGAGTAGAAGTTTGTGGAATCTGAAAAAGTCAAAGAAATTTTTTGCTTCGAATCTTCTTGCCTTGTCAAAAATTCAAAGGAAACAATAGTTTCTTCTATGCTGCTAGAATTTAAATTACTTCTTCGTTCATAGGAGTATAGTATGGATGGAATACTATAGAATTTGGAATTCTCAAAAAATAGTTTTAGAACAAGGAGGATTTAGCCCCTCCTGAAAATATAGGATGGAACATAGGATGCAATGCTTTTAGGGTTTAGTGTGTTTTTATAATGAGTTTTAGAATAAGAAAGTTTTTTTCATTGAGTTCGTAAACCATAAATAAGGTAGGGCGGGGGCCTCTACGTTTAGCTATTTCTCGGAAAACTAAACGGATGCTTTTAAAGAAAGAAGTGAAGTTTAGCTATTTTTCGCCTTGTATGCCACTTTTATTCTGCAACACTGCTTATGTTGATTATGTGGTAATTTAGAAGTACACCATTTTCTCCTTTTTGTGCCAAACCGAATGTTCTTTCCTAGTATGGGCGGAAAATTACTTCATTAAGTAAAAAAAAAAAACATAAATTAATTTGAGAAACACATATACAGAATTGGGAACGCAAGCACGGGGGTTCAGCCCCCCCCCCGAATTGCTACATCGTATCAATTTCAGGACACTTGCAATTCAAATTAAAGTTACTTTTACTTATCCCCCCCCCCTTCGGAAATAAGAATCTTATGTACGTGCCTGAACATAGTGTATTCTGTGGATACAAAAAGGACTTCTTTGAATGGCACTGGAAGAATTCACGGGTTTATTTGAGTCCCGTGAGCTTCTAGTGCTATACGAAGCAGTGCTTCTGAATTTCTGTTTCACATCTCCTTTTGAGCAATGTACGTTACGGGGCTCAAAACCGGTAAGAAATCCAGCCAAAGGAGGCTTCTTATTTGGTGTAAAAACGTGTCAATTCCCTTGACTCCCCATATTTATAAAATACAAAACTCTTGCTTTTGAGAGAAAATAACCATGTGTGATTAGTTTGAATGATGTAAATCAGTAAATAGTACAAAATTGTAATCGAAAAAATAATTTAACGATATAATAATAAATTATAAAACATAATAATAAATAAAACAAAAAGAATAGTATAAAGTAAATAAGCATAAAGAGGCACTATGTGGTTCTAAAGCAGCCATTAAACCGTGATGTGGTGATTCATTCTGCATATAGGAAAACTGTATCATCTATAATAAAACAATAACATTGTGCTGTATACATCTGCGGCGTTATATGCTCAATAAATGTTTTATTTCCATAAAATAATATAAATAAACTACTGTACTATATTGAATGATTTAAATGCACAGTTATAAATAGTACAAAACGTATAGATAGTAAATTACATATAAAGTACCAAATATTAAAAAAATAAAGAGAGCAGGATAAATAAATTCTATTTCTATTTCATAATAATTAATAAAAGTAAATAATATATAGAAAATAAAGATAATAAGCAAATAAGCCTGTAGAGATTCTACAGTTTTCTAGTAGCAGTTAACTAGTTAAGTGCCTGGGAACTATGCAGATCCAATCATTAGAATTATATTGTTTATAGTAATAAGTACAATAAATGTGAAATAAAACTTGCTTCCAATTTAAAGTTTGGGTAGCGTGTACCTATCCTGTTATATATTTAGGAGGTAGACTATATATTTCCATAAATACATTTAAAAGTTGCTCTAGACTGGTAATAGACTAGTAGGCTAATGTTGTAAATGATTTGAAGCACCCTTTTGTTTAGTGGATAAAAGAAGAAAAAAATCCATGGCTTGACCAAACAATTATCTGATTACAAACTATTAACGGATAAAAAATAATAATGGATAACTTAATGCATAATAGATAGTTCAAATAATAGATAAATAATCCTGAAGAAGTACCAAATAGTTTGAGGTAACAGTTATACAGTCAAAGGTAGGGGAAAAATGTAGGGGAGGGGGCATATGCCCCCTCTCCTACATTTTCGACCCATCTCCAGATTTTGAAAATACCTTATGGTGGTATTTTCATGAAAAATGCTCTTTTTGGTATTTTCACTGAAAAATTCAAAATACAACTAATTTGCCTCTCTCCCCGTGGGTTTTGAAAGGTACATTTTACCCCACCCCGACCATTGCTTTTTGTGAATTGAAGCCACCTTTTTTCCACCTGAAAAAAATTGTTTTCCTCCTAAAATTTGTGCTGTGTTCACCTATGTATTCTAAAGATACGAGTATATTAGCAGTCATTATGCAGATTTAAAAGTTGCTTTGAAGTCAGTGTAAGATCAGAAAAGGTTTGAAGCATACTTCTCTGCAATTGCTAAAAAAAAATCACTCGACAATAAAACTGCCACCTTACAAAGTATTAATTCAGTAAGAATCTTGCTTCTAGATTTTATATTATTCAAAAATGTTACTATCTGTCAGACATAAAGTATCTTTTTTAGTCATTCTTTTGCTTGTTGCTGGGGCTCGTAATTTCTCAAATGTGTCTCGTCGTTCATTTTTTGACTGGTATGAAAAACAGAACCTTCAATGCAAATGTCTTGAAGCTAAGGACAGCCGTGTGAACTTAATTAGCCCGCCTCAAAAACTGGATTTGCTCTAATTCCTTATGACTATAATTCCTGTGTTCACGAATTTGTAACTCTTAACAACTGTGCAACCGAAACCTAATTAATAACGCTAAAATAAGATGATAAAATTACTCATCTTGTGATATAATTTTTTTTTTATCTTTTGGATATTGCCAAATATTGATGGAAGGATATTAGAATGCTGCTTTGTCAGATTTCTTTGTATTTCTTTTTGTTTTCCTAAATCAGTAATGACTCAGTCAAAATGCGTTCAAGTGATGATCAGTGGGGGTTTTGGTCCTTTCTTGCGCTCGGGGCAAAATTCCGACTAGTCCCCCCTTGTCTCCTAGAGATTGTCAGGGCAAATTTTAACAAAATTTTCATTTATTAACACCATTTTCCATTTATTCAAATCTGACTTTTCTCACTTCAGTCTTTGCACTTAAGCAACTGCACTTTATTCGCTAAAGACAGTGCAATCACTAATAATATTTGACAGGTAACTTTTACACTTGTGAAGACTCCTTATCTTCTGTGTATTGAACAATTAATTCCAACAACATTAAACTAATTCAAATTTGGTCTACTTACTTATATTTTAAGGAATGGTGACGAAATAGGAAAAATCAAAGTTTCGGATTCAACTTGCTTATGCTTGCTGTCAACTGCGCCATCAATTTTACTTAATTAAAAATAAAATTCTAAAAATTACAAAATGATTTTAACCGTTCGATAATTTACTGAAAATTTTGTACCTCTAAACCTTTTATGCTCAGGTAAATGCCCCTTCTGCCCCCCTAAAACACCCTCTGTTTGGGGTGGGTGTGGGGTGGGCAGAAATGGATATGAGCCATTTTGTGTTAAAAAAAAAATAGGTTTATAAATTTTCCCGACTTTTGGCTGAGAAGCTGTCTGAACCTCCAAACCTCCTTGACTACATTATTGTAAATGTGTCTGAATTAAGCCAAAGGGAGCAATCCTGTAATAAATACCTACTGTTTTTTATACTAAAGAAAATAAATAATGATAAGGTACCACGCACTGGCATCTATGTTAAAGTCAGGAAAATCACACTGAAATTTCTCAACACTATTCATACTAATTAGAGCGTTTTGATTTTGGGCGGTGGATTGTCGAGTGAGGAGACACAAAAGAGAAGGACCAAAAATTATTTTTATTATTCGGTTTATGTTAGAATTTGGTCTGGAAATTTTGAGAGAAACGGAGGTGTGGGGGGTGGGATAATCAAGATTATGGCCCGAGCGCAAAAGAGGCCAGAACTGCCACTGATCCACTTAAGTTCATATATTAGTTATCTATTGAACTATAATATGAAAAAAATGGTCTTTAATATATATATTTTTATTTAAATATATATATATATATATATATATATATATATATATATATATATATATATATATATATATATATATATATATATATATATATATATATATATATATATATATATATATATATATATATATATATATATATATATATATATATTATATATATATTATATATATATATATATATATATATATATATATATATATATATATATATATATATATATATATATATATGAAATTGTATGTGATTGATGCATATGTATCCTGTTTATAAGCAGGCTTGGGTAAATTTGTATTAATTTTGATTATTTTTTTATTTCTCATCCTCTCGCTTTGTGCTTTATGGCTTTGTTCTACTTTCTATTTTCCTTATCCTTGGCACTGGAAGAATTCACAGAGTATTTTGTAAGTCGTGGGTTCTCTGATGCCAAAGATAAAATTGAAGATCCACCGATGGCAGATGAGCTGCCACGTATCCTTGAATTCTATCCTTTCATCTTTGGGATTCTCATTTCCTGCTTTGCTCTCCTTTTCACTGTGAAAAAATAAACATTATTTAGCTTGTTGTTGAGATCCAGCCCGTGCTGCCTAATGGACCACTTCATCAATGACACAGGAAGAACACCATTAGTTAATTGAAGTAAGACTATTTTTTTTATTTATTTACTGCTCTATGTTTTGTTATCCGGCTAAAAACATTCGAAAGCAAAACTAAGGACTATGGAAAACCCTGCTTCAAATTAATAGCCATTAATAGCTTCAAAGTCCAGCTGTTGCTTCAATTTAGAGAACGAGATATACATTTTTGAAAAATACCAACCTTGATCTACAAAATCTCTAGATTAATTTAAAGAACAGATAAGGAGGTCCTTTAAAATCATCAAACAGTTCGTGGTAACGAACTGTAGTGAGGAGCAACCCGGCTCAATAGTAACCGAAACTCTAAAAAACGGAATTTTGATACCAATAGCTACACAAAAAGAATCGCATTTTAATGCTGATTTCATATATATAAGTTTCATCCAGTTTAGTCCTACCCGTTAGAAGTTACGAGCCTGATAAAATTTGCCCTATTTTAGGAAATAGGGGGAAACACCCCCTCAAAGTCATAGAATCTTAACGAAAATCCCACCATCAGATTCAACGTATCAGAGAACCCTACTGTACAAGTTCCAAGCTCCTATCTACAAAATGTGGAATTTTGTATTTTTTTTTGCCAGAAGACAAGTCACGGATGCGTGTTTATTTGTTTTTTTTTCTTTTTCCCAGAAGTGATCGTATCGACCCAATGGTCCTAGAATTTTGCGAGAGGGCTCAATCGAATGGAAATAAAAAGTTCTAGTGCCCTTTTTAAGTGACCAAAAAATTGGAAGGCACCTAGGTCCCCTCCCATGCTCATTTTTTCCCAAAGTCGTCGGATCAAAATTCTGAGATAGCCATTTTATTCAGCATAGTCGAAAAACCGTATAACTATGTCTTTGGGGACGACTTACTCCCCCACAGTCCCCGTGGGAGGGGCTGCAAGTTACAAATTTTGACCAGTGTTTGCATATAGTAATGGTTTTTGCTGAGTGTACAGGCGTTTTCAGGGGAAGTTTTTGGTTGGGAGGGGGGTTGAGAAGAGGGGGATATATGGGGGATACTTTCCATGGAGGAATTGTCATGGGGGAAAAAGACTTCCATAAAGGGGGCGCAGCATTTTCTAGCATTACCAAAAAAATAATGAAAAAATAAATATGCAAAAGTTTTTTTCAACTGAAAGTAATTCAATACTGCAGCATATCAGTATACTGCAGGCATCTTCTTTGAATTAAATTCATTTTTTCGGTAGTCTCGGTTGTAACTTTTTTTCTGATATTACGAGAAATAGAAGCATTCAGATCGAAATGAAGATTTTTAATTTTATGAATGGCTGAAGAATATTAAGTAGAAACTTTCATGGCATGATGAGGGGGATGTACAACTGACGAAAAGGCAATATGTGCATACTTCCTCATATGAAATTACTCCGTATATGAAAGGGGCTTTTCCTCTTCAACGCACCGCTCTTTACACTAAAGGTTTTTACTGTTTTAAGAGGTAGAGTTAAGAGAAAGAGTCAAACTTTAGCGTAAAGAGCGGGGCGTTGAAGAGGAAAAGCGCCTTTCATATACGGAGTAATTTCATATAAGGAAGTATACGCATATTGCCTTTTCGTCAGTAGTACATCCCCCTCATCATGCCATGAAAGTTTCCACTTAATATTCCTAAGCCATTCATAAAATTAAAAATCTTTATTTCGATCTGAATGTTTCTATTTCTCATAATATCAGAAAAAAAACGTTACAACCGAGATTACCGAAAAAATGATTTAAATTCAAAGAAGATGCCTGCAGTATACTGATATGCTGCAGTATTGAACTAGCTCTCAAAGGGATTACACCTGTTTGAACTTTTGAATTGTTTGAACTTGATTCCTGAGCCATGAATTAATTCAGTTACTACAGAAATTGTACAATTTGATAATTGAATTTATCACACAATCAGATTTTTGGCGTTTTGAATTGAGAAAATTATACGATAGCCAAGTGTGGTGTGTAGAGAAAATAGGATATAATTTGCCTGCGCGTTAGTTACACTTTTTAGTATCGAAAAGGATTAGCAGTTGGACCGACCTCGCACAGTTTGGACTGATTGTTCACTTGGATACATTAGTGAGGCTCGGCCCTCACGGAAAGATAAGTTTCTTTCACTTTATAATCTTTCATTTACTAGGCATGAATCCTGCGAACATCAAAATCGGTTATTTATTCCTAGCTAAATTTGCGGGCTATCCCCTCTGGCCAATTCGAATCCTAGAGGTAATGACGGCGATACCGGAGACTGCAAATTTGCTGTTTTTTTGCTACGGCAAAAAACACGTTTTTTGCTACGGCAAAAAAAGGGGCTGTTCCCTCTTCAACGCCCTGCTCTTTTCGCTAAAGTTTGACTCTTTCTCTTAACTCTAATTTTTAAAACAGTAAAAACCTTAGCGTAAAGAGCAGGGCGTTGAAGAGGGAACAACCCCTTTCATATACGGGGTAATTTCTGTTCGTTTTAAGTTTCAATGTTGCTCCTTACTTTCAGTTAAAAAACTTGTTTTTTTAAAATAATTTCTTAGACCACACTGCTTTTCCATGTACGAAAAATTGATTGAATAAAAAACGGGTTTAATTTCTATAAAGCAGTGAACAAAAATAAAATATTTAAACTACACTTTAGCTAACAAAAATAAAAATACTCCGATTTGAATTTGGGGTTGGGTGACCTGTTTTCGTATTGTTGCAAGTATTTATAATTTTCATTTTTAATAGATTCCCATTTATACACCGAATGTGGCAGAGGAAAGTTTCATTATATACAATTGCTTTAGTTTTGTTCTAAAGTTATTGCCGTCAGTGCAGGAGTTTTGTTTTATAATGTGCGTTTGTTTCTAATTTATTTTATTGTTTCTATTTATTTGTTGTGTTTTATTTGTCGTGGCATTTTATTTATAATGTCTTACAAAATGTCTTAAATTGTTGGTTTTTAGTTTTCTTCTTTTTTTTCCGCTGAGAAAGGCTCCGGACGTGGGGCCGAAATATTCGGAGTATTTTTATTTTTGTTAGCTAAAGCGTAGTTTATATATTTTATTTTTGTTCACTGCTTTATAGAAATTAAACCCATTTTTTTCAATCAATTTCTTGTTTTTTTTTTTATATTTAATTTGTCACTTAAGCTGAGTCGAAAGTAGGCTACGTAAGCTTTAATATTCCACGGAATTACTTTTATTTATTTATTTGTTTTTTATGCTAAAACTTTTGTACCGGTCTCCAATACCCTTCATAAGTTTTCAAATAAAATGTCATGCTTAGTAGTAGTGATGCCTCACTGGTTTTAGAGTGACACTACTCCTTTCTTCCTTTAATAATTAAAGTTGAACGGCGATTCCTTCAAGACCCGGTGTTATTAAGCTTCTTCGAGACGAAGGTGTTAATTACATCATAGGGAATGTTTTCTAAGAGATGCTGGTGCATGATATGTCATAGGAAATGATTTCTAAACGAAACATGTGTTAGTTATTTAAAAACCTAAGGGTATAGGGAAAAACCTTCAAGGCCCGCTAGTGGGGGACCTTCAAGACGTGGGATCCTAGCAGGCAATTCCGATGGGACCCCTGGCAACCATTTCAATTGGAGGCCCTAGGGGCCCGTAGCAGTCAATTCAAACCTGGGCCCTAGCATCCAATTTCACAGTTAGCCATTAACAATAACCCAACCTAACCAACTGTGCCCCAGCATCAAATTCAATAGGGGCCCCTAGTGAGGAATTCCAACGGAGGCCTCCTAGCAACAAATTCAATCGGAAGCCCTAGCAGTCAATTTCGTTGGGGCCCCTAGCATCCAATTTCAACGGTGCTCCTAACCTAACTACCGGAGGGCCTTAGTATCCATTTTCACTGGGGGGCCTAGCATCCAATTCCGTCGAGCCCCTTGTCTCCAATTTCATCGGGGCCCTAACCTAACCACCGGGAAGACCTAGTAACCATTTCAACCAAGGTGCCCTAAGCGACCCTAGCAGTCAATTTCATCGGAGGTCCTAGCGTCCAATTTAGGCGATAGCCTCTCAACTAACCTAACCAATGGGGCCCTAGCATCCAATTCAACCTTGGCCCTAGCAAGCGATTCCAACACGGTCCTAGTAACCAATTCAGACGGAACTCTAGCATCCAATTCCATTACGGGTCCCTAGCAACAAATAGCACTGACAAGACGTTTTCGAGATGTTCCAAGATTTCTTTGGTTGTTGTGTAATAAGGGAATGGCTACTTTTGTTAAGGACGACGCATTCTAACTTGAATTGTTCTTCAGACCCCGTGGGGGAACCTCCGCTTGTAACTGTGGAGGACACTTACGTTGGGCATTACGTAATGACGATGCACATGTGAGGGTTGCGTAATACTTTAAATGTTTCATTTTCTTTCAAGACATTTTTTTCTGTTGACTATATTTTTTATTGATTTTTGTCCGAGCTAGGATCCGAAACGGATTACCCCTCAAAGGAATGTAGCGCTAACCAGCTGGACCAACAAGCCATTTATTATTATTATTCGGGAAATATTTTCTAGGAGAAACGCTTCTAAAAATCTATGCTTCGTGTGGTTTCTAGTCATTATCTCAGAGCCGTGTAACTATCCATCAAAGCTATTGATTTTGGTCTATTAGATAAACCTGTATTTTACAGCATTATTGATTTTCTAAAGTAATCTAGTCATGTCAAGTTACATAGCTGATATTACATAGTATTGGCTTAAGATATTTCTATTCGCAAACGATTACGCATTGAAGTTTTATACTGGAACAAGCAATCCAGAGAATGAAGGCTTTGTATTGTACATAAAAATTTTATTAATTGAAAAATGTTATAAAATCATTAAATCACAGAAAAAGCAGTTAAAAATCAACAAACGAAATAACAAAATGTGAAAAAGCTTTTAAAGGATCAAATATAAGCAGATACAACCATGAATTAAAGAAAGGTGAAGATCTTAGCAACCATTTCCAGAGGGATGGGTTGTTATTAGAGGTGAATTTAAACCATATAAAGAGTTATTTCTGAGAGGTCTTAGTGAAAATACCTGGTTTCTATTGTTCCAATAGATATACCTTCCTATTACAATGTCATTAATTTTCTAATATGACCTAGACATGTTAAGTTAGGTATTGAATCAATTAAATGTTACGTAGCATTGGCTTCAGATTTTTCTTTGCATAAACGATTACGTGTTGAAGATTCATCCTGGAACAAGAAATCTTAAAAAACAAAGACTATTCATTGTAAATTAAAGAATTGTATTATTATTTTTAATTTAGAAAAATTGTAAAATCATGAAATCATGGAAAAAGCAGTTAAAGCTCAACAAACCCAAAAAAACGCGAAAAAGCTTATAATAGATAAAATTTGAGTAAAAAGAACCATGGAATCACTGAAAAGGCAGTTACAACTCAATAAATGGAAAAAAGTGAAAAAGTCTGGTATAGGATAAAATATAGCCAAAAATAAGCATGAATTACAGAAAGGTGGGTGTCCTAGCAACCAATTCCACTGGGGGGGGGGGGCTTGTTATTAGAGGTAAATTTAAGAGATACTGAGAGTTATTTCTGAGAGGTCTTAATGAAAATGCTACGTTTCTTTGAGCCAAGGCTATGCATATTCACACCACCGTGATAATATGTGGCTGATTCACTTTATAGCAAGCAATACCCAACGGTTTCCCCTAACATCCAATTCCACAGGGGACCTAGAAACCATTTCCAATTGGACCCTAGTGAGCAATTACAGCGGCACCCCCTAGCATCCAATTCCAACCGGGGCCACCTTGCAACCTATTCCAGAGGGGGTTGCTATTGAACCAAAATTTAAACCAAATTAGGAGTTATTTCTGAGAGGTTTTAATGGAAATACTGCATTTCTTCGAGCCTTGGCTATGCAAATTCACGCCACCGTTAAAATATGTGGCTGACCCACCCCCTAGCAAGCAATTCCAGTGAGGCCCCCTAACATCCGATTCCACCGGAGGGATTAGAAACCGATTCTAGAGGGTAGTTTGTTATTAGAAAAAAATTTACACCAAATTAAGAGTTATTTCTGAAAGGTTTTAATGGAAATACTACTGTTTTAGCCAAGGCTATGCATATTCACGCCACTGTGACAATATATGGCTAGCCCCCCTCCCTAGCGAGCACTTCCAGTGGGGCCTCTAAAATCCAATGCCAATGGGAGCTACTTAGAAACCAATTCCAGAGGAGAGGTTTGTTATTAGAGATAAATTTAAACCAAATTAAGAGTTATTTCTGTGAGGCTTTAATTGAAATGCTACGTATCTTTGAGTCATACCTTTGCATATTCATGTCACCGAGACAATATGTGGTTAGCCCATCCTAGTAAGCAATTCCAGAGGGGGGGTGTTATTAGGGATAAATTTAAACCATATTAAGAGTTATTTCTAAGAGGTCTTAATGAAAACGCCACATTTCTTTGACTGGATCTTAAATTTCAGTTCCCCATGGCTAAAATGCTTTTAACATCTCCCACCCGAACTTTAAGCTGTAGAACATGTTAGTCCAAGCAATTCACTTCACTGTGTCACAGTATGGATGGCACACGCCATCCCTCAACGTAATGGCCTCCAAAGAAATTCACTTCACCCTGACAATATGTGGCTACCCGCCTCGTGAAGAACCTGTGGTGCGCATTATCATTCCTGAGACATTTTACAGATATTTGCCTAATAAAATTATGCTTTAAGTCCATTGTTTCTTAATTTTGTAAGAAAACCTCTTCATGATGCCACAAAAACACTTCATACCACCACGTGTTTTTGCAAGCCACCCCTTAATGTGATGCACTCCATGGTTCACACAAAGTGCCAATACTTGGATACCCCGTGGGATCCCTATGATGCATATTATCGTTCCTAAGGCATTTCCCAAACATTTGTAGATTGACCGGCTTTCAGCCGCACTATCCACTGTAGGCCTTTCAGTTAATGCCTCCAAATGTTAGTTTTTGTGCTTTGGGAGTCCTCCACCAGCATCAACTCTTTGCTTGGGTTCTTCAACTATACCATGTTCAGCAAGTATTAAATGGTTGGGACTCTCTTTTTCCAAGTCACTTTCGTCTACTTGCTCCGCTATCACGTCCAGCGTGCTAAAAAGTAGGCGGGCTGTTTACGGAAAAATTTCACCAAATCATGGTCGGTATAAACGAAAAGGATTAGGCCATCTTTATTCTAATTTTTGTGCCCCTGCTGTTTTTTATCTTTCTGGTTTTGCTTTCCTCCTTTGCAAGAAAGATACAAAGAAAATACGCTCAGGATATTTTAAGTATTGCAAGTATTTCTGCGTCTGCCTCGGTGGTATCGGAATCATAGTCGTTTTTAAACTTGACATCGTTGATGCGTTTTGGCAACTGAAACAATTATCTACAGATATATCTCTTAAAGCTCTGCAAATGATTGGTGTTTTTGACCCTCTTTGGCCATTTTTTGAATTGAGGTAATTTATTATGTTGCATGATGTTATGTTATTTATGTTGTTATGTTTTTTTATTTATTTTTTATTTTTTTGTGCGTTTACTCCACAGTTTTATGTATTTTGTGGGTTATAAATAAATTATTATTATTATTATTATTATTATTATTTTCTTGTTAAAAATCATGCATCAAATCTATTGGTTCGTGTTTTTGCAAGCCAACTCTCCGTGATATACCATACAAAATCACGTCATCGTGCCACACTATGACTGACCCTCTGGTACTCCATCATTATTCCTAAGACATTTTTTCAAATATTTTATTTTTAATAAATTGAACTTCCCTCCCCTTCTGACTCTCGTTTACAACGGTTCCACCTCCGATTCTGCTGGTTACCACCCCAGTTCAACCGATTCCAAAACTGGTTCTGGTCTCATCAGTTTTGGTTCCCACACTTTCGTCCCCATTTTTATAATTCCGATTCCGCCAATTCCGTTCCAAGCTTCGTCAATTCCAAGATTTCTATAGGTGCCTCTGTGGTAAAATATGGCTGGTCCATGACAATAGCTAGTTTATTATATGTTTTCGATCAGTATCATTTTTACATTGGAAGGATAAACACTTACATGGAACTTGTTGCCTGCTGATTTTTGTTTGTGGAACTTGCTGTGTTCTAGTTTTTCGTTCGCGAAACCTGTTTCATGTTGATTTTTCTCTTCGTGAAACTTTGACAGTGATTTTTCACCTAATGAGACTGATTTTCTTCATGGAACTTGTTGCGGGCTGATTTTTGTTCATTGAAATTGTGTGCTGATCTTTTTCGTTAAAATTCTTTCATGTTTATTTTTCTCTTTGTGAAAATTGTACATCAATTTTTCTCCTCGTGAAAACGATTTTCTTCACGGAACTTGTTGCGTGCTGATTTTCAGTCCTGGAACTTGTTACATGTTGATTTTTCTCCTCGAGAAACTGGTACAATGATTTTCTCATTATGAAACTGGTTTTGCTCATGGAACTTATTGTGTGCTGATTTTTGTTTGTGAAACTTGTGGCATGTTGATTTTTCTCTTCGTGAAACCTTTACATCGATTTTTCTCCTCGTGAAACTGGTTTTGTTCTTGGAACTTGTTGAGTGCTGATTTTTGTTCATGAAATTTGTTGCATGTTGATTTTTCTCTTCGTGAAACTAGTACATTGATTTTTCTCCTCGTGATACTGATTTTGTTCATGGAACTCGTCGCATGCTGATTTTTCTTCATGGGACTTGTCACGTAGAGATTTTTTCGTGAAACTTGTTGCATGTTGATTCTTCACATCGTGAAACTTATACATTGATTCTTCACCTAATGAAACTGATTTTGTTCATGGAACTTGTTGCATGCTCATTTTGTTCGTGCTTGTTGAATGTTCAATTTTCTCTTCGTGGATCTTGTACATTGATTTTCTCCTCGCGAGCCTGATTTTGTTCATGCAACTTGCTGTGTGCTGATTTTTGTTCATTGAACTTGTTGCGTGCAGATTTTTGGTCTTGAAACTTGTTGCTTGTTGATTTTTCTCTTCGTAAAACTTAAACATTTACTTTTTTCCTGGTGAAACTGATCATCTTCGTGGAGCTTGTTTTTTGCTGATTTCTGTTCTTGGAACTTTTTGCGTGCTGGTTTTTGCTGGTGAAACTTGTTGAATGTTGATTTTTCTGTTCTTGAAGCTTGTGCATTGAATTTCGCCTTCGAGAGATCTGTACATTTATTTTTCTCCTCGTTAAACTGATTATGTTCATAGAACTTGCTGCATGCTGATTTTTTTATATGAAACTTGCAGTATGTTGGGTTTGTTCACGAAACTTATTACCTGTTGATTTTGCTCTTCTTGAAACTTGTACATTGACTTTTTTCATGGAACTTGTTGCGGGCTGATTTTTATTCATGAGACTTAATTTATCATGATATGCTAGTTAGTTAGGTTAACCTAACCTGCACAGGATCCTCTACACGCTAGAAGCTAGGGTTTTCGTAGCATTTTCATTAAGACCTGTCAGAAAAAACTCTTAATATTACTTAAATATACCTCTAATAGCAATCTCCCCTCTTGAATTTGTTGCTAGTACATCCGCCTTTTTTTAATTCACGCTTGTTTATGCTTATGTTTTATCCTACATCAGGTTTTTCACGTTTGTTTTTCCATTTGTTGAGTTTTAACTGCTTTTTCTGTGATATTCTTGTTCTTTTTGCTTATACTTTATTTTTTATAAGCTTTTCCACGTTTTTCTTCCGTTTGTTGAGTTTTAGCGGCTTTTTCCGTGATTTCAGGATTTTATAAATTTTTCTTTTTATTATTAAAACTTTTATTTACAATAAATAGTCTTTGTATTTTAGATTTCTTGTTCCAGGACGAAATATGTATAGCCAATGCTACGTAGCATTTCGTTAATTAAATACTTAACTTAACATTTCTAGGTCATATAAGAAAACTCATAAGATTGTAATAGATAGGGGCGTCTAATGGAGCAATAGAAACCAGGCATTTTCGCTAAGACCTTTCAGATATAACTCTTAATAGGGTTAAAATTTACCTCTAATAACAACTCAACCCTCTCGAATTGGTTGCTAAGAACCCCTGCCTTTCTTTAATTTACAGTTCTTTTTGCTTATATTTTATCCTTTATAAGCTTTTTTTACGTTTTGTTTTTTCCTTCGTTGAGTTTTAACTGATTTTTCTGCGTCTTCATGATTTTATAACGTTTTTTATAGATAAAATTTGTGTGTGCAATGAAGTCTTCATTCTTTAGATTACTTGTTCCAGGATAAAAGTTCAATTCGTAATCATCTACATAATGAAATATGTAAAACCTATGCTATGTAACGCCTGCTGTGTAACTTACACTGTCTATATTACTTTAGAACATTTATAATACTGATTTAATAGACCAAAAATCAGTAGCTTTGCTCGATAGTTACACGGCTCGGAGATAATGATTAGGAAAGACGCGAACCATAAATTTTTCGAAACGTTTCTCGTAGAAAGTATTTCCCGAATAATAATAATAGAATGGTTTGTTGGTCCAGCTGGTTAAAAGTTCATTCCTTTGGGGGGGGGGGAATTCTTTTCGAATCCTAATGTAGACAAAAATCTCTAGAATATAAATTTCCCCTGAGAAAAATGTCTTGAAAGAAAATGAAATCTGAAAAGTATGACGTAGCACTCACGTGTGTATCTTCATTACGTAACACGCTAAGTGTAAGGCCTTCACAGTTACAAGTGGATTCCCCCCAAGGGGCCTGAAAAAACAAGTCACGTTAGAATGCATCATCCTTGACATAAGTGAACATTCCCCTATTACAGAAAAACCAAAGAAATTTTGAAACATCTTGAAAAACTTCTTATCGGTGAAATTTTCTGCTAGGGTCCGCCATTGGAATTGGAGACTAGGGCCTCCATTGGAATTGGTTGCTGGGGCTTCCGTCGGAATTGCTCACAATGACACGGTCAAATTTGATGCTATGGCCCGTTGATTAGGTTAGGGCTACTGGTGAAATTGGATGTTAGGGCCCCGTCGGAATTGAATTTTATGGCCTCCATTCGAGTTGGTTGCTAGGGGGCCCGTTAGAATTGCTCACTAGGGCCCTGGTTGAATTGGATGCTAGGGCCCGTTGATTAGGCTAGATAAGGGGCTACCGTCGAAATTGTATGCTAGGGCCTCCGTTGGAATTGACTGTTATGGCCCCATTGGGCACCCCAGTTGAAACGGTTGCTAGGGCTCACGGTGGTTAGGTTAGGACCCCCGATGAAATTGGATGCTAGGAGCCTGATAAAATTGGATGCCAGGCCCCCCAGTGGCTAGGTAAGAGCCCCGATTAAATTGGATAATAGGGGCCCCATTGGAATTTGGCATTGCCTGTGGCGTAACATGCACCTGCATCTCTTAGAAAACGTTCCCTATGACTTAATTAACACCTGCGCCTTGTAGAAGTTTAATAACACCTGGATCTTTAGGGAATTGCCATTCAAGTTAAATCATTAAAGGAAGAAAGGAGTAGTGGCTTTGTGTCGCTGTAAAACCAGTGAGGCATCGCTACTGTCAGTTTGGGTCAAACAATCAAACTTAATTTGATTGTCTCACCTTTTTTGAAGTGACATGTCGCATATTAGTTTTGTTTTTTGTCCTAGAAACAAATGAACATCTACATAGGCACCAAAATTATTTTTGATTTGATCTCTTTCATTGGGAAGTGGGGTGGAGAATTGAAAATATTGGATTGCTCCTGAATGAATCCTCTTGTACTTCAGGGTATAGTCAGCAAAACTTTACCCTATCATTCCTACGTAATCTGCTACCAAATTTCATATCTAATAGCTGTAATTTGTACTAGTTAGTATAGCTCATAATTTTTGTTATCCTAAAAATTAAATTTTTTACCACGAATTTCCATACTCCTCAAATCCTGTCATCCTGCTTGGCCACTTGTTTTGACTTGGAGGTAGTGTGACTAGAGATTTCACAAATACTAGAGCTTATGGGCCACGAGGACTTGAGTGTTATAAGGTAATTTGTCAATATTCAAATAAAATATGAATGGTATTTTGTTGTGAAGTGGTTTTTAATTATTCTAGCTTGGGTAGCAAGACCAGTACTGGAGGAAAATTTTGATTTAAAGTTGGTCTTAATTAAAATATTTATTCTTTAGAGATGAAGGGGTAAGACTATAGGAAACCGTAGATAAACTCGCTTTCTTTAATTTTCTTCTTCATGGTTTTTTAGAATTCTGAATCCCAAAAGGGAGCATCCTCTTACCCTTTTGAAAAGGGTTTCTTATTAATAGTTTTTTTTTGACGGTTCCCTTGTTTTCTTAAAGTTTCATATCTTAGAAGAGCTATTTTATTTTATTAGTCCGTATTTTTCAATTTCTTCTGTACATTAGCCATAATATATTTGAATATTCCTTTTTAATCTTTTTTATCTGTGGGATGCCTTATCAAGTTTGCATACTTTTGTGATTTTTTAGTGCATTTTCAGAGACATGTTAGCTTGAGGCTATAAATAAATCCTTCTGTTGTCATATTCATTATTTTCATAAAAAAAGAGGAAAAGTAGGTATACTACTGATGTCGATCCCATTGCAATTAAATTAAAAAAATAAGTTTTTTTAACTGAAAGTAAGGAGCGACATTAAAACTTAAAACGAACAGAAATTACTTCGTATATGAAAGGGGCTGCTTCCTCATCAACGCCCCGCTCTTCACGCTAAAGTTTGACTCTTTCTCTCAACTCTACTTTTTAAAACAATGAAAAAGGTTAGCGTAAAGAGTGGGAAGTTGATGAGGAAGCAGCCCCTTTTATATACGAAGTAATTTCTGTTCGTTTTAAGTTTCAATGTCGCTCCTTACTTTCAGTTAAAAAAACTTGTTTTTTTATTTAATTTCTGAACGTTTTTGAGTCAATGCATGTTTTGATTTTGGCTCTCGGCAGAGGAATAATTAAAACGAAATTTGCATATTTTTTTTTTTTGGCTAAATGGCTTTCTCATAGTTTCGATCGACTGATTTTGAGAAAAAATGACAGGGGGAGGAAGCCTAGTTGCCCTCCGATTTTTTGGTTTACTTAAAAAGGCAACTAGAAGTTTTAATTTTTTACGAATGTTTTTATTAGTAAGAGATATACGTAACTCATAAATTAGCTTACGTAACGAACTTTTGTATTCTCATCTTCTTATTACGTATATGAGGGGGTTCACCCCCTCGTCAGTACCTCGCTCTTTACACTAAAACTTAAATTTTGTCCCAATTCATTAAGAATGACCCCTGAATCACAAAAGCCGTAGAATAAATAGTTGAAATTACTAAAAATACTTTAGCGTAAACAGCGAGGTATTAGGAGGAGGTGAGAACTCATATGCATAAAAATTTCTGTTCGTTTTCAGTTTTAATACTGCTCCTTACTTCCAGTTGAAAAAAACTTTTTCATATTTATTTTTTCATTGTTTTTTTTTTTTAATAATGCTAGAAAATCCTGAGCTTCGTTCATGGAAATTTTCTTCCCCCATGACAAATTCCTCCATGGAAAGTTCCCCAATATATCCCCTCTTCTCAACCCCGTCCCCCAACCAAAAAATTCCCCTGAAAACGTCTGTACACTTCCAAATAACCATTACTATATGTAAGCACTGGTCAAAGTTTGTAACTTGTAGCCCCTCCCGCGGGGACTTTGGGGGAGTAAATCGTCCCCAAAGACATAGTTATAAGGTTTTTCGTCTACGCTGAACAAAACGGCTATCTCAGAATTTTGATCCGTTGACTTGGGAAAATAATTAGCGTGGGAGGGGGCCTAGGTACCCTCCAATTTATTTGGTAACTTAAAAAGGGCTCTAGAACTTTTCATTTCCGTTAGAATGAGTCTTCTCGCAACATTCTAGGACCACTGGGTTGATACGATCACCCCTGAGAAAAAAAAAATAATAATAAACACGCATCCGTGATCTGCCTTCTGGCAAAAATACAAAATTCCACATTTTTGAAGATAGGAGCTTGAAACTTCTACAGCAAGGTTCTCTGATACGCTGAATCTGATTTTGTGATTTTCTTAAGATTCTATGACTTTTAGGGGATGTTTCCCCTATTTTCAAAAATAAGGCAAATTTTTTCAGGCTCGTAAATTTTGATGGGTAAGACTAACCTTGATGAAACTTATATATTTTGAATCAGCATTAAAATGCAATTCTTTTGATGTAGCTCTTGGTATCAAAATTCCATTTTTTAGAGTTTTGATTACTATTGAGCCGGGTCGCTCCTTACTACAGTTTGTTACCACGAACTGTTTAATAATGATCTAGCACAGAAAATGCCATGGAACTAGTAAAATTTTCAGCAAATTCTTCTTCAAATTAAAAGACCACTTTGGGTTTTGGTAGTCTTCGGCTATTCGTCCTTATGCTATGGAAGTACCTCTTGCTGTTGGATGTCTACAGTCTAAAAAGTTTATGGCGCTAAAATGTTCAGAAATTTAGAAGTATTTTTGTACTTGATTTAAGTAATTTTAGCGGTATGCAAATGCAGATCGAAGAATACTCCATGCTGAATATGTATGTATGGCCATCCACTTGCTTGGGTATGGAATTCCAGCCAGGCATGCATGTGAATGATATGTATAGTAGTAAAAGGAGCTTCCTGATTGGTAAAATTGGATATTTTAGGCATACAGTTCTAGGTTCTAGAGCTGACTTGGCTGTAAATTGTTACAGCCAAGCACTGACTTCTAGCGGTGAATAGGTACCAGTGTTGCCAACTGCTTGGTCTAAAGTTGCGCCGCCTTAAAGTGAAAATGCCCCGAAAGCTCCATTTTTCTAGTGAAAATTCTCCGAATGAACGATTTTCCCTCTCATGCGCTGATTCAAAAAATTCAATGTGCAACCACCTCAAAGAAGTGCCGAAATAGCGCAAATGCGCCCCGCCTGGCCAATCTGGGGACAACCTGAATATTCATGTCTGGACAAACACGTGTCTAGACAACAAATCACGCAGGTCACAGGGGAACGATGCCTCAATTGCCTCTTTTTCAATACAAATATGGAGCTATATAAAGTGAGCTTCAATCTAACTCATATTATTTAAACCGAACTAAAAAAAAAAATTGTCATTGAAAAACTAGGAAGCTTAGTCATTTATGAAATCGTTAACAGAAATCAAAAGCTAAAACAGGGATTTGTTTTTAATGGTTCATGGCGCTTTGAAACAGTCTGTAACCTGTTTTTTTTTACCCTTTTAATAGAAGGATTTTTTACCTTCTAATTTTCACCCTCTCAATAGATCTTTATATACAGATTAGTACTCTTCCTGACCCAAACTTGTATTGTAAACGAAGAAGAATTAGAACCAAAAAGAACGAACAGAGGTCTAGATCCTACCCTCCTGAACTGAAAACACGAATGAAGAAAAAGGAGAATGAAAAAGGCAAAGGAAAAACAAATTAAAATGAAATTAACCAACAACGATTTGATCAAACAGTTCGTGGTAACGAACTGTAGCAAGGTGCGACCCGGCTCAATAGTAACCGAAACTCTAAAAACAGGAATTTTAATACCAATAGTTACATCAAATCCGCAGTTACAAGATTCGTATTTTAATGCTGATTTTAAATATATAAGTTTCATCATGTTTAGTCTTACCCATCAAAAGTTACGAGCCTGAGAAAATTTGCCTTATTTTACAAAATAGGGGGGACCCCTAAAAGTCATACAATCTTAACGAAAATCACACCATCAGATTCACCGTATTAGAGAACATTATTGTAGAAGTTTCAAGCTCCTGTCTACAAAAATGTGGATTTTCGCATTTTTTGCCAGAAGACAGATCACGGATGCGTGTTTATTTATTTTTTTTCCCAGGGCTGATCGTATCGACTCGGTGGTCCTAGAATGTCGTGAGAGGGCTCATTCTAACGGAAATGAAAAGTTCTAGTGCCCTTTTTAAGTGACCAAAAACACTGGAGGGCATTCTAGGCCCCATCCCACGCTCATTTTTTCCCCAAAGTCACCGGATGAAAATTCTGAGATAGCCATTTTATTCTCCATTGTCGAAAATCTAATAACTATGTCTTTGGGGACGACTTACTCCCCCACAGTCCCCTTGGGAGGTGCTGCAAGTTACAAACTTTGACCAGTGTTTACACACAGTAATGGTTAATGAGAAGTGTACTGACGTTTTCACGGGGATTTTTTTTTGGTTTGGGGGGGGGGAGATAAGTTGAAGGGGGTTACGTGAGAGTATCTTTCCGTGGAAGAATTTGTCACGGGGGAAGAAAATTTCAATGAAGGGGGTGCAAGATTTTCTAGCATTATTAAAAAAAAATAATGAAAAAATAAATATGAAAAGTTTTTTCAACTGAAAGTAAGGAGCAGCATTAATTCTTAAAACGAACAGGAATTTTTACTCATATGAGGGTTTCACCTCCTTGTAATACCTCATTCTTTACACTAAAGTATTATTAGTAATTTCAACTATTTATTCTACGGCCTTTGTGATTCAGGGGGTCATTCTTAAGGAATTGGAACAAAATTTAAGGTATAGTTTAAAGAGCGACGTATTGACGAGGGGGTGAACCCCCTCATATACATAATAAAAACATACGTATATAGAAGTTCGTTACGTAAGTTAATTCGTAAGTTATGTATATTTTTTACAATTGAAAACATTCGTAAGAAATTAAAAGTTCTAGTTGCCTTTTTAAATAATCAAAAATTGGAGGGCAGCTAGGCTCCTCCCCTGCTTTTATTAATATGTACATTTAGTTTTAATTGTTTATTTGCAGAGATCCAAAATCAAAACATGTATTAATTCGAAAACGTTCAACAGAAATTATTCCGTATATGAAAGGAAGGGAAACTTAAAACGAGCAGAAATTATTCCGTATAAGGAAAGGGGCTTTTCCTCCCAAACGCACCGCTCTTTACGCCAAAGTTTTTTACTGTTTTAAAAAGTAGAGTTAAGACAAAGAGTCAAACTTTGGCGTAAAGAGCGGGGCGTTTAGGAGGAAAAGCCCCTTTCCTTATACGAAATAATTTCTGCTCGTTTTAAGTTTTAATGCCGCTCCTTACTTTTAGTTAAAAAAAGCTTGCTTTTTTATTTAATCTCGAAAATGATCATCTTCAGAAGACGTGAAAATATTTGAGCAAGAATGATAATGATATAACTTTACTTAAAAAGTCATAGAATAATGAAAGATAATATATGATAAACAATAAATGAGTAAAAATGAAAATAATGGGAGTTTAATTTTTTTTGTTCTTTATGAAGAGAATGGAAATAAAGTTAGTAGTTGGTTTCGCATTAAATCAGGAGATAAGCAGGGTTGTGTTCTATCCCCGTTTATATGAATCATTTTGATGGACTTAAGGAGCACAGAAAAGACAATGAGAGAGCTTGGAATTAAATGGGTAAGAAACCATTTCCTGGATTGAGATTATGCTGACGTTTTAAGCATTCTAGGTGAAAGCCTGAATAATATGAATGAACTTTTGGAAGTTTTTCAAGTTCAGGGTGGTAGAATAAATTTGAAAATTAATGTAAAGAAGACTAAGTCACTAAGGCTAGGAATGTGTGAAAATGAAAAGGAGACGATATATCACAAAAAGATCGATCAAGCGGACAGCTTCACTTACCTTGATAGTATTATTAGTAAAGACAGTGGGTGCTGTGAAGATGTTAAAAGTAAAATAACCAAGGTCAGGGTGCTTTTTCACAGTTGCAAAAAGTCTGGAAAAATAAGAAGACAAGTCTACGAAGAAAAAAAAAGAATACTGGAAGCTACAGTGATGACAGTACTCAAATATGGTTGTGAAGCATGGGTGCTCCAAAAAAGGAGGAAGATTTGCTAGATATTTCCTAGAGAAATTGCCTAGAGAGTAAATTGAGCATCCGACGGACTGACCGTATGTCAAACAGAAGTGTGCACGAAAAGAGTAGTTCAATTCCACTTTCTAGGGCTAGAATGAGAGAAAGGTTGAGATGGACAGGGGACGTTCTGCGGCTGAAGGATGACACATTAGAAAAGATTTTCCTTTTTGTCCAACCGTCTAGGGCTAAATGGAAAGAAGATCGCCCATGGTTGGGATCGAAGAATGTTAAAAGGTTTAAGGGAAATAGAAACTTCCTGGGAGGGTGTATAGAGGAAGGCTTTGGATAGATTGAGATGGAGACAGAGCCTGCGCACCTCTGTTGGCCTTAGGTGGCTTGGTGTTGTGGCTAGTTGTAAGTAGTAGTAGTTTACGAATAGATTGGTGTTTTTCTGATTCAAACTTGGATCATGAACTAAGAATAAGAACAAGAAATTGGAACTACCTGTGGATTAAACTTTCTTTACTTGTGGATTAAACTGTGGAGTACAAAGAAGAATAAAAATTAAAAAGAAGGATTTAAAGCAACACTGATCGTACCTCCAACAATGATAATGTTCGATGAGCATAATCAAATTTAAATAATAATGTTGATTATAAACGTGTGGATTATCCACTGGATTATAAACAAAGAAGAAGAAGAAACGAGATCCAACTCTCCCGTGCATAAGAAAAAGAAGAAAAAAAAATTAACAATGAACGTCTTCAGTGGAACTTAATGAATTTTAATAAAAATTACAGTAATAAAATTTGAATACAAAAATAGTGCAGATAATTTCGGGCATGACCTTCGCTTCAATACTACTTGAGTCAACACACTTCTGCCGCTAGTTACACAATGAGGAAATAGGACACGATAGTTTTTAGTTGTCAATTGAAGAGGTGGTCGAATAAGGATAATATGTCTACGAATATGATTGATTTTTTATTTGAGTATTTTACTTTGTCCAGTGCGAAAATAATAGACTATGTAATTCACCCATTCTTTGGGCGATTTAACATAAATTAGGAAAATGGTATAATTAAAATCGAGGGTGTAGATAATAGTCAAGTTGATTCTCTCTTCTGGATTAAAAATAAAGCATAATATATGATTCATTGCAGTCGTAAAATATCAAATATTGTATCGCTACATGTCCCCTTCCTAATGCCTCAATTTTGTCTTAGGCTGTATACAGTTTGTGAAAGTTGACTGTTTGCACTGTTTTTGGACTGATTTCTCATGCCACTGCTTTTTGAAGTGAGTTAATAATGACAATTTAAAAAAAAAGTTAACCGTTGTTTATAGCCTAGGGCTATATCCAGGCATTAGCAGGGAGGGATCTGGGACTCAGTTAAACCGGGAGTAACTTTGAAGATCTGATTAATAGGAATTCTCTGAATAAAATAATTAAGACAAAGCTTGTTATTCAATTTTTTTTTCATAAGTTCGGGAACTACAAATTTGCCATTAATTTTAAGCTATATTGCGAATGTCACGAGAAAACGGGTCACTTTTTTGCATAAGGGAGATGGATTTAAACGAAAGGCATTTAATATGAGCACATTACTCACAAGTTCAACTTGAAACAAGAGATGAGCAAGTTTTTTGAATTGCAAGATTCATAGGTAACCAGTTATTCAGTGAGGTGCTGTTAGCTATAGTAAAGTTAGATATGATAAGATATTTATTTCAAAAAGATCTCTATCACAAGCCCTCGAAGGGCCGAATTCGGACTTCGGAGTCGACTAACAAAGCAAAAAACACTAACACTAATAAAGCACTAACAAAGCAAAAAAAAATTATAATAATAATGAATAATCAAATTATGAGTAAAAAAAACGGTCAAACTAAAACTTGAACAAATACAGGTCAGAAAAAAAAAGGAAGGGGACAAAATAATCAAATAATACAGAAAAGAACAAATATATATATATATATATATATATATATATATATATATATATATATATATATATATATATATATATATATATATATATATATATATATATATATATATATATATATATATATATATATATATATATACTACTACTACTACTAATAACTCACTGCAGCACCAAGCCGCCTGAGGCCAACACAGCTACGCACGCTCCTCCTCCAACCTAATCTATTTAAAGCCTCCCTCTTTACACCCTCCCAGGAAGTTCCCATTTCCTTTAAATCCTTATTTATGACATCCTCCCAACCCAGACAAGGACGACCTGCTTTCCGTGTAGCCCCAGACGGTTGGCCAAAAAGGACAATCTTCGGTAATCTGTCATCCTTCATCTGTAGAACGTGGCCTAGCCATCTCAACCTTTCTTTCATTATAGCCCCAGAAAGCGGGATTGAACCACACTTTTCGTACAACCTACTGTTTGAAATACGGTCAGTCAGCCGGGTACCCAGAACAATCCGTAGGCAATTTCTCTGGAAAACATCTAGTAAATTTTCATCTGCTTTTCGGAGTGTCCATGCTTCAGAGCCATATTTGACCACTGTCATCACTGTAGCTTCCAATATTCTAATCTTGGTTTGTAGGCTTATCTTTCTATTCTTCCAAACTTTTTTTTAACTGTGAAAAAACACCCTGAGCTTTAGCTATTCTACTTTTAACATCTTCACTGCTCCCACCATCTTTACTAATAATACTACCAAGGTAACTGAAGCTCCCAACCTGATCAATCTTTTCGTTAATATATATATATATATATATATATATATATATATATATATATATATATATATATATATATATATATATATATATATACATATATATATATATATATATACATATATATATATATATATATATTTATATATATATATATCTACAAATTAAAAGGGACACTAAAAAAAAGTCCAAAAACCTACAAAAAAAGAACGAAGCATAAAATACACGAAAAACACATATGAATTAAAAGGGAAACTAAACCAAAACAGCGGGGGGCAAGCAAATTAGTGCAACGACCTAGGCAGCACCTCACCAAAAAAAAAAAAAAAAAAAAAAAAGAACGGGGAGAAACTAGTTGGATATTTTATTTCTTTTTTCTGTGATGAAGGGGACAAAGGTTTTTCATATCTGGAAGTAACGCAGCGCATGGGGGACAAAACTGGGATAGGCTCAGAAACAGCTCGAGGCAGTCGTAATCTGGATGGTGAGTGACGTTTGGGGAAAATATTTGCCGTCCGAGGGTTCGTTATTGCATTTTTTGAAAAAAGGAGGCACAACGACAACCTCCTTCACTCAAGGGTTTCCAAACTAGCTTTTTTTAGGAGCAGAGAGAAAGGCACCTTGCCTTCTTTGAAAATTATTCGCAAGGCTCTTTTTTGGATTGACTCAATTTTGTCTGATTCTTCACGAGAGATGCCAGGGTGCTAAACTGGAGAAGAATATTCAAGATGCGGGCGGACAAAAGACGTGCACAACCTTAAGGAGTGAGAAGGGGGGACGCTATATTTATTTAGGAGCTTAAGGAGGGTGATAGACGCATTAGCTTTATGGATGATGTCTTTAACGTGGATATCCCACTTTAAATTTGAAGAAATTGTGACTCCAAGTAATTTAACCGAGGACGCATAAATTTCAGGAGGAATAGGATTAAGAAAACAGGGCGAGGATTTGAGGAAACAAATCGGCATTATCATGGACCTAGAGGGGTTTACTGTTATAGCTAAGTCAAAAGCCTCACTTCCAATTTCATTGAGGATACTCATAGGGTCGCTTATTAAATTTCAGAAGCAACTTTCAACAATCGTTAGGTCATCAACAAATTTACAACGGTCAGGAACTTCTTTCGCGAGGCTGTTAATCATGACTGAAAAAAGGAGGGGGCCTAGGAGAGTTCCTTGGGGTATACCATTGTAGATAGGGAGAGGATTCGAGTAATGGTTCTGGTACTTAACCATCTGCGACCTATTTGTTAAAAAGGAGGCAACCAATTTTACCAGTAAGGGATCGATATTGAACTCGCTGACCAGTTTCTCAATTAAAGTATTGTGGTTAACAAGGTCAAAGGCTTTCTAAAGGTCAATGGAAATTCAGTTTAGCCAGGAATTAGGCTTTTCGAGGATTTTCCCGATGTAGTCAATAAGAGAAACGAGGTAGTGGGAAGTAGAAGTTGATTTTCGGTTTCCGATTTGCTTCAGGTCAGTAAGAGGTAGGATTTTTTCCTCTAGCAAATCTGCAAGGAATCCTTCATACAATTTTGACAAAAAAAGAGTAATAGTAAAAGGTCGAACGCCTTCAAAGCCAGGCTTTCCGTTTTTCTTTTTCAAAGGGGTAATGAAACCCTCTTTCCAAATTGTTGGAATTTGCCCAGACTTAGTAATTTCATTAAACAGGACAGACAAGGGCTTAGAAAGGAAGTCACCGAAGGCTCTAATAAGAGGAAACGGGATATTCAAAGGACAAACACTTGTCTTCCTTAGTTTGTTAATTATATTAAAAAAAAGTTTTTTTAAATGAAAGTAAGGAGCAACATTAAAACTTAAAACGAACAGAAATTACTCCGTATATGAAAGGGGCTTTTCCTCCTCAACGCCCCGCTCTTTACGCTAAAGTTTAACTCTTTCTCTTAACTCTATTTTTAAAACAGTAAGAAACTGGATTGGCAATAATGGAAGGCTCTGGACAATGGAAGCGAGAAATTTATTTAGACTATTTGCAGTAATATCAGGGGGCTCTGGTAAGTTGAAATTAAGCTGGTCAAGACTCCTGCCGCATAGCTTTTTAACCTCAGAATACCAGTTTTTTTGCTTATTAGTGAACAATTCTTCGATCTTATTTTTGTAGTACGATCGTGCCAATTTACGAATTTCTCTTTTAATTGATTTTCTTAGTATATTGGCTTTATCCAGTTTAACATTTTTAAACAGCTTCAATTTGGTTCTAATTAGTGTTTTTGTTGTTTGATTAATAAAGGGTTTATCACTTGAGCACCTTTTAAACCTTTTTTCTGGGAAACAAATTTGATGAAACGTGGCTGTTTTCTGCCCTGGGTTATGGGATTGGACTTCAGTAACAGCTATAATATCTATCAAATTTGATTCTGAAACCACCTCGAGTTCAGTAAGCTTTTCAAAATTAAGACTTTCAGCATTAGTAACTAAAAGTTTAGGAAAAACAAACCGATTGGGGAATCGCGACAGGGACACTTGATGGGTTTGAGAATTTCCTGGGTAGGGTTTTAATTTAATTTTATTATGCTTTGGAGAAGAAGGGTAAGAGAAGGATTGCTTTGGGGATTTGGAGGTGGGGGGACGGGCAAGGATATGGACGAAGCACGAGGAGAGCAACTTGGACTTATTATATGACAATTATTGAATGCAAAAAGTCTGAGACCTGAGTCACGTTGACAGGGTAGGCGCGAGGGATAAAACGAATGGGCTGGGGGTGGGGTTTCGTAAGGTGCTGAGAAAAGGGGGCTGGGTGGGAATAGTGATTCTTGTCCGTCAATAAATTGCTGGTTTGCGGCAGAGTAGGGAGGGTATGGGGCAGCATACTGTAAGGGGGAAGGAAATAGGACTTCTGTATACGGAGAGGGGGAGGAGATAACAAGGGGTAAGGGGGGAGTATGTAATCGGGAAGGGTTTATTAATTGTTGAGCTGAAAATGCAGGGGGGTAAGAATGGAAGTCGACAGGAACCTGACAAAGGGGGAGTCGTGAGTGCTTTCGCCGCTGCCCTAAAAAAGGTTAGGTTTTAAACCTACCCCACGCGTCTGATGATACATGCGCAAAATTACACGACTTAAAATGCTTGGTAAATTTAGTAGGATTAAGGTGGCTTCTGGGCAGCCCAGTTTTGTGGAACCTACTACGACCTTTAATGGGCGATTCAATACGAGCTTTTGTACAGCCAAAGCACCTTCCGCTTGAAAATTTTTTATAAATATCAGCATGGGGGTATTTACACAGATTATTTTTACAACGGCTGAAAACATAAAATTTGCAAATGTGTAGATATTTACAATTACTAGAGATACATCTACTATCTAAGACCTTAAAACACACATTAAGTTTATTACACGTAAAATCATTAAGCTCGTTTTTTTGAATATTTGATTGCATTGTGTAAAAATTTCCGCTTGTCAGTTCAACTGCATTGTCACTTTTTAAAGATGTGTCATTAACCCTGGATTTCAACAATAAATTATCTTCGGTTGAAACGAGGTCAGTATGATTAGGTTGCGTAACCTTTTTAATCACTTGAGAAAATTCTGACGAAGGAAGTACACTAGCACTTGCTTGATGAACTGAAGAATTTTGGTAATGAATATTTGGAGTGGAAGTATCAGCTAAATGAGGAACTCTGGCCGGTGTAGGGGAATTTAAAGAATGTGGCCTATAGCTTCAACAATTGCGAGCTGAAAACCGACTTTTAACAGTTTTATTTCTTTGTCCTTGAAGAAATCACTATTCTGGCGCTCTTAAAGATCAGACAAGCTATCATAAAGAAATTCGAGATTAATAATCCGTCGAGTTTTACGTCGAGAGCTGAAAATTAGTTTCAAGAAGTTTAGCTAAAGATTTTCGGAACATTCTTCTGGAGGTAAAAGCTCTGCTTATAAGTTTTATGATAAATGCTGTCGGAATAGCCTATGTTGGGACGAACTACTCTCATCATCTCGATCCTGGCAGGTATTATTTTGAGGCTATATGCTTGTAAGGTCAATGCATATGCTTTTAAGAAACCGATATTTTCGCCAGGCATGAACCATCCTAAATCACTTGAAGGGCCTCCGCAAGACCAACACGAGAATTCAACGGCCTTAGAGCCCGACCTTGCTCTCAGCTGGAGCTCGTCTCTCTCCTTAAAGAAAAGAAGATATTCATATTCAAACAACCGGGCTAATACTGGAGGTGATCAGATCTTAACGGGAGAAAGCTTTTCCAATAATACTTAGGCTATAATTGAACAGGGATTACTTCAGTTTACTCATGACGCAACACAACGAGAGATACAAGGAGATCTGCTACCTAGGAGGTTCGAAATTGAAACATCTGCATTTTGATGCTGCTGCTATCCAAGAAATAAGTCTTTTGGACCATTTTTCGGCCTTAATAGTGGTAAGAAGAAGAAAGTTATTTGTAGCTTACAATTAAGGCCTGTCTGACCTGGCCCCACTGTTTGCTGTGGATGCCTTGGGGCTACCAGCTATTTAATCTTCAACATCACACCAGTACTACTGATAGTGTTGCTAGAGTATAGTAACGCAATCCAACAGTTTAAAGGGTTCTACAGTTTCTTCAAGCACTGGTATTACAACCAGCGAGTGCGTGAAGCGTTTACTATCTCTTCGAGGGCCAAACTATTTGCCAAGGGTGCCACAACCTGTATCACCACCAATATCTCTTCAACTGTCGTTTTGAAAGGTAAACGGACCCTCTTGTCGATGTATGAATGACGGTACTTCTCGAAAACTTTTTTCCTACCCTGCCGGGGTTCGGAAAAGATAATCTCACACAGTTGGAGAAAATAACTCGCTTTTAACCTCCAAATGTCAACTTCGACAGAATATGTATCTACAAACTCTATAAGCAAACTCTCTGCACAAGCTTCTCAGTTTAGAGACGAGCTAACTACTAAATCACAATTTTTCACACCAAGAAATCAGGTGTAGGACTGGACCCTGGTCAATCCGATAAATGAGGGCTTCAAATCCACAAGCTTTTTGAATAACATTATCTATCAGTGGCCAACATCTCACAGACAGAAACAGATTTTAGCCCGAAAGTTTACTTTTATGAGATTACTGGCTTGGCAACGAGAATTTAGCCTGTCCTTTGAAATTATGCAATGAGCAAATGTAATCAAGAAAAGGAAATGGGTCACTTATCTGAAAAGAAAAGAGGGAGACCCCCAACAAAGCCATAATAATTTTTAACTAACTAACCAAAACAATATAACTAAATAACCAAGAGCAATACTATCGGTGAAATCACTGCAGTGCCAGCAACCATATTGCAATCAGCTGTAGATACTGATTTCAAGAAATATTTACCTCCATCAAAAGACCTGTCAATATTTCTTTCTCCTGTGTCGGCTTCAGAATAATTGGTAATTTCCAGGCTTTTGGGAAACGGAAATTCAGAAGGGCCGGGTGGATATAGTACAAACTTACTAAAGATGATTATCCTGGAAGGTGCGGAGTGCTTAGCTCATTTTACTAACCATTGTTTTAAGTACGGAAAATTCCCTGATTGCTTTAGAGCCGCTGGAGTAGATGCGTTACATGAAGCAGGATATTCAAATGATTCAGATAATTACTGTCCAATTTCGATTTTATCGGCTTTTTCTAAACTTATTGAATGTTAATCGTCTGATTTAGTTTCTTGGGATGATTGATTTCTTTCCCAAGTCACAATTTGGTTTCAGGAGAAATCATTCTACCCAACATGTGGTTTTAGTTCTTACGTAATCTATTTATGACGATATTTTTACATCAAAAAAGCGTTCTACCCGATTTGCCATCGTATTTTGAAGCGAAAACTGCATCATTATGGGATAAGAAGGCCAGCCTGTTCTTTAATTACGAATTTATCAATAAATTCGTTGTGGTTTAAGTCTAATCGTCTGACAACAAGTTCTGACACGATGAAATTTATTATTTACTCTCGGACTTCAACTTCTTGTCCTGGACTTCAGTCACTTGTAGCTTCAAACAACGTGCGTGTTGATCATGTTAGCCTTGTACGTCATTTAGGAATTATCATTGATGAAAGCTTGTCATTCAAACACTATAAACAAGCAGAAATGTTGGAACGATTGTTGGAGTTTTACCCAATTTCTGGATATAGCTGTGCATGCTGTGTATCAGCATAGATGGGTCAATGGATTAAATACATTATTCTTCTTCTTGACCACAATTTTTCTCTGTTGGATCTTTTTTGCTGGATGTTCACCGGTAGATACCAAAAAAAGCTGAAATAATATCGTTTTCGATATTTACATTTCGATTTTTGATATCGATATCTGGTGCGATACATCGATATCGATATTTAGTATCGCCCATCACTACTCTACTCTCTTTCTTTCTCTCTCTCTCTCTCTCTCTCTCTCTCTCTCTCCCTCTCTCTCTCTCTCTCTCTCTCTCTCTCTCTTTCTCTTTCTCTCTGCGACACAGTCTTAGTAATATTAAAAATTGAACGGCTATTGACTAAAAACTAGTGTAGACAATTTTCAAATTTCCTCTTGAAAAACTGAAATACACCCAAACCATGTGCCAATAAGTATGTCGGCTTGTCACCTTCAGGGAATTCTGTCTTTTACATTGCCCATTTATTAGTTTCTCTATTTCTAAAGAATCTGATTCCAGTTCCTTTTAGAAAACGCGTGCGCTGTTCCCTCAAAATATGATGTCAGAATAGAAAGATGTAGTATTGTACTCTGGAATAGTTTTCTTTTCAATTTGACTTTGACTGAAAATTGATTTGAAAATGGTAAGTCTTTTCTTGATCTGATTTAGTTGTATTTTCGACTTGAAATTTCTGAGAGCTTTACTTTTTATAATATCTGATCAATTTAATATTTAATTAAGATGGTTAGAATTTCTTGCCATGGTGCAGATAAGACTTTACAGAGCGTAATTTTTCTAGTCCATTGTGATTAGATTGCGTTGGCAATCTTTCAAAGTTTGATGAAAGAAGGTATTCAGTCCTAGATAAGTTTTTTCACACATTTGACTATATTTTGCTATACATTTATAACCATAATATGGTAATTTTGGGTTACTGTGCTTAGCTTCACTATTTGGACCAGACTTTCATGTCTAAAAGTGTTTGATTTATTGCAGTTGCTTATCTTAATATTTTCATCTTTAATATTATCATAGAACATTTTTTAATCCTGTTTCTTTTAACATTATCTGTCAATACTATTTAATTCAAATGAAACCATTCTTGGACAGCTGATTGTCTGCGCAACCCCTAATTCCCACGTGCGTGTCGCTGACAATCGTTGCGATTTTGTGGATTACGAAGTATTGTTGCGGAAATGCACAAGTCCCCATGCGTCAACGTTTTTCAAAACATATGAAAAACTTCCTCAGGAATCAAATGGATACTAATATTACTGCTAACAACTGACTGCAGTAGTCTGCCACCTGAGGCCAATTCAGCTGCGCTCCCTCCTCCACCATCCCATACCATTCAAAGCTTGCCTCTTAAATCTATCAAACTATTCAAAGCTTCGAAGAACTTCGAATTTCAATTAAATACATCATTATGACCCCCCCCACTAAACAATGAGCTACTTTTCGTTTGACTCCAGTGCAGAAAACATTACAATACGAACTAAGGAGGCGTAAAGTGGTGACCATGAACAAAATTGCCGAGGATCTGGAAGATGCAACTAGACGGCATAATAGTAAAATGCTGTACTGGTATGTCAATAAATTGAGTGGGATTAGTCAATCCGGACTTGTCCCAGTTGAAGATAATAAAGGGAACACAATTAGTGATAAGGAAAGAGCTAAAGAGAGATGGGCAGAGCATTTTGAGAATGTAATAAACCGAAATAGAGGTGCAGGAAAAGATACAAAGAAAATGAAAACGTTTGTGATACCTGGGATGTGAAGGAAGATTTCTTTTGTGAGGAAGAATTAGCGACAGTACTAAAAGGATTAAAAAATAATAAAGTCCCAGATGCTAATAGCGTGGTAAATGAGTTTCTTTAATATGGTGGCTCTGAGGTTACAAATAAGCTACTGAAGATTAAGAATATGATTTTTGGAAAAGGGGAAGTACCTAGCGATTTCAGGAAAATTTTAATTAGACCACTGTATAAGAAAAGTGATAAGCGTGAGTTTGGTAATTATTGAGGCATTAGTCTGGTCTCTGTAGATAGCAAATTAGTTAGTAATACGATACTTTTAAGACAGAGAAATGCTGTAGACACAATTATAAGAGAACAGTGCGTTTTAGAAAAGGTAGAGGATTTGTCGACCAAATTTTCTACCTTAGGTTAATAATTGAGAAGTGCCTGAGCTAACAAACACCTTTGGTCCTCATTTTTGTAGATTACGAGCAAGCGTTCCATTCTGTTGACATAAGAGCTTTACTACTACTACTACTACTAATAACTCACTGCAGCACCAAGCCGCCTGAGGCCAACACAGCTACGCACGCTCCTCCTCCAACCTAATCTATTTAAAGCCTCCCTCTTTACACCCTCCCAGGAAGTTCCCATTTCCTTTAGGAAAGGTGTAATCCTAAAGAGCTTTAGGAAAGGTGTAATCCTTGTATGGTATACCAGACAAATACATTAAAGTGATTAGTGCTATATCCGAGAATAACACTGCTGCGGTTAAGGTAAGAAATAAGGTTAGCAGCTGGTTTCATATTAAATCAAGAGTTAAGCAGGGTTGTGTTTTATCCCCCTTTATATTGATCATTTTGATGTACTTTGTCTTAACGAGCACAGGAAAGGCAATGGGAGACCAGAAAATCAAATATGGAGGAAAAACTCTAATGGACTTGATTATGCTGATGATTTAAGCATCCTAGATGAAAGTGAGAGCAAATGAATTAAGTTTTAGAGATTTTGCGAGTTCAGGGTGCTAGAATAGGTTTAAAATTAATGTTAAGAAAGCTAAGTCACCAAGGCTAGGAATAAGTAAAAATGAAAAGATAACATTGGGTGACGAAAGATTGATCAGGTGGACAGCTTCCCTTACCTCGGTAGTATTATTAGTAAAGACGGTGGGAGCAGTGAAGATGTAAAAAGTAAAATAGCTAAGGTTCAGCGTGTTGTGACTGAATGGTATTAAAGTAACAAGGACAGTGAAATAAAATCTGATTGTTTAGACTGCTTAAGTGGAAACTTGCACAACTATATATTCTGAAGCAGTTAAGAAAAAATCCAGAATCTCCTATTTAACGAAAAAAGTCTATATAAAGTTATACAGATGTTTGTAGCAGCGGATGCCATATTAAAAAAAAAGAAAAAAAATGGTACCAAATAGTTTAAGGAATTTTACCTTTGCTTTGAAGGTGCTATTGTCTTCGGAAACCGTAGAATCATAAATCTCTGAGTTTTTTCGGATGTAAAGCGCTGTTGAATTTAACTAATTTTGCTTATTTATTTTCACGGTTCAACATGGCAACACTGAGAAAATGTAGTACTGCCCTAAAAATTTAAAATTTTAAAATAGCCAAAGAAGACACTGGAAAATCACAGGTTTCTCGTATGAATATACCCAAGAAAGGTTTGGGAGCAAAAAATGTTTCAGTAGCTTTATAAGCAGCATTAATAGGTACAATCATTAATAAACAAATTATTTTAAAGCTAAGATGATTGTATGTGGAATTGATCGTTTTTCTCTGATTTAGAGGGGTGGTTCGAGTATGACAAGGCTTGGAAGGTGGTGAAGTATCACCCCCTAAACTGATAGATTCAAGACGAGTATAAAAAAAATACTGAGCTTGAAGCAAGCTGGAGCAGATGCAAAAAGTGTTGGGGGGGTGCACCAACAAAAATTGGACTCTCCCAATGGCATATCTCTCCCTTCCAACTCTATAATAAGTATATCTCACGAATTTATAGGGTGTTATCTGCCCCAATAACCTTCCCCTGGGTCCGTCGTTTGAGACAAAAAGATTTGGTTGATTTTTACAAAAAAGAACTCAATCACAATACCAATTCCAGACAGTTGTTTAAGAAGATTAAATAAAAAACAAGTTTTTTTCAAATGAAAGTAAGGAGCAACATTAAAACTTGAAACAAACAGAAATTATTAGGTATACGAGGAGACTACCGCCTCCTCAACACCTTGTTCTTCATGCTAAAGTGTTTTAGTACTTATAAAAGGATTCTTATTGTTTTAATTAAACGACCCTTGTGTTTCAGGAGTTATTTTTAAATTATTGGGACAAAATTCAAACTTTAGCATAAAGAGCGTTGCGTTGAAGAAGGGGCATCCCCCCCCTCATATGTGTAAAATTTCTGTTCGTTTTTAAGTTTTGTTGTTCCTCCTTACTTTCAGTTGAAAAAACTTGTTTTTATTATTTAGTTCCTGATAGTTTTTTAAATAACGCCAGAAAACCTGGCTCCACTCCCACGAAAAATCCTCTCCCCCACGGAAATATACTCTGGACAATTCGATCCTGGTGAAAATTTACCCGGACAATTACCCTTAACACCTCCACTTGTAAAATTGAGTCGGTAAACAGAAAGCAAGATATGTAAAGAAATTTCGTATAGGAATTCTGAAAAATTCCCCCAGTGTACGATTTCTCCTTAAAAGTTCACGCCCTGGAAAC
This sequence comes from Artemia franciscana, assembly GCF_032884065.1. Classification (NCBI taxonomy): domain Eukaryota; kingdom Metazoa; phylum Arthropoda; class Branchiopoda; order Anostraca; family Artemiidae; genus Artemia; species Artemia franciscana. The sequence goes on along the minus strand of NC_088871.1, from coordinate 49,007,278 downwards.
TTCCCTCTTCATGGAAAGTCCTCCCTGTGCAAAATCCCCTCATCAAAAAATTCGCCCTCCCCTCCCCACCTGAAAAATGTATGTCTGGTTCCCAATAACAAATACTTTACGTAAACAATGGCAAATTTTATAACTTAAAGAACTTTCTTCAAGGGCTCTGGGGAGTTATGTTATCTCCAAAGACGTAATTACTCGGTCTTTTAACTATTCTGAACAAAATTGATGTCTCAGAATCTTGATCAGACGATTTTGGGAAACAAAGTGGCGTGGTAGGGGACCTACTTCCCCTCCGATTTTTTGATCACTTAAAAAGGGCACTAGAACTTTTAATTTCGGTTAAAATGAGCCCTCGCCTGATACTCTAGGCCTAATTTGTCGATATGATCACACCTGAGGAGAAAAAGAAAAAAAACATCAAACAAATAAACACGCATCCGTGATCTTTCTCCTGGCAAAAAAATACAAAAGTTTCACTTTTTTAAAGATAAGAGCTTGAAACCTTTACAATAGGGTTTTCTGATACGTTGAATCTGATGGTGTCATCTTTATTAATTTTCTATGACTTTTAGGGGGTTTTTCCCCTTTTTTCGAAAATCAGATAAATTTTCTGAGGTGCGTAACCTTAGATGGGTAAGGTTAAACTTAACGAACCTCATATATATATATATATATATATATATATATATATATATATATATATACATATATATATATATATTTAAATATAAATATTATATATATATGTATATTATATATATCAAAATTCCATTTTTTTAGAGTTTCGGCGACTACTGAGCCGGGTCGCTCCTTACATTTAGTTTGTTACCACAAACTATTTGAAAATCTGAATGTCACATTCTTTTCAGTGTTGCCACGTTGAACTCTGGAATAAATAAGCAAACTCATTTAGTTGAACTTAACAAGGAATTCCGTCCATAAAAATTTCAAAATCAAATATGGACAACTACTTATTGAAAGGAGTAGGCTATTATACCTTCCTTAGCTGTTTGGTGCCGTATATTTTTAGCTTTATTTTGTAATGATTTTCTACCCACGTTTTGTCATAATTTTGGTGTCCACTACTACACACAACTGTACGCTATATTATCTGAAAAAGAAACTGTATTATCTAATAGAACTTTGTGTAAAATATTTCAATGATACTTCAACCTTTACATTTATTTTCTTTTTCTTACAGGCAGAAGCAGATATTTGTAAAAGACCTATCATTTTCATCGTAGGTAAAGTATCATATGATTTATTTGCTAATATATCAATGAATAATAAAAAAATATTTAAAAAAATGTGATATTTAAATTTTCTAGAAACTACCATTAAGAGTTAAACCCTCGGAAAGTTACTTTTAACTTTATTCATTTCTTTTTGCTATTAAATAAAAAAAACAAGTTTTTTTAACTGAAAGTAAGGAGCGACATTAAAACTTAAAACGAACAGAAATTACTTCGTATATAAAAGAGGCTGCTTCCTCATCAACGCCCCGCTCTTTACGCTAAAGTTTGACTCCGTCTCTCAATTCTTCTTTTTAAAACAGTAAAAAACTTTAGCGTAAAGAGCGGGGCGTTGATGAGGAATCAGCCTCTTTCATATACGAAGTAATTTCTGTTCGTTTTAAGTTTTAAAGTCGCTCCTTACTTTCAGTTAAAAAAACTTGTTTTTTTTATTTAATTTCTGAACGTTTTTGAATCAATGCATGTTTTGATTTTGGCTCTCCGCAGAGGAATAATTGAAACGAAATTTGCATTTTTTTTGGCTAAATGGCTTTCTCATAATTTTGATCGAATGATTTTGAGAAAAAAAGAGCGGGGGAGGATGCCTATTTGCCCTCCGATTTTTTGGTTAATTAAAAAGGCAACTAGTACTTTTAATTTTTTACGAATATTTTTATTAGTAAAAGATTTACGTAACTTATAAATTAGCTTACGTAAAGAACTTTTGTATTCTCATATTTTTATTACATATATGAGGGGGTTCGCCCCCTTGTCAGATCCTCGCTCTTTACACTAAAGCTTAAATTTTGTCCCAATTCATTAAGAAGGACCCCAGAATCACAAAAGCCGTAGAATAAATAGTTGAAATTACTAAAAATACTTTAACGTAAAGAGCGAGGTATTAGGAGGAGATGAGCCCCTCAAATGGGTAATAATTTCTGTTTGTTTTAAGTTTTAATGCTTTTCCTTACTTCCAGCTGAAAGATTTTTTCATATTTATTTTTTCATTGTGTTTTTAAATAATGCTAGTAAATCCTGCGCTCCCTTCATGGAGATTTTCTTCCCCCATGACAAATTATCGATGGAAAGTTTCCCCAGCATATCCCCCTCTTTTCAACCCCTCCCCAACCAAAAAAATCCTCCTGAAAACGCCTGTATACTTCCCAATAACCATTACTATATGTAAGCATTGGTCAAAGTTTGTAACTTGTTGCCCCTCCCATGGGGACTGTGGGGGAGTAATTCGTCCCCAAAGACATAGTTATAAGGATTTTCGACTACGCTGAATAAAATGGCTATCTCAGAATTTTGATCCGTTGACTTTGGTAAAATAATTAGCGTGGGAGGGGGCCTAGGTGCCCTCCAATTTTTTGGTCACTTAAAAAGGGCACTAGAACTTTTCATTTCCGTTAGAATGAGCCCTCTTGCAACATTCTAGGACAACTGGGTCGATACGATCACCCCTGGGAAAAACAACAACAAAAAAACAAAAAAACAAATAAACACGCATCCGTGATCTGCCTTCTGGCAAAAAATACAAAATTCCACATTTTTGTAGATAGGAGCTTGAAACTTCTACAGTAGGGTTCTCTGATACGCTGAATCTGATGGTGTGATTTTCGTTAAGATTCTATGACTTCTACGGGGTGTTTCCCCCTATTTTCTAAAATAACGCAAATTTTCTCAGGCTCGTAACTTTTGATGGGTAAGACTAAACTTGATGAAACTTATGTATTTAAAATCAGCATTAAAATGCGATTCTTTTGATGTAGGTATTGGTATCAAAATTCCATTTTTTAGAGTTTTGGTTACTATTGAGCCGGGTCGCTCCTTACTACAGTTCGTTACCACGAACTGTTTGATTGACTCTACGTCATTAAAACCATTTTTACTTTACCGCATCGCGGTAGTACGTATGATTAGGTAGCGGGAAATTATAATGCCTGAGCCATATTGTTGCCCAAATTGAAAATAAACCGAAATTAGGCACCAAATGTGTGTAATTCGGGGAGTTGAGCAATGTTCAACTTTCAAGCCCAATCTCTTTGATTGACCCATCTGAGAGAGAGGTTAAGGCGTAGTTCTTTGAAATTAGAAGAGAAATATCTGTACGATGAGCATGGTAATATAAGCCGGGTTCAACCTGGTTGAACCAGGTAGCGAACCTGTCTGATACAATCTATTTAGATTAATTTCTTGCCTTTTCAGTTTTGTACTTTTGCAATATATGTTAAAATCCAGGGAGACTACAAGTCATTCTTAATTTCTTTTTTTATAAACTTGTATGACGGTGGTTTGGCGCGGGTATATTATGCATATAGTTTGAAGATCATACCCGAGAATATACCATAAGTTTAGACGCAAAAAGGGAACAAAGACACAAGTTCACAATTAACTATTAAATTCTGATAAAATGAACATTATTAAATTAGAAATATCACTATTTGTTATGAAAAGGCGTGACGTTGTGTACTTCCAGCGTAAACTGCTCAAGGTATGGTCTTTGCTGATTTTGGGCTTTCTTTTTGATTTATGTAACTAGCACCATCGATCGTGACAATGAAAGATTTTCAATGTTTCTTCATGTTCTTATGGATTTTTTTATTGATTTTCGACCCCTCTCCTCCCAAAAAACAACATTAAACGAACACAATTGTCAATAATATTATGGTGATTATGTCTTATGATATGGAGCCCTAAGCCTTGATTGCTTTTTTAGTCTCTGTCTTCTGCAATTTGAAAAAAAAGAAGAAAATTCAGATTAAGATTAGTGTGCAAAATATTTTTATTATAGGCTTTAAAATAGTGTATTTTAATATTAAGTTTTTAATAATATTCTATAAATTTTTTATCATTTTGAACAAACACCGAAAACAAGAAGAACAATAGGGAATTTCTCAAGACAGTGAGAAACAAATTAGAATGAATATTTCGGCCCTAGGTCCAGGGACCGTCCTCAGCAATACAGATGTATAATAAAAAACAACTTACAAGAGGATAAAATCAATAAAACTAAAATGAACCGTTTTTTAAAACAGTCCCAGCATCCTTACCTCAGCGAAGTTCAGCCAGGACTGATAAATAAACTTACCTTACCAAATATTATAAAAAAAACAATAGATATTAACACAGAACCTGTCACAAATATACCTATGAGATCAGTAGCGTAAAAAGCTAGGCTGGCATCAAAAACGTGTTTTTAAATCATTTTCTTTCATTTCAATGAATTGCCTCGTTTCATCACAATTTATTTATCAGTCCGGGTTGAACTTCGCTGACGTAAGGATGCTGGGACTGTTTTGAAAAACGATTCATTTAAGTTTTAGTGATTTTATCCTCTTGTAAGTTGTTTTTATTATACATCTGTATTGCTGAGGACGGTCCTTGGACATAGAGTCGAAACATTCATTCTAATTTGTTTCCCACTGTCTTGAGAAGTTCCCTATTGTTCTTCTTGTTTTAGGTGTTTGTGATGGAAAGGCAGTGTGGTCTTCGTCGTTATTTACGTTTTGATGCTTACAAATTTTTTTTCTAAAGGCATCATTTATTTTTGGCATAGAACTGTTTTATTCTGTAATATCCATAAAGCACACTTGAACGTGAATTCTCTTATTCTTTTTTTCTGACACTAATTTTTACATATCTAAAAAAAAAATTCTTGCTAAGAATGCCTGCATTTTGACTTCGTTTTTTTTCTTTTTTTTTTAACTAGGATTTGGGGTTTTGGGATTTCCCAGTCCCCAAACGTTTAACAGAGGAAGAATAATAGCCTTAATTATCAGGGCTTTTAAATATAATTGTAAGTACAAGTGATTCTAAGTACAGGAGTTTTGTGACTTTTTCATTATATGTGAGTGAAGACATCATGAGAATTTGAAATAATTAATTGCTAAACGTCAATTATCATACAGTTCGTGGTAATGAACTGTAGTAAGAAGCGACCCGGCTCAATAATAACCAAAACTCTAAAAAATGGAATTTTGATCATCAAGTTCAGTCTTACCCATCAAAAGTTACGAGCCTAAGAAAATTTGCCTTATTTTAGAAATTAGGGGGAAACACCCCCTAAAAGTCATAGAATCTTAACGAAAATCACACCACCAGATTCAACGTGTCAAAGAACGCTGTTGTAGAAGTTTCAAGTTCCTATCTACAAAAATGTGGAATTTTGTATTTTTTTTTGCCAGAAGACAAATCACGGGTGCGTGTTTATTTGTTTGTATGTTTTTTTGTTTTTGTTTTTTCCCCAGGGGTGATCGTATCGACCCAGCGGTCCTAGAATGTTGCGAGAGGGCTCATTCTAACGGAAATGAAAAGTTCTAGTGACCTTTTTAAGTGACCAAAAAAATTGGAGGGCACCTACGAACCCTCCCGCGCTAATTATTTTCCCAAAGTCAACGGATCAAAATTCTGAGATAGCCATTTTATTCAGCGTAGTCGAAAAACTTTACAACTTTGACTTTGAGGCGTCTTACTCCCCCACAGCCCCCGTGGGAGGGGCTACAAGTTACACACTTTGACCGGGGCTTACATATAGTAATGGTTATTGGGAAGTGTACAGGCGTTTTCAGGGGGATTTTTTGTTGGGTTGAGGGGTTGAGAAGAGGTGGATATGTTGGGGGAACTTTCAGCTGGAGGTAAGGAGCAGCATTAAAACTTAAAACGAACAGAAATTATTACCCATATAAGGGGCTCACCTCCTCCTAATACCTCACTCTCTGCCCTAGAGTGTTTTTAGTAATTTCAACTATTTATTCTCCTGCTTTTGTGATTCAGGGTTCATTCTTAATGAATTGGGACGAAATTTAAGCTTCAGTTTAAAGAGCGAGGCACTGACGAGGGGGTGAACCCCCTCATATATGTAATAAAAACATGAGAATACGAAAGTTCGTTACGTAAGCTAATTTATAAGTTACATGTATCTTTTACTAATAAAAACATTCGTAAAAAATTAAAGGTCTAGTTGCCTTTTAAGTCGCCAAAAATCGGAGGGCAACTAGGCTTCCTCCTCCGCTCTTTTTTTCTCAAGATCATTCGATTAATATTATGAGAAATCCTTTTAGCCAAAAAAGAATAAATATGTAAATTTCGTTTTAACTATTCCTCTGCGGAGCCAAAATCAAAACATGCATTGATTCAAAAACGTTCAGAAATTAAGTAAAAAAAACAAGTTTTTTTAACTGAAAGTGCGGAGCGACATTAAAACTTAAAACGAACAGAAATTACCTCCTATATGAAAGGGGCTGCTTCCTCATGAACGCCCCGCTCTTTGCGCTAAAGTTTTTTACTGTTTTAAAAAGAAGAGTTGAGAGAAAGAGTCAAACTTTAGCGTAAAGAGCGGGGCGTTGCTGAGAAAGCGGCCCCTTTCATATGCGAAGTAATTTCTGTTCGTTTGAAGTTTTAATGTCGCTCCTTACTTTCAATTAAAAAAACTTGTTTTTTTTTACTTATCAAACACAAAGATAATATATTCTTGAGGTAGATGATACATACATCTTAAAACGAGTAAAAATTCAATTGAATATTCAAGTAAACTTAAAACGAACAAAAATTACTTTGAAAAGGAGTTTGGCTACTGCCCCTTCCCCATCCCCTAAACGTAAAAGTTCTAAAACCTATAGTATCATTTGCGTTTCATTGAAAACTATGTTATTTTGAACAGTGCACTTTACTTTTTCAAAATATCGATGAAAAATAAAAATAAATCCCGACAATAGTCAAAATGACTGGCAGGAAGCGAGGAAAATAAATTATGTATAGTGATATACATAATGATATTAATGCCTGGAATCTCAACACTTCTAGATACCACATTATATCTGCAAGATACAACACTGTTCATTGTATTCAAGATACAACACTGTATTTTTTTTGTCAATGTTATGAATATAAAACAAGTATTTATAATATATTTTGTTTTTAGTAAAACACAAATGACGTAATAGGCCTTAGAACATTTATGGTTTGGGTATCGGAAAGGGTCCGTAGCCAAACTCCTGTTGGGATTAATTTTAAAAAGGGAATGGGAGGGAAGCTAGTAGGGGGATGTTTTTAACATCCCCCTCAATATGTCTTGAAAGTTTCAACTTAATATATTCAGCCGTTCTTAAGACATTGGAGATCCCCCTTTTTAATAAACTGTCTGCGCATAGTGGGTCTTGATTTAGTTTAACATACCCCTCAACAATCCACAAAGTTTAACCTTAATATCCTTAGCCTTTTCAGACACACCCAAGATCCAACATTTCCCCTTTTCCTAATGATAAATCCTGCAAGTAAATAACGGGCAAACTAAATAATTTACAGCCCTTGCTCTGTGACTTTGTGGGGCATGACATTCCTGGAGGCAGAGCTATTAGACTTTTTGACTAGTTGGGAAAAAACTGCTATTTTGAAATTTTGATCTTCTTGAGGAGAGGGGCAGCTAAAATGGAAAGGAAGAGGGAGGGCTGGCCACCCCATATAATCTTCAACATCCTTTCAGCATAGTTTTCAAGTTTCAAGTTAATACTCTCAGCTGTTACTTATATATTGCTGATCTGCCCTTTTGATAACTAGCATGAACATGGTGTTTTCGACTCTTTGGCATTCCTCTCAGTATTTCATGAAAGTTTCACCTCAATACCCTAAGCCGTTTGGGAGAACCAGGGAAAGCCCCTTTTTCCCAATCATAAATCTTTTATGTTGACCATGGGTAACTTCTATTAATTACAGTCCTTGCCTTGGGGGCTGTGGAGGGTGATGTAAACCCTGGTGGCATAGTTATTTGACCTTTGGATTGTTTTGAACAAAATGGCTGTCTCAAAATTTTGATGGAATATAATTAGATAAAAAGGTGTGTGAGAGAGGCTGGTTAACCCCTGGTCACTTTTGTACTTAAAAACGGTACTAGGACTTGGAATCTCCAATCGAATGAGCCCGCTTCGAAGTTTATACAACCACATCTTCCATATAAAGTGACCCTTGAGAAATAATAATAATACATTGAAGCCTTATGACTCTTTAGCATAGGCAACGCTAGAGCATTGTCTCTGATACTTTCTTTCCCTAAAAAAGTCTCTATCTTCTGTGATTTTAAGCACATTTTCTTTATTATAGTATATTTTGTTATATATTTACAACATAAAACTGAAAATGAGGTAACATCAGCTTTTTATTTTTAGGTTGGGTTATTGTTTTTGCCACCGTAAAATAAAAATAAGATTTATAATAATTTGTAAGATTAATTTACATCCTAATTGTGTTCGTTTCATTACAAAAATGGAGAAAAAATAATGACAAAACTTGATCTTTTGGTAAATATGCTTTTAAGCTATTGATTTTTACTTTGGATTGTTGTTTCTGCTGCTGCAAAACATAAAACAAGATTTGAATCGATTTTGAAAATTGAGCTGTGTCATAATTTTTTCGTTAAAGTAGAAAAAAAAATTGAGACAAAATCATTTCAAAATGAGACTGTTCACGAGTCTGAAACCCAAGTGCATTACAAAATAAGATAAAAAAGACTATTAATTTGATGGAGTTCATGCAATTTTACTGTCGAATGTAATTGACTTTATTCTGCACTGTTTGGAAAGCCCTCTAATTAGATGGGCATCATTTGTAATAAAAGGAAAGGTGTCCACTCTAAATCAGGAGTCCCTTCCATCTAAAGTAGGATTCCTGATCTTTGGGCCATTGAAGAAAAATTGGAATGACAACGGACACGAAAATGACTCAATGAATTAAAATAGTCTATTAACTGTCAAGTGAAAATGGCAAAAAAACAGATCAAATGAACGAAAAAAGGAAAAAAATAGGAAAAGAGAAAGGGGGAAAATATACAAAGAGGGGAAAAATTAGTGGACAAAAACTACGGAAAGGCCTGCCAAGAAACTGCTTTCGCGGAGAGAGATGAAGGGACATCAAAAGGGATGGAGTTCCATAGTAAAATGAATTGGTAAACAGGAGATCTCTGAGCTGCAGTCGATGATCATTTAGGTAAAATAAATCTGCGAGAAGAACTGCGTAAAGAAGAAGAGTGCCTATCTAGCCTGTCCGTGAAGAAAAATTACTGCAGAGACAGCGGAATTGTACCTTGAAAAGCAGGATGCACTAACTAAAGACTACTTTTATTTACAATTTAATCAATCAATGCTATTCTAGTATCATTATATGGATCAGCAGGAGGGTATAACCAAGGGAGAAGAAAAGTAGCATTCACCGCCCTATTTTGGGCTTTTTTAAGTGATCACAGAAGAGATTTGGCATTACTACCACAGTCAGAGCAACAGTATGAAAGGTAAGAAAAAGCAAAAGCATAATAAAAACACATCTGGGGGAAGAAATGAGCTAACCCAGTGCGACATCGAAGACTGAAGGAGGATGAGGGAACGGATGTGAGTAATATTGGGTTTGAAAGAAAGCAATCCAGAAACACTTCGAAAAATTTCATTGTAGTAGCTTGCAGCACAATATCGTCCCCATAAGTCAGGATTATTGTCGCCTGTACATCACACATACGATAAGGGGTCCTGAAATGTACAGCGACACTTCTCGGCTGTTAAAACCCATACCATTTGACAAGCACCACTCCTTCAATTTATCAAGAAGACCTTGAGCTACAGAAGTGGCAGGTAGTAGGTCCATTGCAGCAATGATAAAGTTACTGTCGTCAGCAAAAAGGACAGGCTGCACATGAGGATGAAGATCGTCAACAAGATCGTTAATAGAGATAACAGACAAAAGTGGTCCAATCGCAGAGACCTGTGGGACACCTTCCGATACAGACAAAGTAGAGGAACAAGTACCGTTACATGAAACATATTTAGATCTTCCTTAAGGTAAGACCTTAACCATCCTAGTGGGATTCCATGCACTTCAAATAAAGATAGTTTAGACGCAAGAACACAGTGGTCGACCATAATTTTGAAAAGTCAAAAAATAGAACCAAAACACACAACCTTTTGTCGAGATTAACTTGCCTGTTGCATCTGAAAGTAGAGAAAGGGGAACGAAAACCATACTGATGGTTGTATGATGGTTTTATGACAAAATTTCATGCAGTCGTATTAGTACTAAATACAAATGAAAAGAATCTACAATGCACGACTTTTTCAACAACTTTTGAGACAACGGGAAAGAGAGAAATAGGTCGATAATTTTGATTAAAGAGGAACTACCTTTTTTTAATGCAAAGGTACAACATTAGCAACTTCAGATAAATCAATAAAAACACCAGAAGAAAGAAAAAAGTTAGTCTAGAGATAAACTGACCAATTTTAAACGATATTACTCCTCAAACCAAAATCATCGACCGAACGGCTACACGGAAGCTGACACATAATACTAGAAATTTCAATATCGATACATGGGGAAAGGAAAGGAAACTTTTCTGTTAAGGGAATACTACTTACTCTACATTGGGGTGGAATGTGAGCCGAAGCAATTGCACTCATCAATTCGACACGAAAAAGACGGCTTTTTGGCAGCACGCACTGAAGAAGTAAGTAGATTTCTTATCGTTTATAATTCAAAAGGTAATTCTGTGTCTTATTTTTACATGCAGTCTTGAACAGAGATGCTTTCATATGTATAGCAGTGATCAGACCTCTAGATATCCATGTACAGTTGGATGTTGAATTCCTCGGCCTAAGAGGAAAATGTTTTTCCAACAAAGTTCCAATGCGACAAAAAATAAACTCGTCGCAGATTCTGAGTCACTAGCGTCCAGAACACTAGATCAATCGTTACTTTGAAGACCATGTATTAAATTAGAAATTTCTGTAAAAATTCTAAAAAAAGATTCACCTTGCTCATCCGCAGCAATCTCAGTTTTAGGCATAAACAAGGATAGATAAATAGGGGAAGGATAAGAAAGATCAGTACAAACACAACTGGAAGTAAAATTTAAATTACGAGAATGAGAAATGAAAACATTATGTGCAGAATTTTTTGTGGGGTCACCACGAGAACAGAAAAAAAGAAGGCAGTGGCCTCGAAGAAGAAATTAAATCAAAAAGATGGCCACATTCATCATTTGATCTGACATCTAGTATATCAAACAGTTCGTGGTAACGAACTGTGGTAAGGAGTGACCCGGCTCAATAGTAACCAAAACTCTAAAAAACGGAATTTTGATACCAATAGTCACATCAAAGAACTGTATTTTTATGCTGATTTTAAATATATAAATTTCATCAAGTTTATCCTTATCCATCAACAGTTATGAGCCTGTTAAAATTTTTCTAATTGTAGAAAATAGGGGAAACACCCTCTAAAAGTCATAGAACCTTAACGAAAATCGCACCATCAAATTCAGCGTATCTGAGAACCCCACTGTAGAAGTTTCAAGCTTCTATTTCTTTTTGTTTTTTAACTCTGGGGAAATCATATCGACCCAGTGGTCCTAGAATGTCGCAAGAGAGCTCATTCGGACGGAAATTAAAAGTTCTAATGCCTTTTTAAGTAACCAAAACATTGGAGGGCACCTAAGCCCCCTCTCACGCTCATTTTTCCCCAAATTCACCGGGTCAAAATTTTAAGATAACCTAATTGTTCAACATATTTGAAAAACCTAATGACTGGTGGGTCCCCCTTGCACCCCCGGGGTGGTGGCTTCTAAGCGTTCCTGCCTTCTCCACAAGCTAAACCAGCTCTTCAGACTATGTGTTTTACGAGTACGCATGGATTATGGCAGATTATCGAAACAAGTGATATAAATTCCAGTGTGTTTATTTGGTTTTGAATTTTCAGAAAGTTTGGTACTTTTCCAGTACCAAAGACAACGATAACGAAATTCGGTTGTTAGAACTGGTGATGTGAAAATTTGCTTAGCCACATATAATATACCTTGGAAAATTAGGAGAAACTGAGAGTTAAATTTTTCTTGAAAGAACTCCCATATACAGTTATGCAATTTTAGGCGATATCAGGCGCCAAATTGAAAAAAGAAAACAAGCATAGATGAAAAATTGGCAAAAATTTTAGCTAATTATGTGGCATCAAAAAGCTTAAGGTGCAGCTTTCTTTTGAATGCATGGTTGTCTATGGCAATGAATAAATTGTTAAAGTTAAAATTTTTACCGACGAGAAGTGCTGTTAAATTTAACTAATTAGTTTTCCTTATTTACCCTCACAATTCAACCTGGCAACTCTGACGAAAATGTGCAACTGCCCTAAAACTCAATACTTGTGAAGCAACCAAAACCAATTTTAGAGAATAAGGATTTTCAAATATGAGTAAGGTGATTCCAGGGGCCAAAAATTGTATTTATTTTGATGTCCTTAGTTCTAAAACGGCTTAGAATGATAGCTTCCTTCAAAGGAAGGGAAACCAATAGAACTTGAAAAAATCTATTGGAAACTAGGTCTTCAGTCATGCATTCTGTTCGTATTAGGCATGTTTACAATTTGTTTTAGTCGAAAATTGTGGTATAGCCAATTTTTAGGTTTAAAAAAAATAATAATGAATTGGTTTAGCCAACTGAAACGTTTGTTTTACCTTTTTTAAAGTCAGGATGGCCTATTTTAAGGATTACTGACATTTCTATCATCTCAGTCAGTGAACCCTATCGATTTTTTTTAAATCATGAATAACTTAAATGGGCCTGTTTGTGGAAGACTAACTCAGTGCGATAGAATTGTTTTCAAACATCAACTGGCAGTATCCTCAGAGAAGAGGATTGTTGACATTTTCTAAGGACTTTTGACATTTATGTTAGAACTGGTGGCATTTTTATAGAAGCTATCCAAATTTTTCCCATCTCAGTCAATATAAAATAGTGAAACGTGATTTAACAAATGTAACATAATGAAGCATCAGTTTACATTTCTTTTTATAACCTAGGTGGACCCGGATGTGGAAAAGGAACTCAGTGCGACAGAATTGTATCCAAATATGGTTTTACTCATCTCTCGACTGGCGATCTCCTAAGAGAAGAGGTTGCATCTGGCTCAGATAGGGGACAAAACTTGACCGCCATTATGGAACGAGGCGAGCTTGTACCACTTGTAAGTAATTACGTATACAAACTTCAAATGGTTATATAATAACTGGGCGGGAACAGTGGCGTGCGGTAAATTTGAGTGTTAAGGCGTAATCACTAGATTATATTTTTAAGGAATAATGTTTTTAGTGATATCATAGTTTCCAGCTAGTCTGCCAGTTTTTTTTTCAAAATTAATAAGACTACCAATCGGACTTAAAAATGTTGCTTTACAACCAAGAGAATATCCCCAATAATGAATATCCAGATAATTAGAACTGAGAAAAAAAGATAAATGACTGTATCTTATACAAAATCGTCTCGTACTAGGTTGCTAGCTACCGCTGCAACCCGGAAATGTCTCATCAAAGGAAAAGCATTGAGACCACCCATTCGTTGGGAACTGATCGTTTATCCCTAGATTTTTTTTCCATTGACAGAATATTTTTTTTTGGGCCATTTGGTTACATAGTTACATTAATTTTATATTCAAACAGCATTAAGCAAAAAAAAGAAGAAAATGAAACATCGCTAATATACAAATGCTTTTCAACGAATTCAAGCATGGATAAATTAAATGCAGGTGAAACAGTTGGTTATTAGGCCAAAACTTAGAAGAAATGCTAAAAATATTAAAACGTTCGATTCATCATTTCTAATGTTTATTTATGTTTATGAGTTAATTCGCTAACTACCATTTGTGCTTAAAATATGGATAAGTAAGGAATAAGTTAGGTGTATTGAAACATGTGATTGGAACAAAATATAGTTAATCATTACAATAGCTTTAACCTTGGATGAGTAAGTCAGTGATAAGAAAAATTATATTATACACTCAGATGTAAAAAACAGCAAAAGCAAAAAATTCGAAGTCAAAATTTTTGGGTCAAAACAATAGAATATACAGGAAAATTCAAAAAACAAAATGAGCAGTTAAAGTGGGGAATAAAAAACTGTGCAAAGGGATTACGGCACATTTCTTTTGCCGGAATTAAATCATCTTGACAAAAAAGTCCACGTATTTGCTTCCTATTTTGACTAACTTTTTAATATTAAATAATAAAAGAAAACAGTTTTTTAACTGAAAGTAAGGAGCGAAATTAAAACTTAAAACGAACAGAAATTATTGCCTATATATAACGATCCCTCCCCTCCTCAGTGCCTCGCTCTTTATGATAAAGTTTTTTATTGTTTTAAAGAGTAGAGTTGTGAAAAAGAGTCAAACTTTAGCGTAAAGAGTGAGGCGCTGAGGAGAGGACAAACCCTTTCATATACGGATTAATTTCTGCTAGGTTTAAGTTTTAATGTCGCTCCTCACTTTCAGTTAAAAAAAACCTGTTTTTTATATTTAATTTTGAATGTTTTTGAATTAATGCAGATTCTAATTTGGTCCACCGTACATGAATGATTAAAACGAAATTTGCATACTAATTTTACTTTTTTTCTGGCTAAATAGCTATCTCAAAATTCCAACGATTTTGAGAAAAAAGAGGTGGAGGAGAGGGCCCAGTGTCTCTTCAATTTTTGGTCACTTAAAAAGGGCACTAGTACTTCAAATTTTACTCATGGACGTTTTCATTAATAAAAAATGTATTTACGAATTAACTTACGTAACGAACTTCTATATTCCTCTATTTTATTACGTATATAAGGGGGCTCTTCGTCTCGTCAATACCTCGCTCTTTGCGTTAAAGTTAAAATTTTTTTCCTATTCTTTCAGAATGACCCCTGAATCGCAAAGATTTAATTAGAATAAATAGCTCTTATGAAAGTACTAAAAAGCTTTAGCGTAAAGAGTGAGGTGTTGGTGAGGGGGCAAACCCTCCCATATACGTAATAATTTCTTTTTTCGTTTTAAGTTTTTTCTTGTTCGTTTTAAGTTTTAATGTTGCTCCTTGCTTCCAGTTGAAAAAACTTGGTTTTTTATTTAATTTCCGATTGTTTTAAATAATTCTGAGAAATCTGGCGCCTCCTTCATGGAAAATTCCCGTGGAAATTTCCTCTATGGAAAGATACTCCCATGTAACTTTCTCATCGACCCCCTCCCAGACCAGAAGAAATCTCCCCTGAAAACTACTGTGTACTTCCCAATAATTAATACTATGTATAAACAATGGGCAAAGTTCACAACTTGCAGCTGTCCCCTCGGGGACTGTGGGGGATTAAGTCATCCTCAAAGACATAGTTATTAGATTTTTCGTAGATAACTTCGAAGACCACACTGCCTTTCCATGACGAAAGTAAAACAGTTCAAAATAGGGATGATACCTTTTTATTGACAGTGAATAGATATAAAATTATTTAACTGGATATTTCGAACTGATGATGAATTTTTACTGCTGATGATGAACACTGTATATGTGTTTGAAATATCCAGTTAAATAATTTTATATCTATTCACTGTCAATAAAAAGGTATCATCCCTATTTTGAACTGTTTTACATTAGATTTTTCGACTGCGCTGAACAAAATGGCTATCTCAAAATTTTGATCGGATGACTTTGGGTGAACAATGAGCGTGGGAGGGGGCCTGGTTGCCCTCCAATTTCTTTGATCACTTAAAAAGGGCATTAAAAATTTTAATGTCCGTTCGAATGAGCCCACTCGCAATATTTTAAGACTACTGGGTCGATACGATCACTCCTGGAAAAAAAAAACAAATACCGTGATATTTCTTCTTGCAAAAAAAAACAAAATTTCACATTTTTGAAGATAGTCGCTTGAAAATTATACGGTAGGGTTCTCTGATGCATTGAATCTGATGATGTAATTTTCATTAAGATTCTTTTACTTTTATCGGGTGTTTTCCCCTTTTTTTCGAAAATAAGGCAAATATTTTCAGGCTCCTAACTTTTGATGGGTGAGAGTAAACTTGATCAAACTTAAATATTTGAGATCAGCAGGAGAATCCGATTCTTTTGATGCATCTATTGATGTCAAAATTCCATTTCGGTTACTATTTAGCCGGGTCATTCCTTACTTACAGTTCGTTACCACTAATTGTTTGATTGTATTTAGTATGGTAAGTTAACAGGATCAGTTAGGTATGGCACGTATTTAGTTACCAAGCTTTCTTTGTGACGGGAATAGTCAGACTCTATGTACAGAGACAGTGCGTAGCGCATGGCTGGAACAGATATCTTGAACTGAGGAAAAGTAAACTTTTCAGAGGCAACGCTCTCACATTGCCTATAGTAAAGAGCCATTAGGTTTCAATTTATTATTTTCTTTCCCTGAACCACATTACATGGAAGGGGTGGTCGATTAATCTTAAGAGGAGGGTCATTTGATTGGAAATCGATAGTTCTAGTTTTTTTCAAGTGTCAAAAGTGATGGGATGGTAACCATCCCCCCTCCCGCCCCTTTTGTTCCCCTAGGGACATTTAATCAAAATTTTGAAATAAGTAATTTCTTCAAAATTGTCCAGACATCAAATAATTATAACATCGGGGTTGACGAAACCCACCAAATCCCTTTGGGAAAGGGCTTTATTTATACAATATACCCTTTGTTTGCATGTAAGGCTTTTATTCGGAATGCTTGATTCTGGGTCTTTAAAAAGGCTTAGGGTATTAAGATAAAATTTTAAGAAAGTGTGGTAAGTGATGTTGAACAAAATCAAAACAACCTATTTGTATGCTAGTCACCAAAGGCCGTACCAGCTCTATCTAAGGAATGCCTTTGGTAATTAAGTTGAGACTTTCAGGGTGCGTTGAATGGACGGTGAAGAGTGATCGTAGGTCATTCAGTCCCTTGTCCTTCTTAGATGCCCCCTTCCCTCAACACTCACCAAATTTGGAAAAAGCTATTTTATTCAAAATAGTCAAAAGTTCTACTTACTATGTGTCCGAATACGTCATGCTACCCTCAGCCCCGGGGAGAGGATTGTCAATTATAGAGTTTGACTATTGTTAAAATGCTGTATTTATCATTTGGAAAAGGACGAAAATTTGATTCTGGGTGTTCAAAAAGGCTTAGAATATTAAGGTGAAACTTCGCTGAATGTTGAAGAGGATGTTAAACTAAATCAAATTTCACTATGTGCACACTGTATCATGAAGCCGTATCTGCAATATCTTAAGAACGGCTGAGGGTATTCAGTTAAAAATTTCAGTATATTTTTAAGGGGATGTTGAAAAGCGTTCAGATGATAGTCAGCTCCACTCCCGTGCCCTTTTTAGCTGCCTTAACCCCCCAAAGACTTGACTTGCTTGACTTAATGCTCCTGCTGAAATGCTTCTGGTGTCGAGAGTGATGCTACATGGTGTCTCCATTTAGACCGGTCTCTTGCAAGGATGTGAACATCCTCCTGAATATTTGCCATGGCTAAGAAGGCACCTGCCGTGTCCTTACATCTGGTTGGAGGACGACCTCTTGGACATTTCCCGCCATGTAGCACGGGATCAAAGTCCAAAATCGTTCCTGCGGGAGTGTCGGGGGGCATGCGAAGGAGATGTCGTGCCAACGTAGTGTTCGCTAGGCGAGTTGGACGGAGAAGGGCGTTTGAGCAGTTAACGCCAGGAGGTTCTCATTGCAAACAAAATCGTGCGAGCGTAGTCCTTAAATGTGGCAAAGATGTTTCGTTTGGGCTATATTTACGGTGCTAAGCACAGACTGAGTGGCTGGCCAGGTTTCGGCTCCGTAAAGTAGCACGGATCCCACCGAAGCATTATATATGCGCATCTTGGTACTACGGCTGATAGAAGGTTTCCTCTAGAGGGCACTTATTCTTTCCACTACTGCTGAGGCTTTGGCGATTCGGTGCATTAGATCATTGAGGATTGATCCATCATTTGAGAGGATAGAGCCAAGGTATGTAAATTTCTCAACAATCTCAGCTGGTTTGTGACCGACAATTGAAAGTACTCTATCGCTTTACTGCAACCCAAACTTGAGGCGGCTTATGGTCCGAGTCATAATGTAGCCGATGACATGATGAAAGAGCTCTGGAGCAGCAGCACAGCCCTGACGGACTCCAGTATTGATTTCAAAAGATGAGCTGCGTCTGCCACTGACTAGCACGCAGCTCTCAGTCCCTTTATGGAGCCACTAAAAAAGGCTGCAGTGCTTCGCTTGTAGTCTCGTTGTTTACAGTATGAGCCAGAGTGATCGCCGGTTGACAGAATCTAAAGCAGCCTTGAAATCCACAAAGCCAACGTATGCTTTTTCTTGAAATTCTCGAGTCTACTAGCTGACGTATTGTAAATATTTGCCACACGGTAGATCTTCCTAGCATGAAGCCAGTCTGTTTGATTGTTTTTTGGCTTCTGAGGAAAGTGGTACAGCGGTCCAAGAGGGTCATAATAAAGAGCTTCCCGGGCACGGAGAGGAGTGTGATGCCACGATAGTTGGAGTACATTCTCCGATTGTCTTTCCATTTTCGAAGAGGCAGAATGATGCCTGCCCGCCAGTCTTTTGAAATCCGTTCTTTACGAAATACTATGGATAACAGTACTTGGAGCCAGAGAAGGGTCTGTGCCCCACCATATTTCAGCAGTTCTGCAGGGATACCACTGATTCCAGGGGCTCGGTTGCTTTCATCCGTTTCAGAGATTTCAGGTTTTCTGTAGAGGTGAAAGGGTGCTGCACGCTCTCACACGGGGCCTCAGAGGTCTTAGATGAAACTTGAAGAAGGTCAGGGTAGGGCTGGCTAACACAATCCAAATTTAGTTATGAAGAGAAAAGATCCCTCCAGGCAGACAATTGAGTACTCTCGTTAGTGAGAATATTTCCATTATTAGATGTGATAGGGCCTAGGGAAGATGGCTTTCCATCTGTAAGATCCTGATGGTGTTTGTATAGAACGCCTGTGTCACCCTTTCTGGCGGCCTCCTCAAGATCGGCAGCGTTTTTCTCGGTGAACAGCCTTCTGTCTCTGTGATGGAATTTATTTCTTACGCCGCTCAGACGTCTGTATGTAACCATGTCCTTCGCTAGGCGTCCTTTGCGACGCTGTTCAATGACATCTAGAGTTTCCTGCGACATCCAGGACTTTTTTCTGGGCTTCAGACGATCGATAGTACTCTCGGCCGAAAGCAATACGCCGTCTTTGAATAGTTTCCAGGCTTCTTCAGATTCTGAAATTTGGCCAAGACAATCAAAACTGTTTGAGATGGAGATAGCATGGCGCATGTTTTGGGGGACGGCGATCACTTTTCTGGGCTTTCAAGCGTAATCTAAGATTAGAGACGACAAGCCTGTGGTCACCCAATTCTGCACTTCTGTAAATTCCACAGTTAGTTATAGAGAAACTCCAGCGTCGGGACACGATTATTTTGTCTAACATCTTTTATTTTCGTCCGTCGTTGCTATACGAGGTATACTTGTGAACCTCTTTCCTCAGGAAGAGGGTGTTGGTGATCACAAGATCATACATGTTGCTCAGCTGATGGAGCCTCAGTCCATTGTCGTTCAAGCAGCCGGGTTTTACAGGTCGTAGAACATTGTTCCAAATGCCTTCTGTATCTCTGACAGTGCCGTTGAAGTCATCCAGA
The DNA here is from genome assembly GCF_032884065.1 of Artemia franciscana. Taxonomy (NCBI): domain Eukaryota; kingdom Metazoa; phylum Arthropoda; class Branchiopoda; order Anostraca; family Artemiidae; genus Artemia; species Artemia franciscana. The sequence continues at coordinate 48,987,589 of NC_088871.1, read as the reverse complement.
AGGGTTAAAACATCATTTGGGGATACTTTTGCTAGGATGCTAGACAGTTGGGCATAAAAACGATCTTTCATCTCATCTGAGGCTTGGTTTGTTGGGGCGTAGCAGACAATGATGGTCCATTTTCCATGTTTAAACTGGGTTTGTGCTGTTAGTATCCTGCCTGATATCTGCTCGTAAGAAAGGAGGCACCTTCTGGTCCGAGAGTCTAACAAAAGTGTGACTTCAGAGTCATTTCGTATAAGGCGTGCTTCAGTTACGCCTGCTACAGCCACACCAAAATGCTTGAGTTCTAGCGCAAGCATTAACTTCGCTCCACGGAAGGTAAGGGTCGGAATGTTCCAGGTGGCAGGGCGAAGACACATTGGTCAATAAGGTTCAAACGATGGTCAAATTTTGGTCTGGGGATATGCTAAGGTCTTGAAGGGTAAAAAGAAGATTGATCATCCGAGGCAAAAACATCACTATTCGTTGCACTTAGGTTCGGGTGGAGGGTCGCAAGCCCAACCGGCCCTGGGCCTGGGACCTGATTAGCTAGGGAAGCCTAACTATTGAGTGTCCTTAGGGTGGGCTCCACCCACCTTGCGAGGTCAAGGTCACCCTCTGCGTGGAGCATTTAGTTAGGGGGTTCTCCATATCCAGTGACACTTAGTCTGCAGACCAAGGTCTGCTTCATTCCTAACGAGCTCCATATCCCCACCTTCAAAGACATCCAATCAAAATTTTGAAATAGTCATTTTGTTATGAAAAAACTAAAAGTAGAATAACTTTACATCTGGGGGTGACCTAACCACCTACAACGACTGATGTAGGAGCAAGGCTGTAAGCAGTTCAAGCTTCCCACTCTTTATACATAAGATACTTTATTGGGGAAGGGGGTTATATTTTATTGTCGACGGGGGTGTATTTAAACGGCTTAGGGTATTAAGGTGTAATTTTCAGAAAATGTTGAGGGGGGTATTTAGCAAAATGAAAATACACTACATACAGGATGATTGTCAAAAGGGTTTCACAGCACTACTTAACGAACGGCTGTGGATATTAAGTTGAGACTTTTAGGGCATGTTTAGGGGATTTCGGAGAGTGATCAGAGGGCAACAAGCACCTCTCCCTTGCACTTTCAAGATCCCCCTTAACACTGATAGAAATCTTGAAAAGCTATCTTATTAAAAATTGTCGAAAGGTCTCAGAGTTATGTCTCCCGGTATTCCATGCCCTCCAAGTCCCCAGGGCAAGGAATATAAAATGTGCAATTTACCCATTGTTTACTTACCAGATTTGCCATTGGGAAAGAATGAATCTTTGTTCCTGGGCGTGTCCGAAAAAGCTGAGGGTGTTGAGGTGAAATTTCAGAGAATGTTAAGGGGGATGCTAAAATAAATCAAATACACTGCGTGCATCCAGGCTATCAAAAGAGTGATTCTGCAGTATCCTAGGAATAGCAGAGGGAATTAACTTGAAAATTTCAGGGCCATTTCTACTGCTACTACTAATATTACTACTGGGGTACAACAGACTTGTGACTCTGAGTACATGCAGCAGCGAAAAACTGCAATCGCGACCACTTTTGCTTGTGACTTCTGTGTGCATCCATGCTATCAAAAGAGGGAATCTGCAGCATCCTAGGAATAGCAGAGGGTATTAACTTGAAACTTTAAGGGTCACTTCTACTGCTAGTAATGCTACTACTGCGGGTACAACAGACGCTAGCTGTGACTCTGACTATATGCAGCAGCGAAAAACTGCAATTGCGACCACTTTTACTTTTGACTGCTGTGTGCATCCAGGCTATCAAAAGAGGGAATCAGCAGTACCCTAGGAATAGCAGAGGGTATTAACTTGAAACTTTCAGGGCCATTTCTAGTGCTACTAATACTACTACTGCGGGTACAACAGACACTAGTTGTGACTCTGACTACATGCAACAGCGAAAAACTGCAATTACGAACACTTTTATTTGTGACTACTGTGTGCATCCAGGCTATAAAAAGAGGGAATCTGCAGTATCCTAGGAATAGCAGAGGGTATTAACTTGAAATTTCAGGGTAATTTCTACTGTTTCTAATATTACTGCTGCGGGTACAAGAGACACTAGTTGTGACCCTGACTACATGTAGCAGCGAAAAACTGCAATTGTGACCACTTTTACTTGTGACTAATGCGTGCATCCAGACTATCAAAAGATCGAATCTGTAGTATCTTAGGAATAGCAGAGGGTATTAACTGGAAACTTTTAAGGCAATTTCTACTGCTATTAATACTGCTACTGCGGGTACCATAGAACCTAGTTGTGACCGTGAGGACTTGCAGCAGCGAAAAACTGCAATTGCGACCTCTTTTACTTGTGACTACTTCCGGAAATATTTAGGGGGATGTTGAATAAAATCAAAACACTATGTGCAACAGCCCCCGGGGAAGGGGTTTATTTTATGCAATGTAAACATTGTTTACATGCGGGATATACCATCGGGGAAGTGGGAACAGTTTGATCCTAGGTGTGTCAGAAAAGGCTGAAGGTACTAAGGTGTAACTTCTCGGAATATTCAGCCAAATGTTAAATTAAATCAAATGACACTTTGTGCATCCAAGTTATTCAAAGGGCTTATCTACAGCATCTTAGCATCGGCAAAGGGTCTTAAACTGCAACTTTCAGCATCACCGCCGCTGTTATCGCTGTGGCAGCAACTGCAACTAATTGAAACTGCGAATGGGACGATTTGGGACTGCGACTATGACTACTTGCAAATGTGACTACTTGAAACTTCAATTACAACTACTTGCGACTTGGACTGTGACTACTTGTGACTGCGACTCCTTGCGATGACTAATTCGACTACTTGCAAAAAAGACTGCAATTAACCCCCTCCTCCCTAAAAAAAGAAATTAAAATAAATGATCAAATATAAATAGAATAGATAATGATATAGATGAAAAATAAATCTTAATTATAAATCGTAAAAAATAAATCGTAAAAACTAATTGAAAACTCGGGTCAAAAATAAAACGAACCAAAACTACTACAAACAGAAATTTGGCTATTGCCCACTTCCCGCTTCCCTAACCGTAATAATTCTAATGCCTAATGCGTCATTTCCGGTTCACTGAAAACAAAATACAGTCTAATATAAATATTCTTTTATATCTATAACATTGAAAAAAAAATACTGTGAAAACAAGTCTCGAATTGGTGGTATTTCCAGAACTTAATATCATTTTTTATTAAATATTCATTTTATTTTCATTAATTCTTTCAAATCATCTTGATTATTAGAGTGATCTATTTTTAGTTTGTCGTCGATGTTTTAAGAAATAAATAAAAAAAAAGTTTTTTTAACTGAAAGTAAGGAGCGACATTAAAACTTAAAACGAACAGAAATTACTTCGTATGTGAAAGGGACTGCTTTCAACGCTCTCACTCTTTACGCTAAAGTTTGACTCTTTCTCTCAAATCTTCTTTTTAAAACAGTAAAGTTATTTTTCATCTATATTTTTTATTTGATTTCTGAACGTTTTTGAATCAATGCATGTTTTGATTTTGGCTCTCCGCAGAGGAATAATTAAAATGAAATTTGCTTTTTTTTTTTTGCTAAATGGCTTTCTCATAGTTTTGATCGAATGATTTTTCATAACAAAAAGCGGGGGAGGAAGCCTAGTTGCCCTCCAGTTTTTTGGTTTCTTAAAAAGGCAACTAGAACTTTCGATTTTTTACGAATGTTTTGATTAGTAAAAGATATACGTAACTTATAAATTAGCTTACGTAACGAATTTTTGTATTCTCATGTTTTTATTACATATATGAGGGGGTTACCCCCTCGTCAGTACCTCGCTCTTTACACTAAAGCTTAAATTTTGTCCTAATTCATTAAGAATGACCCCTGAATCGCAAAAGCCGTAGAATAAATAGTTGAAATTACTAAAAATTCTTTAGCGTAAAGAGCGAGGTATTAGGATGAGGTGAACCCCGCATATACGTGTTCTTTTTAAGTTTTACTGCTGCTCCTTACTTCCAGTTGAAAAAACTTTTTCATATTTATTTTTTCATTTTAATAATGCTAGAAATTCCCGCGCTCCCTTCATGGAAACTTTCTTCACCCATGCCAAATTCCTCGACGGAAAGTTCTCCCAGCATATCCCCCTCTTCTCAGCCCCTCCCCAACCAAAAAATCCCCCTGAAAACGTCTCTGCACTTCCCAGTAACCACTACTATATGTAAGCACTGGTCAAAGTTTGTAACTTGTTTCCCCTCCCACGGGGACTATGGGGGAAATTCGTCCCCAAAGACATGAATGAAATGGCTATCACAGAGTTTTGATCCGTTGACTTTGGGAAAACAATTAGCGTGGGAGGGGGCCTAGGTGCCCTCCAATGTTTTTGGTCAATCATAAAAGGCACTATAACTTTTCATTTCCATTAGAATGAGCCCTCTCGCAACATTCTAGGACCACTGGGTCGATACGATCACCCCTGGGAAAAAAACAACACATAAACACGCATCCGTGATCTGCCTTCTGGCAAAAAATACGAAATTCCACATTTTTGTAGATAGAGCTTGAAACTTCTACAATAGGGTTCTATGTTACGCTGAATCTGATGCTGTGATTTTCGGTAAGATTCTATGACTTTTAGGGGTCGTTTCCCCCTATTTCCTAAAACAAGGCGAATTTTCTCAGGCTCTTAACTTTTGATGGGTAAGGCCGAACTTGATGAAACTTATATATTTAAAATCAGCATTAAAATTCAATTCTTTTGATGTAGCTATTGATATCAAAACTCCATTTTTTAGAGTTTTGGTTACTATTGAGCCGGGTCGCTCCTTACTACAGTTCGTTAACCACGAACTGTTTGACTAAAGACTATTGTTAAAAATACATACAGTTGTCAACAAAACGTAAACGACACGATAAACTTTAGAATTATTACGGTTAGGAGAGGGAGAAATGGACAGTAACCACACTTCTACGTGTCGTAATTTTTGTTCGTTTTAAGTTTTATTTGAATATTCAATAAGTTTTTACTTGTTTTAAACATCTTACATGAGTATTTACTTTAATTTCTGTTGGTTTTGGGCTTCATTTATTCTGTGATTAAACAAAAAAAAGAAGGTTTTTTCAACTAAAAGGAAAGAGCAACATCAAAACTTAAAACAAACAGAAGTTATTAATACCTTTTTGTCTTTTTTGTCTTTTCGAACTTTTTGAACTTTTTTGAACTTTTAAAGAAGCTTATTATCAAAAAGTAAGTAAGGAGTGACCTGGATCAATAGTAACCGAAACTCAGAAAAAATGGAATTTTAATTCCAATAGATACATCAGAAGAATTGGATACTTACTTTTTTTTATATTTGTTAATTCTTTTGAAACCCGTGGTCCTAGAAAGTTAAGCATTGACTAGCTCGATCTTTAGTTTTAATATTGACTACGTTGTATGACTAGAATAGGAATGCATCGTTCTGGAAGCGTAGAGCCAAGGGCAAACAACTTTACTTGTCAACCAGCCATTGATGTCAGTTGGGGGGAAGGGGGCGCATAGCTTCCGTAGTCCCCCCCCCCGCGCGTTGGATTTTGAAAAATACTTGTTCGGAGGTATTTTCATTTGACTTTTATGTTGTTTTCAATAAAAAAAACATATTTATATTTAAATCATATTTAAAAACATATTATGTTGCTTTCGAATATATAAGTTTCACTTTGTTTATTCTTAGTGATCAGAAGTTGAGAACATTAGAAAAATTGCCTAATTTTTGAAAAATGGGGGAACACCCTCTAAAGTCATAAAATCTTAATGAATCAGACAACCCTTCTGTAGCCTATCAGACAACCCTTCTGTAGAGGTTTCAAACTCCTATCGGCAAAGATGCGGAATTTTGTATTTTTTTGCGAGAATATAGATCACGGATGCGTGTTTATTTGTTGTTTTTTTCGTTTGTTTTCCCAGGGTTGATCTAATTCTTTTGATATATCTATTTGTATCAAAATTCTGTTCTTTAGAGTTTCGGTTGCTATTGAGCCGTGTCACTCCTTACTTACAGTTCGTTACCATGAACTGCTTCAAACAATGGGCAAGTTCATAACTTGCCGCCCTTCCCCCGGGAACGGCGGGCGATTAAGTCGTCCTAAAAGACATAGTATTAGTTTTTCAAAATGCTGAACTATATGGCTATCTTCAAATTTTGATCGGGTGACTTTGGGAAAAAATGAGCGTGGGAGGGGGCTAAGTTGCCTTCCATGTTTTTGGTCACTTAGAAAGGACACAAGAACTTTCAATTTTCTTTTGATTGAGCCTTATCGAGATATTCTAGGACCACTGGGTTGATGCGATCATCCCTAAGGTAAAAAAAAATAAAATAAACACGTATCCGTGATCTATCATCTGGCTAAAAATAAAAAATTCTGCAGTTTTGCAGATAGGAAATTGAAACCTCTACAGTGTGGTTGTCTCATAGGGCGAATCTGGTGATGTGATTTTTATTAAGATTCTATGAATTTTAGGTGGTATTCCTCCCTTTTTTTCGAAAATAAGACAAATTCTGTCAGGCTCTCAACGTTTGATGAGTAAGAATAAACTTGATGAAACTTATATATTGGAAATCAGTATATAAATCCTAATCTTTTGATGTATCTATTGGTATCAAAATTCCTTTTTTTAGAGTTTTGATTGCTATTGAGCCGGGTCGCTCCTTACTTGCAGTTCGTTATCACGAACTGTTTGATAATAAGTTTTTTTTAAAGCTAAAAAAACTCTATCGTGAAGAGTGAGGTATTGAGATTGGGGCTACCCCCCTCGTATAATTAATAATTTCTGCTCGTTTTAAGTTTTAATGAGGCTCCTTACTTTCAGTTAAAAAAGGTCGAGGGGAAGGGGTCACGTGGAAGGATCTTTCCATGGAGAAATTTTTCATGGGGGAAGGGATTTTTCTGTGAAGTGGACGCCAGATTTCACAGCATTATTTGAAAAATGATTAGAAATTACATGAAAAAAACAATTTTATTTCAACTAAAAGTAAGAACCAGCATTAAAACTTAAAAAAACAGAAATTATTACGTATATGAGCGGGGTTCGCCCCCTAGTCAATACCTCGCTCTTTACGCTAAAGCTTTTTATAGTACTTTCAAAAGAGCTATTTATTTTAATAAAACGGCCTTTCTGATTTAGGGGTTATTTTTAAATATTTGTAATAAAATATGAAATTTAGCGTACAGAGCAAGGTGTTGAATAGGGGGCAAATCCCCTCATGTATGTCATATTTTCTGTTCGTTTTAAGTTTTAATGCTGCTCCTTGCTTTCAGTTGAAAAACTTGTTTTTTTATGTTTTATTCTAATTAAATGGGCGCTGTGTTTCAGGCGTCGCTCTTAAAGAATCGTGACAAAAAGTCAAACTTTAGTGTAAAGATTGGGGTATTGACAAGGGGGCAGCCCCCTCATTTCATTAATAATTTTTGTTCGTTTTAAGTTTTGATGCTGCTTCTTACTTTCGGTTGAAAACAAACTTCTTTGTATTTAATTTCTGATCGTTTGTAAGTAATACCGGGAATTCTGGCTCCCCCTCCATGGAAAATTTCTTCTTCCGACGGACAATACATCCGTGGAAAGTTATTCCCACGTAAAATCCCAGTCACCCGTCAGGAAAAATCCTCCCAGACAACTACATTCTAGCTGAAAATTCCCACCGAAAAATTTCTTGTAGACGGTTCCAGGTGAAAAAATTTTCTTAACATACTTCATTTGGAAAAATCTTTCATTTGAAAATATTGTTGTTAAAATCTTTCTGGATATCCCCTTCTCCGTGGAATAGTTTTCCCGCAAATACCCCGCCCCTGGTAGAAAGTTGCTCCCGCAGAAAATTCTCTATGGAGAATTTATCCCGTGGAAAACTGCCCCACGGTGAATTCCCCCCCCCCCCCTGCAAAATACCTTTTCCTATGGAAAGATACTCTAGATAACTCCCATCCGTTAAAAATCTCTCCCAGATAATGCCCTTAATAATTCCACATGTAAAATTGAGATGGCAAAGAGATAGTAAGACTAACAAAAAGAAATTCTCCCTGGAATTCTAGGAATTTATAAGAAATTTTTAGGAATTCTGGCAAATTTTCCTAGCGTAAAATTTCCCCTTTGAAATTTACTCATCCCCCCTCGAATATTCCTTCCCCGTGGAAAATTCTCTCCATGGAAAATCCTTCAGCAGAAAATTCTCCCTCCCGTCCACTCAAAAATGGTGGCAAAGTTCCAGATAATAAATACTGTACGTAAACAAAGGCTTAATCTTATAACTTAAAGGCCTTTCCCTAAGGGCTTTGGGGGGTCATTTTATTTCCGAAGGCATAGTTATTGAACATTTCAGCTATGCTGAACAAAGTGGCTATCTCAAAATATTGATCAGACGACTTTAAGGAAAAAAGGCGGTTGGTAGGGGGTCTAGCTGCCCTCCAATTATTTTGGTCACTTTATGTAGGCACCAGAACTTAATTTCAGTTCGAATGAGCCCTTTCTCGATATTATAGGATTATTGGTTCGATTCGGTCATCGCTGGGAAAAAAACAATAATCTTTCTTCTGGATGGTACAGGATTCCACAACTTTGCAGATGAGAACTTGGAAACTTCTACAGTAGGGTTCTCAGATACGTTGAATTTCATCATGTGATTTTCATTAAGATCCCTTGACTTTTAGGGGGTGGTTCTCTCCTTTTTTGAAAATTAGGCAAATGTTCTCAGGCGCACAACTTTTTAGGGATAACATTGAATTTAATGAATTTCATATAATTTGGAATCAGCATAACCACCTAATTCTTTTGCTATTGATATTAAAATTTTGTTTTTTAGCGGTTCAGATACTTTTGAGTCATGTCGCTTCTTATTTACAGTTTGCTACCACGAGGTGTTTGAAAGTATCTCTTGGGTGTTTTGAAATTGAATTGTTACGAGACTTGCTTTTGCTGATCTAATGTTTAATATGTCTCTTTACTTTCCTTTGAAAAGCGCTCTTCATTTATTTGTAAAAATAAATTAATACCTAAAAATTAATACTAAAAAATTAATACAAAATTAATGCTTGAAATATTAAATGTTAAAAATGTTATCTCAACTATTTCTTAATTGGTGTCCAAACTTTTGTTTGGTTTTGACAGGTCTTCTAGGCACGCAACAAGATATAGTTGACTCAATGAACCAAGCCAAAACCGCAAAAATAGAAACGAAAACTTTCTTTTATCTGCATCCATAACTGCAATACTAAAAGTGTTGGCAGTGAAAAATTCAATTATGTGGTTTGAAACAAATCCAAAGAAAGTAAAATGAAAAAACATCTTTTTAACTTGTTTTTGGCAAAGATGTGCTGACTTTTTTTAACCGTTTCATTCCTTTTTTCTTCTTTTATTTTTGATCATCTATTTAATTTTTTCATTTCTATGCCAATTTTTCTTTTTATAGTTTTTAATGATTTTGTAGATCCCCTTCCGAGCAGAGAAGAGCTTTAAAAGCTAATTTGTTCGTATACCCTTCAGATAGCCTTTTAAATTTTATTGATTGGATTAATTATATCAGTTCGCTTTTCTGAAATTTACAAATTTATAGAATATGATTGCTGTTTCATATTTTCTCTGTAAATTTTAAAACGTAAGTTTCAGATCAGCTACACTGACATCAAATTGGCTGCTCAATTTCTGAAAAACTAAACTTCAGTTATTTAATTACAAGAATACTTCCCCTTCAGTACCAATTGTCATATTTTTATAAAAGAAAAAAACAAGAAAGAGCAACTTGTGAAAAATGAAAATTAATAAGAAATTAATTCAATTAAAAATTAAAATGTACACCATTTTGATAACATTTCTGTTAAAGAAGACGCAATTGCAAAAGCCTTTGATGTAAGCCCCTCCACCTCCCCAATTCTACAACATGCATTCATGTATTGTTGGACTGTTCCTGGGTTTGTCAAATGTATGGGGGTTGTGAGATTCCTGTGGGGGTAGAGATCGCACATGAAATTTTACCCTTAATAGCCCGATCAGTCTAGTCTTGGCAATCATCAAACAGTTCGTGGTCACGAACAGTAGTAAGGAGCGAACCGGCTCAATAGTAACCGAAACTCTAAAAAATAGTAATGCTTATTTTAAATATATGAGTTTTATCAAGTTTAATCTTATCTATCAAAAGCTACGAGCCTGAGAAAATTTGCCTTATTTTACAAAATAGGGGTAAACACTCCCTAAAAGTCATACAATCTTAACGAAAGTCACACCCTCAGATTCAGCGTATCAGAGAACCCTAGTGTAGAAGTTTCAAGCTCCCATCTATAAAAATGTGGAATTTCACATTTTTTGCCAGAAGACAGATCACGGATGCGTGTTTATTTGTTTATTTGTTTTTTTCCCAGGCGTGATCGTATCGATTCAGTGGTCCTAGAATGTCGCGAGAGGGCTTATTCTAACTGAAATTAAAAGTTTTAGGGCCCTTTTTAAGTGACCAAAAAATTGTAGGGTACCTAGGCCCCTCCAGAGCTCTTTTTTCTTCAAAGTCAAAGGATCAAAATTCTGAGATAGCCATTTAATTCACTATAGTCTAAAAACCTAATAACTATCTCCATGGGGACCACTTACTCCCCCACAGTTCCCGTGGGAGGGGCTACAAGTTACAAACTTTGACCAGTGTTTGCATATAGTAGTGGTTATTGGGAAATGCACAGGCGTTTTCAGGGGGACTGTTTTGGTTTGAGGGGATGGGGAGAAGTTGAGGGGTGGGGTACGTGGGAGGATCTTTCCATGGAGGAATTTGTCACGGGGGAAGAGAATTTCAATGCAGGGGTGCAGAATTATCTAGTATTATTTAAAAAAAAAATGAAAAATAAATATGAAAAGTTTTTGAACTGAAAGTAAGGACCAGCATTGAAACTTAAAACAAACAGAAATTATTACACATATGTGGGGTTCACCTCCTCGTAAAACCTCGCTCTTTACGCTAAAGTATTTTTAGTAATCTCAAATATTTATTCTACGGTCTTTGTGATGGGGTCATTCTTAAGGAATTGGGACAAAATTTAAGCTTTAGTGCAAAGAGCGAGGTATTGACGAAGAAGTAAACTCCCTCATATACATAATAGAAATATACGAATATAGAAGTTCGTTACATAAAGTAATTCGTAAGTTACGTATATTTTTTTCTAGCGAAAACGCTCGTAAAAATTTTGAAGTTCTAGTTGTCTTTTCAAGTAATCAAAAATTTGGAGGGCAACTAGGCCTCCTCCCCCGCTCCTTTTTTCTCAAATTATTCCGATCAAAACTATGAGAAAGCCATTTAGCCAAAAAAAAAAATAACATGCAAATTTTGTTTTAATTATTTATGTGCGGAGAGCCAAAATCAAAGCTTGCATTAATTCAAAAACTTTCAGAAATTAAATAAAAAACAAGTTTTTTTAACTGAAAGTAAGGAGCGACATTAAAACTTAAAACGAACAGAAATTACTCCGTAAATGAAAGGGGCTTTTCCTCCCCAACGCCCTGCTCTTTAGATTCTGTTCGTTTAGAACCATCGAATTCAGCGTATCTGAGAACCCTAAAATAAAATTTTCAAACTCCTATCTAGAAAAATGTGGAATTTGTATTTTTTTTTGCCACAATACAGATCACTGATGGGTGTTTGTGTTTTTTTCCCAGGGATGATCATATCGACCCAGTGGTCCAAGAATGTCGCGAGAGGGCTCATTCACGGAAAATAAAAGTTCTAGCACCCTTTTTAAGTGACAAAATTGGAGGACACCTAGGCCCCCACCTACGCTCATTTTTTTCCCAAAGTCACCGGATTAAAATTCTGAGATTCCATTTTGAGACCCATTTTATTCGGCATAATCAAAAAACCTAATAACTATGTCTTTGGGGACGACTTACTCCCCCACAGTACCCGTGGGAGGGGCTGCAAGTTAAAAACTTTGACCATTGTTTACATATAGTAATGGTTATTGGGATATGTACAGACGTTTCCGGGGGGATTTTTTGGTTGGGGGAGGGGTTGAGGGGATGGGGTTATGTTGGGGGAACTTTTCATGGAGGAATTTGTCGTGGGGGAAAAGAATTTCCACGAAGGGGGCGCAGGATTTTCTAGCATTTAAAAAAGAAATGAAAAAGTAAATATGAAAAAGTTGTTTCAACTGAAAGTAAGGAGCAGCATTAAAACTTAAAACGAACACAAATTATATTGCATATGAGGGGTTCACCTCCTCCTAGTACCTTGCTCTTTACGCTGAAGTATTTTTAGTAATTTCAATTATTATTCTACGGACTTTGTGATTCAGGGGTCACTCTTAAGGAATTGGGACAAAATTTAACCTTTAGTGCAAAGAGCGAGGTATTGACGAGGGGACAAACCCCCTCATATACGTAGTAAAAACATACGAATAATGAAGTTCGTTACTTAAGTTAATTCGTAAGTTACGTATATTTTTACTAATAAAAACGTTCGTAAAAATTAAAAGTTCTAGTTGCCTTTTTAAGTAACCAAAAAATTTGAGGGTAACTAGGCCTCCTCCCCCGCTCCCTTTTTTCTCAAAATTGTCCGATCAAAACTAAGAGATGGCCATTTAGCCAAAAAATAAATTAATATGCAAATTTCGTTTTAATTATTCATGTGCGGAGAGCCAAAATCAAAATATGCATTAATTCAAAAACGTTCAGATATTAAATAACATAACAAGTTTTTTTAAGTGAAAGCAAGGAGCGACATAAAACTTAAAACGAACAGAAATTACTCTGTATATGAAAGGGGCTTTTCCTTCTCAACGCACCGCTCTTTACGTTAAAGTTTTTTATTGTTTTAAAAAGTAGAGTTCAGAGAAAGAGTCAAACTTTAGCGTAAAGAGCGGGACGCTGAGGAGGGAACAGCCCCTTTGATATACGGAGTAATTTCTATTCGTTTTAGGTTTTAATGTCGCTCCTCACTTTCAGTTAAAAAAAAACTTGTTTTTTCATTTAATTTCCACAGTTGATCGTAGGGAATCACATTTGTCTTACTGTATGAATGAGATCATATCCAAAAAGAGGTGTTTGCAGTATGAACTCTCAATCAAGACTGATTTTGTAAAATTTGTCTAGGAAACTTGTCGAATATTAAAAATTAATTTTAATAGTAATTAGAAAATTAAGATGTAAATCTAATAGTAAAATAGACAAAAAAAAAATAAATAGAAGTAGGCTCATCCCTTTATCGACAGTCGTGCGACCGTGAACTTGAAAGATAGCTTACACTTATACGATTAGTGCACCATCCAGGACAAATAGATATACACCACCATGATATCCACAGAAAATTGGTCGGTTTGGATATATTTCAGTTAGAAAGGATGCCCACAGAGGCAGTGTGTCACCTTGGCAAACAGAAATACGCAACAATACAACAATCCTTAATGCATGATAAAATTTGATAAATTTTCTGTCTGATGCACAGTCCTTATTTTTTATATCTGCTACAAGATGCTTGATTTGTTAAACACTGAAAAACACTAAGACATTATGTATATTATGACTGGTTTGTACAATGCGAGGGCTGTTCAGAAAGTAATGTATGATTGTATTTTTAAAATTTTTTTTAGTATATATTTAAAAATTACAGTCATAAACTACAACCCAGCAGAACTCTAGTTCAAGTTAACGCACTTATAGGTTTAGTACACCAGCTTGTTGATCTTCTCTCAGTGAATGTTTCCCGATATTGATATCAACTACTAGGTATAGGGCAAAGAATAAACATTAAAGTCTAGCTACTGCTTTCGGAAAATACTTCATCTCCAACCCAATGCAAAATGCTTGAATTTTGAAGGGAGCATCGATAAGAAGGTGTACTGGTTCAATTATTGTCCCAATTTGAGTGGGGACTATGATGAGTAGCAATTCAGCTTTGAATTTTTTCGGCCAATTTCAGCGCGTCTTAGAAATCTCCCTCCACCCAACAAATGCTTGAGGTCTCCTTGGCTCCAGGAATGATCCTCGATTTTTCAGATCTAATCAAACCGATTTTTGCCCGTTTTTACCCCATTTTTAAGGGCCAGTTCCCAGTGGCGTGATTTCTTCAAAATACTGGGGGGGGGCAAAGTTAGAGCCAATTTCGTCAAACCCAGTGAAAATGACTGTAAAAACTGAAGAATGAGCTATTTGGTACCATAAAGGTACTGTAAAGTACTACAACAGTACTATAAAGGTGCTTTACCGTTATATAAAAGTAAATATAAACTAAAGAAAACTGATCCGTTTCTATTGATACTTGAATTATGCAGGGTTATCTTAGTTGTGACAGATTTTTGAAGAAACTAAGTTTCAGCTAGGGGGCAAACTGGGGTCTGGTGGGCAAACCGTAATCTGGACGGGGAAGTTGCCCTCCTCCACTGCTCCATAGTAAATTATGCCCCTGTCAGTGCCCCAGATTCACTCAGAAGACATTTGCAATGGTAAGTAATATTTGCTTATTGTGTTTTAACTGCAACATATGTTTTTTAATTTTAAATGCTAATTACAATAAGCAATTGTTGTGGTTGTTTTTGGGCGCACCAAGTTTTTATGTTGTCCAATTCATATACAGGCATAATTTTTGTATATTTGTACATATTATATTACATGTACATTATTAACTATAGGTGTATAGTTTATTCAACCATAACCTTCGTTGGAGTTAAAATAATTGCTGTCATCTTTTACGGATGTTCCTTTTGTTTAAATATTACATAATTGCCTAATAGTTTTTTTTACTACAATAATTGCTTGACATATGTAGCCAAAAATGCCAAAGTCGCCAACTAAATTTGTACGGCTAGTGAATATTGCTCATGTATGTACCTAGGGTTATAGATCAGTTTTCAAACACGTATTGTAATAAATGATTCACACACTTGGTTTCTTTTTTATTCCAAACATTAAGTTATTTTACCAACATCTCTCGTGATAATAACAAAATAAAAAAAATACTACGCAATTTACATTTTTCTTAAACGTAAATAGCTACAAAGACCACACTGCCTTTACATCATAAAAAAACAAGAAGTAGAACTACAGGATTCTTTAAGACACTATTCCACGGTTCCACTGTCTTGATAAAAAAATTCCCTGTTGTTCTACTTGTTGTTTGTTTCACATTTTCTTTCTTTAATTATTTCAGTTTATATTTTTACCACCTCTGTCTTTCATTCTAGTAACAGGAGCTAGATCTCTTAGTTTCATTTAATGGGCTACTTAATGATTTTCGTATTTTGTCAGCAACCTGTTCACTATGACTTATTTCCTGCGATTTAAAGTAGTTCACAGTTGACTTCATCCATATTTTCCATTTTAACGATTTATAAACGCTGCAATTTGGTGAAGTCAAATTTTTTAATCTGGTGATTTTTTTGTGTCATTTTAGAAACCTGGTTTTATTGCCTGAATTATTGCTAATATTACATTTATCGTGACTAAGTTTTACTTATAGGAGACAGTGATGCAATTATTAAAAGAAGCAATCTTATCAAAGGTTGAATCGTCCAAAGGTTTTCTTATCGATGGCTACCCTCGAGAAGTTGCACAGGGGATACTATTTGAAAAAGAGGTAAGTTCCATATATAACACAAAGGTAAAAGATAAAAGATAAAATCTATTTGTAAACTAACTATTCCAAACACGATTGAAGAATTAACGCTTACTGTCAAATGCAAAACTGAATGAAATAAATTGGTACTATGGTTAAAACAAAATATAACGTAAAAACATCTGGGGTTAGAGACTAACTGAGTGTTAGAAAAAACTATAAACATACATTAATTAGTCAGAAACACAACGTTCACAAAAGAAGAGAACAAAAAAAAAACATGAGGGTACAATGAAAGGGAAACGAGAGGCTTAGGATGAGAGGAAAACAATTAAAACGATAGACCAATGGCAAGCTTGGGGCAGAACCCTTTATTGCTACCAGACAAGAAAAGACAATACTCTAACGGACGTTAACAAGGTTTCTTGTCATTTTGATGCAGTTGATATATATATATCAAAACATTAACATCGACATAAGAATGGTTCTTAGTGTTCCTGCCGCAAACTGTACAGGAGAAAGGTCCTTCATTATTTTAAATTAGTTTCTAATTGTTTTTAAGTAATACCGGGACATCCAGCTCTCTCATAAAAATTCCGATACTTGTGTATTATGCGCCACTCGCTCAAGTTTATGACGTGAAAAATTCGAGAACAAACCTGTTTTTTCGCTAGTTTCTTCTTTACTTTAGAAAAAATTTGGGCTAAAGATTTACACATAAAGGGGAGGGAGGGTAAAGTACAGTGGTTCTGCATGCAAAATGTGTTAGGGACAATTATTCTGCATATTATGAGGTTGTTTTCTGAGATCAAAACTGTCCAAATATTTTACTGCCCCCTCCTTATGTGCAAATATATAGCCAAATTATATATTTCCCAGATATTTTGTCACTTGTCTTAGTCTTGCCTCGCAGATATTTTGTCACTTGTCTTAGTCTTGCCTCGTAGATATTTTGTCACTTGTCTTAGTCTTGCCTCGCAGATATTTTGTCACTTGTCTTAGTCTTGCCTCGCAGATATTTTGTCACTTGTCTTAGTCTTGCCTCGCAGATATTTTGTCACTTGTCTTAGTCTTGCCTCGTAGATATTTTGTCACTTGTCTTAGTCTTGCCTCGCAGATATTTTGTCACTTGTCTTAGTCTTGCCTCGCAGATATTTTGTCACTTGTCTTAGTCTTGCCTCGCAGATATTTTGTCACTTGTCTTAGTCTTGCCTTGCACTTAGCTGAAAAAAACTAAAGAAAAAACCGGTTTGTTCTCGAGTTTGACGCAGCGTAAACATGAGTGGGTGGTGCACAATATACAAGTACCAAATTTCCTTCCCCCAACAGAAATTGAAAAAAAAACAACAACAAAACTCAAATATAATTCTTAAATTCAGTAAGCCTTTTGTCTATAGGGGGTCTTTTCTGGGGGTTGGGTTTTTTCTGGGGATATTTTCCTCAGGGGGTGGGAGTATTTTCTGGGTGGCGGTGTTTTCTGTGGTGTTTTCCCGGGTTATTTTCCGGAGTGGAGGTAAAAGCCGGGGGGGGGGGGTAAATGCCAAGAACCTTATATTTATTATAACATACTTCAATATTAACTATTTTAATCCTGCTTATTTCAAAACTAGCTCAGACCTTTAAAAATAAGTTTCATGTCAAGCCTGCTTGTTTCAACCCCTTCGCTCTCAATAAGAATATAAAATATACCCTTGAGGCAAACATAGCCAAAAAACTGACACAACTTCGTACCATGATTGTTTATAATTAAATTGAGATTGAATAAAATATAATTAAACATATGCTTTGATTATCAAACGAGAGACTGTACATTTTTTTGACATAACTATGAATATGAAGTTACAAATCCATTTACTTGAATTTAAGACTTAGACACATTTTGAGATTTGCCAGATGTTTGATGTAATAAGCTGTATTTTCCAAGTACCATTTGTGACAAAAGTGAAATAGGCTATTAAACAGTGATAGTATTGGTAATAAAGATTATTAGAATAATGGTGATAATAGTGATAGTATTATAGTTGACAGGGGCGTAGCTCCAGCATTTTTATTGGAGGGCCAGAAGGGGTCTCGATCCGGAGAGTCAAGGAGCTTGTGCTACATAGTCATTTTGGTACTTGTGTATTATTCAGAACACACTCAATACGTGAAGTTAGGTTCTTTCGTGAAACAAACTACGATGCAGGTACATTTTATGAGAAAATCCGGTTTCATAGCCACAAACACAAAACTCTAAAACAAAAGGTTAGGTTAGGTTATCAAACAGTTCATGGTAACGAACTGTAGTAAGGAGCGACCCGGCTCAAAAGTAAACGAAAATCTAAAAAACGGATGCTAAAAGATACATCAAAAGAATCAAATTTTCATGCTGATTTTAAATATATAAGTTTCATCAAATTTAGTCTTTGTCATCAAAAGTTACGAGCCTGAGAAAATTTGCGTTTTTTTGGAAAATAGGGGGAAACACCCTCTAAAAGTCATAGAATCTTAACGAAAATCACACCATCGCATTCAGCGTATCAGAGAACCCTTACGTAAAGATTTCGAGCTCCAATCTACAAAATGTGGAATTTCGTATTTTTGGCCAGAAGACAGATCACGGGTGCGTGTTTATTTGTTTGTTTTTTTGTTTTTGTTTTTTCCCAGGGGTCATCATATCGACCAAGTGGTCCTAGAATGTCGCAAGAGGGCTCATTTTAACGGAAATGAAAAGTTCTAGTGCCCATTTTAAGTGACCAAAAAAATTGGAGGGCATCAAAACGGATCAAAATTTTGAGATAGCCATTTTGTTCCGCATAGTCGAAAATCATAATAACTATGTTTTTGGGGATGACTTACTCCCCCACAGTCCCTGGGGGAGGGGCTGCAAGTAACAAACTTTGACCAGTGTTTACATACAGTAATGGTTATTTTGAAGTGTACAGACGTTTTCAGGGGGATTTTTTTGGTTTAGGGGTGGGGCTGAGGGGAGGGGCCTATGTGGAAGGATCTTTCCTTGGAGGAATATGTCATGGGGGAAGAGAAATTCATTGAAAAGGGCGCGGGATTTCCTAGCATTACTATAAAAAAAACAAGGAAAAAATAAACATGAAAAAGTTTTTTCAATTGAAAGTAAGGAGTAGCATTAAAACTTAAAACGAACAGAAATTATTACGAATATGAGGGTTCTAAAAATACTTTAGCATAAAGAGCGAGGTATTTAGGAGGAGATAAACACCTCGCTCTTTATGCTAAAGTTTTTTTTAGTAATTTCAACTATTTATTCTACGGCCTTTCTGATTCAGGGGTCTTTCTTAAAGAATTGGCACAAAACTTAAGATTTAGTGTAAGAGCGAGGTATTAACGAGGGGACAAACCCCCTCATATACATAATAAAAATATAAGAATATAAAAGTTTGTTACGTAAGTTAATTCTTAAGTTATGTATATTTTTTTACTAATAAAAATGTTCGTTAAAAATTAAAAGTTCTAGTTGCGTTTTTAAGTAACCGAAAAATTGGAGGGCAGCTAGGCCTCCTTGCCCACCCCTTATTTCTCAAAATCGTCTGATCAAAACTAAGAGAAAACCATTTAGCCAAAAAAAAAGAATTATTATGCAAATTTCATTTTAATAATTTATGTGTGGAGAGCCAAAATCAAACATGCATTAATTCAAAAACGTTCAGAAATTAAATAAAAAAAACTAGTTTTTTTAACTGAAAATAAGGAGCGACATTAAAACTTATAGGAGCGACATGAGGGAACAGAAATTCAATGAAAAGGGCGCAGAATTTTCTAAAATTACTATAAAAAAAACAATGAAAAAATAAACATGGAAATCAAACATGCATTAATTCAAAAACGTTCAGAAATTACATAAAAAAACTAGTTTTTTTCAATGAAACTAAGGAGCGACATTAAAACTTAAAACGAACAGAAATTACTCCGTATATGAAATGGGTTTTCCCCTCCGCAATCCCTCGCTCTTTACGCTGAAAGTTTGGCTGTTTGCCACAATTCTACTTTTTAAAACAATTAAAAACTTTTGCGTAAAGAGCGAGGGATTGCGGAGGGGAAAACCCATTTCATATACGGAGTAATTTCTGTTCGTTTTAAGTTTTAATTTCGCTCCTTACTTTCAGTTAAAAAAACTATTTTTTTTTTATTTAATAATACGCAAGTACCACGTGCAAATATATAGCCCAAACTTTGATAAAGCTAATGAAATAAAACAAAATGTGATGAAAATAAAATACTTTATTAGGAAAATTGAAAATTACAACTTGGAATTGTAACCTAACTTAACCTTTTGTCTTTGAGTTTCGTCTTTGTGACTATTAAACCGGATTTTCTCATAAAATGTACCTGCATCGTAATTTATTTCACGAAAGAACCGTGTTTTGAATGAGTGTGTTTTGAATAATACACAAGTACCATGATTTTTGCTACAAATTATTGGGGGTCACTCAGGGTATCAAAAAGGAGCCGCCAATCTTCCCGCTAGTATATCAAACAGTTCGTGGTAACAAACTGTAGTAAGGAGCGACCCGGCTCAATAGTAACCAAAACTCTAAAAAATGGAATTTTGATACCAATAGCTACATAAAAAAAAATTGCACTTTAATGCTGATTTCAAGTATATAACTTTCATCAAGATTAGTCTGACCTATCAAAAGTTACGAGCCTGAGAAAATTTGCCTCATTTTAGAAAATAGGGGAAAACATCCCCTAAAAGTCATACAATCTTAAGTTTCAAGCTCCTATCTACGAAAATGTGGAATTTCGCATTTTTTGCCAGAAAACAAATCACGGATGCGTGTTTATTTGTTTTTTTGTTGTTTTTTTTCCCCAGGGGTGATCGTATCAACCCAGTCGTCCTAGAATGTCGCGGGAGGGTTCATTCTAAGGGAAATTAAAAGTTCTAATGCCCTTTTTAATTGACCAAAAAAACTGGAGGGCACCTAGGCCCCCTCCCACGCTCATTTTTTCCCAAAAGTCACCGGATCAAAATCTGAGATAGCCATTCTTTTCACCATAGTAAAAAAAACCTAATAACCATGTCTTTGGGGACGACTTACTACCCCGCAGTCTCCCTGGGAGGGGTTGCAAGTTACAAACTTTGACCTGTGTTTGCATATAGTAATGGTTACTGGGAAGTGTACGGACATTTTCAGGGGGATTTTTTTTTGTTTGGGAGGGAGAGTTGAGGTGGGGGGGGGGGGGTTACTCGGGAGGATCTTTCTATGGAAAAACTTCTCATTGGGGAAGAGACTTTCAATGAAGGGGGCGCAGGATTTTTTTTTTGCATTATTTAAAAAAACAAGGAAAAAATAAATATGAGAAGTTTTTTCTACTGAAAGTGAGGAGCAGCGTTAAAACTTAAAACGAGGAGAAATTATTGCGCATATGAGGGGTTTACCTCATCGTAATACCTGGCTCTTTACGCGAAAGTATTTTTAGTAATGCCAACTATTTATTCAACGGCCTTTGTGATTCAAGGGTGTGATTCTTAAGGAATTGGGACAGAATTTACGCTTTAGTGTAAAGAGCGAGGTATCGGCGAGGGGTGAACTCCCTCATATACGCAATAAAAATATACGAATATAGAAGTTCGTTACGTAAGTTAATTCGTAAATTACGTATATTTTTTACTAATGAAATGTTCGTAAAACAATTAAAAGTTCTAGTTGCCTTTTTAAGTAATCAAAAAATTAGAGGGCAGCTAGGGTTCCCCCTCTCTCCTTTTTTCTCAAAATCTTCCGATTAAAACTATGAGAAAGCCATTTAGCCAAAAAGAAAATTAATATGCAAATTTCGTTTTAATTATTTATGTGCGGAGAGCCAAGATTAAAACATGCATGAATTAAAAAACGTCCGGAAATTAAATAAAAAAACAATTTTTTTTAAATGAAAGTAAGGAGCGACATTAAAACTTAAAACGAACAGAAATTACTCCGTATGCGAAAGGGGCTTTTCTTCCTCAACGCCCCGCTCTTTACGCTGAAGTTTATTCCTTTTTCAAAAAGTAGAGCTAAAGAGAAAGAGTCAAACTTTAGCGTGCAGAGGGAGGCGTTGAGCAAGAAAAGTCCCTTTCACATGCCGAGTAATTTCTGTTCGTTTTAAGTTTTAATGTTGCTCCTTACTTTCATTTAAAAAAACTTGTTTTTTTTTATTTAATCCTCCCAATGAGGCTGGATTGAGGTGTTAAGGTTTCGCTGATCTTTCTCGTACGTTCGCCGTATGGTGGTTCTGGTGGTTCTGGGTCTGACTTTGCGGCGTGTACCCGATAATTCCCAGTGGATTGTTGCATTTGGTAGCCTGGGATTGTTCATGCGTAGTACATGGCCAAGGTATCTCCAATGGCGAGCTCTTAAGACATTTGTCTGAAGAGCATGACCCGTTTTATCACGGATGCATTTTTACGGATTGATTCGACGGATTTAAGCAGATGGGCCTGGACGTGTTTTTATCCATTTGATCACCTTTGCTCCTACGTAACAATTCCCTGTTTCCATGTCCTCTCCACTCTTTTTTTTTATTTCTTCCTCTTCCTTTTATACCAGAAAATCAGAGATTTTGATAACGAGCACTATTGCCTACTGCATAGTATATACTTTTTAAGTTTTATTTACTATAATCAGTTGGGTGGACTCCCCCCCCCAGAAAAAAATAGCTACACCTAACAGGGTATTATCATGGTTGCAGCAGTCAAGGTTGACCCAAAAAGAGTGAACTCCTGTTAATAACGGCGGAAAAAAAAAACTGTTTTTAAATAAATTCTCAAGTTTAAAAGAATCACGTTGATTAACGAATAGTAACTATGATTTAGGTTCATCTTAATAGTTAAGTCTTTTGCCAGTTTTTATTTGGGAGGGGGATTTCAAAGAGCTTTAAAAACCCTTGAAAGTGGCGGTGGAACGAAATAAGAAATATGCTTTTCTCCTTTCCGAAAACCCTTCAATGTTTGTTTTAACCCCTCCTTTGACCAACCTGAGACCTGAACTGACTTATGACCCAGCCTTAGAAAATCATTTTTTAGCCTGTATATCCGTGCTGCCTTTTATCCAGGCGCTAGCGGGGCACTTGAACATCGTAGAGAGCTGTTTAAGGGTATATTTGAAAAATTAGTTCTTATATCTACGCGCTTTTACTATGTTTGTCCTAGTGCTACTACAGTTTGAATTCTGTCCCAATCCCTTAAGAATGACTCCTGGAACACTATGTTCGTTTAATTAGAACAATGAGAAGCTCTTTTAAAACACTAAAAAACTTTAGTGCAAAGAGCGAGGTGTTGTGGAGGAGTAACCTCCACATATACGTAGCAATTTTTGTTAGTTTCAAGTTTAAATGTTGCCCCTTACTTCAGTTGAAACAACTGTTTTTCTTATATTTTCAAACAGTTCGCGGCAACGAACTGTAGTAAGGAGCGACCCAGCTTAATAGTTACCAAAACTCTAAAAAACGGAATTGTAATACTAATAGATACATCATAAGAATCAAATTTTTACGCTGATTTTAGATATATAATTTTCATCAAATTTAGTCCTATCTATCAAAAGTTACGAGCCTGAGAAAATTTGCCTTATTTTGTAAAATAGGGAGAATCACCCCTTAAACGTCATAGTATCTTAACAAAAATCACAGCATCATATTCCCCGTATTAGAGAACTTTACTGTAGAAGTTTCAAGAGCCTATCTACAAAAAAGTGGAATTTCGTATTTTTTTTCGTATTATTTTTAACCTAAAACGAACAGAAATTACTCTGTATATGAAAGGGGCTGTTTCCTCCTAAACGCCCCACTCTTTACGCTAAAGCTTTTTCTTATTTTAAAAAGTAGAGTTGAAACAAAGGGTCAAACTTTAGCGCAAAGATAGGAGGGAACAGTTCCTTTCATATACGGAGTAATTTCTGTTCGTTTTAGGTTTTAATGTCGCTCCTTACTTTCGATTGAAAAGACTTGTTTTTATTTATTTAATATCTATTTAAGGCAGGAACTCGATTATTACTGTGGTGTTGTGTTTTTGTCTGGGTCAACTTAGCTCAAGTTCAGCCACTAATGACCCTTTTGAGAAGTCTACATAAACCTGCCTGCCTAGTGATCACTTTAGCGCACTTTGCAACTGCCACGGTGTTCGTGGAACTGTGTGTAGGACTTTAACCAAGGGAGAATTTAATAAAGAAAGATGCAATAAAAAGTGCTGTCAGACTGGAAATTGATGATCAATGGACTCAAAGAAATGACTGTTTAGGAGAGAGAAAACGAAAAGCCAAACGAATACTTGTAACACACTATTGTTTTAATGCAAAATTTACTGACTGTTTACATGCAATACTTTCCAGCGAGGATGGAATTACCCAGAGGGAATTTTACTTGGGCGGATTTTACGTGACAGAAACTCTCCACGGAGAGACTTTCTGCTAGGAGAGGCAATTTTTCATGAAAAAGGGGCCTGATTTCCCGGGATAATTTGAAAACAATCAGAAACTAAATAAAAATTAAGTTTTTTCAATTGAAAGTAAGGAGGGAGATTAAAACTCAAAACGAATAAAATTATCCCGTATATGAAACTCTCCAAGGAGGAACTTTCTGGTAGGAGGGGCAATTCTTCATGAAAGGGGGGGGGCTGATTCTGCGGCATAATTTGAAAACAATCAGAAACTAAATAAACAAGCAAGTTTTTTTCAACTGAAAGTAAGGAGGAACATTAAAACTCAAAACGAATAGAAATTATCCCGTATATGAATGGATCGCCCTCTTCTCAATGCCTTTCTCCTTACGTTAATGTTTGACTGTTTGTCTTAATATCTTAAGAATGACTCCTGAAGCACAAAGGCCGCTTAGGTAGAATAAGAAATTTTTTGAATGAGAAAAGTGCTAAAAACCTTAGCGTGAAGAGTAAGGTATTGAAGAGGGGACAACCTTTCATATATGACATAACTTTTGTTCTTTTTGAGTTTTAATGTTGTTCCTTACTTTCAGCTGAAAGAAAACTGATTTTTTGTTTATTATTTATTAGCTGTCGAAAATTATAAAACACAGCTGTAAAATATGTTTTGCTTCGAAACACCTTCTGAGTTAATATTTATTTAGTGCATCTTGGCTGTCTGGAAAAATCTTCCTTTTAAAATAATTGGATGTTAATAACGGACACAAATAATCCAAAACACGTTTTTAGTTTTCCCAATCGTATGCGAAACTTAAGTTGTACAACATGATGGCTTTTGAGGACAGCAATGAACTATCTTTAGGGAAAGTTTTATTTGCAATGGGTTTCTTTCACATGGCCAGCGAACCGCGATTCCCATCTTGTCATCCTCCTAACATGAATGACCATAGTCGCAATTTTTAACACTTTCTGATCAGAAGAGTGAAAAATTATAGTTGATTCTCACTACCACCTATTGTTTACATCCTTGAGTTAGGCATGTGTTTAATTTTAAGGATGACAGACTTCCTCGCTGACCGCAAAAACCTCGAAAGTGTCTGCAAACTTTGAAAACAAGACTTGGTAATTGGACAAAAATAATTTTGGTCAGTTATGGTTTTCCTGTTACCACTGAAACTCTTTCGTAATTCCTCTATCCATCCGGCGGGGAGTTTCTCATACAAATGATAGCGTATAATTGTTGAAATTGGATATTTAGCCAGGAATTTGTCGATTGTTTTCAAGTTTTAATTCGTAATTAGATATAAAAATTTCTAAATGTAAATTTACGTGCTACCCCAGGGGCTGCCTACTTTTTTTTATATTTCTTCACGCTAGGCGGAAGGTGCCACACATGGTGCAATACTGTGGCCGACTGGAACTAGTGGCTTTCAAAGATGTACACCAGATGGTGGAGAACGGGTAGCCCCGTAGCAATATAAATTGCTTTAGGCAGAACTTAACCGTGTTAGCATTAGTAGCTGGATGTACAGATGTGGGTGTAGCTCCCTGGATGGAGATTTCTAATCTTTGATTGTTTATTCCGCTTAGTGCTAATTATTGGCAAATAGAAACTCGCGTATACTGAAAATATAAATGATCATGAAACAATTTAAAAACGCATTCCTTTGGTGACCAAAAACATAATTTTGATCAGTTTTGGTATTCGTGTCACTGAATAAAATCTTTGTAGTCCCTTTCAATGGTGTCATTTGCCCCCTCCCCTAGGTAAAAATAAATTTGCCCCCCCCCTAAATTTTCATAAATTGATCCCTTTATCGATCTGAAAGGAATTTTTTCTAATGAAATGACAGTTTTTTTATCTATTGTAATACAATCTTTAGAAATAAGTTGACTGACGCTTATTTATTTTATTGTTTTTAATGTCGTAGTTAGTTATAAAGATTTCTATAAGCATTTTTGTGTTTCCGACTGTTTTTGGCAAAATTCAACAGCAAAATTATTATGCCCGAGCCCCTTTGTGGTTACGCTTATGGATAAAAGTCGCACATAACAACAGCACCAATAACAAATCCTGTTCGTATCTTGTTGAGCTGAGTAATGTAAAATCTTCGAATCTTCACGATTAACCAGTCAAAATGAAGAAATAAGTCATATTGTTTTGTAATTAGGGAAGATGAAAGCTTGAAACAGCAGTTTTTTTCTGTTGGTATAATGACTCTACAACAACTACTACTACTACTACTAAAAACTCACCGCACCACCAAGCCCCCTGAGGCCAACACAGCTACGGATGCTCCTCCTCTCTCCCAATCTGTTCAAAGCCTCCCTCTTTACCCCCTCCCAGGAAGTTCCTATTTCCTTCAAATCTTTCTTTATGATATCATCCCACCCCAGACGAGGATGACCTGCTTTCTATTTAGCCCTAGACGGTTGGCCGAAAAAGATACTCTTTGGCAATCTGTCATCCTTCGTCCGCAGAACGTGCCTTAGCCATCTCAACCTTTTTTTTTATTATAGCCCTAGAAAACAGGATTGAACCATATTTTTCATACAGCCTACAGTTTGAAATACGGTCAGTCAGCCGGGTATAATGACTCTAGGGGTACCATTACAGGAAAACTTATAGGCGGAGTTGGCATCAGTTTTTAAAATTGAAGATAGAAAAAATAGTTGGAAAATCTATAAACGGTGGTAATTTTTTTCGATTTTTTAATGAATTAGTATAAAAGACATTTTCATGATTTTTTCTTTGGCTTTTCAAGCCAATATCTTACAATTTCATTTCCAATTCTATAGCACAATTGTGAAGTCAAAATTAAGGGCAAACGCACTGGTCTTCATTCATAAATCTTAAGTTTTCTTAGGACAAATGCATTGGCCATCATTCATAAATCTTAATTTTTCTTCATCAACTGGTGGGACTATGGTGTGAGTCGGGTATTTGAAGATTGGAATACTGATGTGGGAGGTAACAATCTCGTTGTTGGTAACAAACCGTCTTGTTACCATTGAAAACTCTTCTTGTCAATTATTGTCTCTATTCTTCAGAGAAAATTCTCACGGAAATTGTTTTATGAACAGCGTTTAGCTTCTGAAATAGGATATTTTGGTGAAAACTTTCCCTGTTTTGAAATGTAATTAGTCGAATATGTGTCCAATAAGAGATTATGGTTAATGTAGAAAGAATTATGCAGTTTGCATACGATGGGTATGGAAGTTGCAGTTAAGGCCCGAATTGCACGGAGGTCCGAATTCAGGAAAGGCCCGAATGGGTGAAAATTAATTTTAAGCATCATGAAAAGGGACCAAACACATTTAAAATTCAGCTCTAGCTACGGAAATTAAGCTTCATTTAAAATTGCTCAGTTCTCCAAAACATTAAAAGAAATAGATAAAGCTTTAAAATTTAAAAGCAAAAGTGGAGGGGGATATTTGCACGAACTGTTATGTATCGATGCATGCACAATCTTGCTTCATATAATTGGCAAGTGTCTTTAACAACTGGCCAATCATTAATTTATAGACATTCAAGATATCGTATAAAACGGATGACTGAAGTGGCTATTCCTCAGGGGTACGTTTACAACCAGAATCTATAGGTTCCCGGTCCTCTCAAGAGAGTATTGTTTTTTAATTGTTTAGGAAAAGTGGCTATTTCTCATCCTAGCATATGCGAACAATCAGTATGTTCCATAAAAATTGACCAATCCTACCAGTAGTTTCTCAAGTATATCCTATTTCGTCATGCGGCTGAGAGACCGAGTGGAAAATTTCACGAAAACTTTCTTTTTGTTGGAATAAAGGAGCTTGGAATTTTTGGGGGTAAGGTTAAACAGTATCTCTTTTTCTCTAGTCCTCACAAAAGAGTATTTGTTTTTTTTTACGCCTGTCCTACGACACGCTCATTGATTATAATTAGGCCAACTAAGCTTGAACTGACTACTTTTATAGCCTTTTCTCTTGAAAAAAGTACTGTTGCCTACTTTTAACTCTTATAGACCTGTGTTATCGAAAAACCATTAAAAGTGAAAAAAAAAAAACTTTTCAAAAGAAAAGGAACCTTCCTACTTTCAGAAATTTCAGGCTGGACCTAGAAAAACTTAGACAGCTGATCGAAATTTAAATTTTGATAACTTAAAACTTGGCCTCTTTTTCAGTTCTTTTTATTTATGGTGGGTAAAACTTCACTGCTTTTGATGCTAACTGTTTTTATTAATCCGTTTTAAAGCGCCACTCTTCACTCATGCCTCATACTCAACTTTTCACTCTTCACTCATAAAAGTTTACCATGTTTTTTGGTAAAGTGTTGCCACGTCTTACGCTACAAAATACTAAAAAAGTATAATATAAATCTTAGGATTCAAACAACACTATAAACCATCGTAGTCATGTTACCCCCAGGCAATAGCTGTCATGATTTTTTTCTTGAGTCAAAGTTAGCTATTGTTATATTACTATCACCTTGAAAGCTTCCTTGGGCAAGTGTCTGACCTTTGTCCTTGAACTGAATCTTTTGACAGGCTTAAAGTACCAAGGAGAGTTAAAATGAAACCGACTTGTTTTTATTAGTCAAATTGAAACTTACACAGCAATATATATCTTCAAAATTCGGAAAAATCTGAAATTTGTTATTAATGAAGAGACCTCCACAGTAAGTTTGACAATTTTGATAATAGATGGTGCTAAATTAAATAAAAAAAAACCAAGATCAGAAATCAGCCGAAAATCAGCTAAAAGAATATGGCTTTAAAACGCCTAAGATGGCGTAAATTTCCTTTGAAAATGCAGTTGGCTTTGCAGACACCATTATATATCTATAAAATTCGGAGAAATTGGAAATTCAATTTCTAATGCAGAGACTTCCGCGATCAGTTTGGCAATTTTGATAGTATATGGTGCCAAATCAAAAAAAGAAACGAATACAAAAAATCAGACAAAAATAAGCTACAAACATATGGCCCTAAAATGCTTAAGAAGGTGTAGCTTTTCTTTGAGGATTTAGCTGTCTTTACAGCCACCACTGTATATCTTTAAAAGTTCGAAAAAATCGAAAACTTTGTTTAATGAAGAGAGCTGCACAGTCAGTTTGGCAATTTTGCTAGTAGATGCTGCTGCCAAATTAAAAAAAAGAAACGAAGATAAAAATAAGCGAAAAATCAGTTAAGAAAATATGGCCTTAAAACGCTTAAGATGGTGAAACCTTTCTTTGAAGATGCAGTTGGTTTTGCAGAGACCACAATATATCTATAAAAATTCCAAAAAATTGGAAATTGAATCTCTAGTGAAGAGATCTCTGCAATCAGTTTTGCAATTTTGATAGTATTTGGTGCCACATTAAAAAAAGAAACGGAACATTAAAAATAAGACAAAAATAAGCTAAAAACATATGGCCCTAAAACGATTGCGAATGTGTAGCTTTTTTTTGAAGATGCAGTTGTCTTTACAGACACCACTAAATATCTTTAAAAATTCGGAAAAAATCAAAAATCAATTTCTAATGAAGTGGCGTCCACAATCAGTTTGGCAATAATTATAGTAGATGGTGCCAAATTAAGAAAAATAAACGAAGATAAAAAATCAGACAAAAATAAGCTAAAAAAAACTAGGCCATAAAATGCTTAAAAAGGTGAGGCTTTTCTTTGAGGTTGCAGTTGTCTTTACAGACACCACTATATATCTTTAAAAATTCGGAAAACCGAAATTTTTTTTAATGAAGAGTGCCCCACAGTCAGTTTGGCAATTTTGATAGTAGATGGTGCCAAATAAAAATAAAAATGAAGAACGCTGGCCCGAAAATTACTAATAATAAGCTAAAACCGTGTGGCCCTAAAACAGTTATAAAGGTGTAACTTTTCTTTGAAGATGCACATGTCTTTACAGAAACCACTATTTATCTTTGAAAATTCGGGAAAATCGGAAAACAATTTCTAATGAAGTGGCATCCGCAATCAGTTTGGCAGTTTTTCTAGTAGACGGTGCAAAATTAATAAAAAGTAACGAAGAACGTTGGTCCGAAAATAACTAATAATAAGCTAAAACGTACTTTTCTTTGTTACACCTTTCTTTCTTTGTCAAATTGTCTTTGCAGACACCACTATCTATCTTCTATATATATAAAAATAAGTTGTATGTCTGGTATGTCTGTTACACTATGTCTGTTACGCCAGATTATATCTTCTATATATATAAAAATAAGTTGTATGTATTTTTGTGTTGAGGGTTTGCATATGACGTCTGAAAAATAAAGAAGAAAAAGAAAACTGAAACAAAAAATGTAAAAACTGGGAATTGCATAAATATTTCAATATATTTTGAAAATAGATTAAAGTAATTCGAAAACCTTAAAACGGATAATTAAAATTTGAGGTTTATTATAAATTGTTGAGCTTTAGCATGCTTGGCATGTGAAGATTTTTTCAACTGTCAATGTTAGAATGAACATTGACAAATTGAAAAACATTGAAAAAGATAGAATGTTACCAAATCCTACAATGGCAGAAGAAACAGCCGAGGAAGCTGCTCAAAGAGTTAATGCCAAAAGGCTTGCGGCTAAAGAACGCAAAACCGCGCAATTAGATGAAGATCAACCTGGAAAGCGAGAGTCAAAACGTATCAAAACTGAAAATGATAGCGATGATGATTGGGTTTGGGATTTTGACTTGGATAAGGTCATCAATGCCTACCAGATTTTAGTTAAAAAAACAAAAGTTCGGCGATATGTATTTACGTCCGAAAAATAAAGAAGAAAAAGAAAACTGAAACTAAAAATGTAAAAACTGGGAATTGCATAAATATTTCAAAATATTTTGACAATAGATTAAAGTAATTCGAAAACCTTAAAACGGATACTTAAAATTTTGAGGTTTATTATAAATTGTTGAGCTTTAGCATGCTTGGCACGTGAAGATTTTTCCAACTGTCAATGTTAGAATGAACATTGACAAATTGAAAAACATTGAAAAAGATAGAATGTTACCAAAAAGCAAAACCAGGCTTGAGGTTCAAAGAGAAAGGGCCAGATTAGGAATGTGCAATTTACGCCAACGAAGGCGTGTCGAAGAACTACCAGAGCAACGCGAAACCAGACTTGCTGCTGAAAGAGAAAGTAAAAAAAGAAGGCGTGTCGAGGAATCACAAGAGCAACGTGAAAACAGGCTTGCGGCTTCAAGAGACAATGCCAGATTAAGAATATGCAATTTACGTCAACGGAGGCGTGTCGAGGAACTACCAGAGCAACGCGAAACCAGACTTGCTGCTGAAAGAGGAAGTAAAAAAAGAAGGCGTGTCGAGGAATCACAAGAGCAACGTGAAAACCGGCTTGCGGCTTCAAGAGATAATGCCAAAAGAAAACGTGCCGAGGAATCACAAGAGCAACGTGAAAATTATCGCATAGCATTCAGGTACAGCCCAGTCGATGATTATAGTAGATGTGTTCAAATCGGGACTATGTCTAAAATTTGTCCCTACTGCAAGGCCTTTAAATTTAATGGTGAAACAATGGGAATGTGTTGCGCCTCAGGAAAAGTTACACTTCCTCAACTGGCTGCGCCCCCAGAGCCATTGAAGACTTTCCTTACTGGAACTACGTCAGAATCTAAGCGTTTTTTATCAAACATCTGAAAATATAACTCATGTTTCCAAATGACGTCGTTTGGTGCCCAAATCGAAAATCAAGACAATTTATGCCTACTTTCAAAGTAAAAGGGCAAATTTATCATAGAGAAGGGTCCCTTCTACCATTCTCAGGTGAGAATCATAAATTTTTACAACTGTACTTCATCAGTGATTGCAATTCTGAATTGAATGCACGTTGCGAAATGTTTCCCGACGTTGAAAGGACTATCGTTTCCGAATTGCAACTTCTTTTCCACGAAAATAATGATTTAGTGCGTCTGTTCAAAACAGCTTTCGATTTGATGCCTACTGATACGCATAAAATTGTTATTTCCGCTGACAAAACGCCTACTGGCGAACATGTGCGTAGATACAATGCTCCAACTATCGACGAAGTGGCAATCGTTATGGTGGGTGGTCAGTTTTTACCTCGAGATATTATTCTTTATGAACGAAACGCTCAGTTGGTAAGAATTGCTGAAACTCATCGATGCTACGATGCCTTACAATATCCTATCATTTTTTGGGATGGAGCCGACGGCTATCACTTTAATAATAAATTGATAGATCCATCCACTAATAAACAAACGGATAAGAAATGCAGCGCAATGAATTATTATTCCTATAGACTAATGATTCGTCACAATGAAGATAATAATATTTTAAAATGCCTTCAATTGTTTCGCCAATACATCGTTGATATGTGTGCAAAGATTGAATCAGAACGTTTGCTATTTATCCGTCTGAATCAGACCAAGCTCCACTCTGAACAATACATTCATTTGCGAGATGCAGTTGTAAATGACAGTAACACCACTAACGTTGGAAGATTAACGATTTTACCTTCGTCATTTGCTGGCAGTCCCCGTCATATGCATGAATATGCTCAAGATGCTATTGCTTATGTTCGTCTCTATGGTCGTCCAGATTTATTTATTACATTTACATGTAATCAATCTTGGGACGAGATATAGCAGCTTTTACTTCAAGGACAATCGGCGGTTCATAGACATGACATTACGGCCCGTGTCTTCCGGCAAAAGTTGAAATCACTGATAAACTACATAGTAAAACTTAAAGTGTTTGGGTCAGTGCGATGCTGGATGTACTCAGTGGAATGGCAAAAACGAGGATTGCCACTCGCACATATACTAATCTGGCTACATGATAAAATTACTTCTAATGAAATTGATGATGTGATTTCCGCTGAAATACCTGATGAAAATGTCGATAAGGGCTTATATGGTATTGTAGTAAAAAATATGATGCATGGATCTTGCGGTGCACTGAACGAAAAATCACCATGCATGGCCAAAGGAAGGTGCACAAAACAATATCCTCGACTTTTAGTACCCAACACAATTACTGGCAATGATGGTTATCCACATTATAGAAGAAGATATACTGAAGATGGTGGTAAGATAGCAATAATAAAGAAGCGCAACGGTACCACCATCGACGTAGATAACCAGTGGGTTGTTCCATATTCCCCTTTATTATCAAAAACATTTAATGCACACATAAACTTTGAATATTGTAACTCCGTGAAGACAATCAAATACATATGTAAATACGTCAACAAAGACAGTGACGTGGCAGTTTTCGGCTTGCAGTCCGAAATCGGTGATATCGATGAAATCGTACGATATCAGACTGGAAGATACATAAGCAGTAATGAAGCTGTTTGGCGAATTCTTTCATTTCCGATACATGAATGAAGTCCAGCTGTTGTTCACTAAGCGGTACATTTACAGAATGGTCAACGTGTTTATTTTTCAGAATCTAACGTGCAACAAAGAGCCCTGAATCCACCGGATACACCGTTAACTGTTTTCTTTTCGTTATGCCAAAATGATTCTTTTGCAAAGAAACTGCTGTATACTGAAGTGCCTTCGTATTACACGTGGAGTACTAAAAATAAATCATTTGAACGTCGAAAACAGGGTAAGTCAGTCGAAGGCCAACCTACCATCTTCAAAGATACCACGATAGGAAGACTCTACACCATTCACCCCAATACACATGAGTGTTTCTTTCTACGCCTGCTTTTGGTGAATGTACCCGGTCCGACGTCCTTTGAGTATTTGAGAACTGTAAACGGTACTATACACGACACTTACCGTAGTGCATGCCAAGCTCTGAATTTATTGGAGAATGACCAACACTGGGATAACTGCATCAATGACGCGTGCGAAACGTCAACTCCAAGTCAAATTCGTGCATTGTTTTGAATCATACTAACAACTTGCGCTCCTTCAGCTCCTATAGAGTTATGGGAGAAATTTAAATCGAAAATGTCCGAAGATATACTCCATCGAAAATGGTTAGAGACGTCAGATATGACTTTTGATTTTACATCAGAAATTTATAACTACAATTTAGTTATTATTGAAGATTTGTGCTTATGTATGGCAAACAAACCTCTTCAGGATTTGGATATGCCTTCACCTAATCAAACCGCTGCTGTTTCGACATGCGTAGAATTGGATCGTGAACAAAGTTACAACACGAGTGATCTGTTGTCGTATGTACAAAATAATATTTCTAAATTAATGTCTGAGCAAAAAGACATTTATGATACGATAATGCATTGTGTCGATAACAACGTTGGAGAAATCTTCTTTTTGGATGCACCAGGGGGTACTGGTAAAACGTTTGTGATAAAACTGATTCTGGCATCAATTCGATCAAAAGATGATATATTGTTGGCAATTTTGTCGTCCGGAATAGCCGCAACGTTGCTGCCTGGTGGAAGAACTGCTCATTCCGCTTTGAAATTGCCTCTGAATTACCATTCTACAGAAACTCCCACGTGCAATATTTCCAAATCATCTGGGATGGGTAAAGTATTGCAGCAATGCAAACTTATTATTTGGGACGAGTGTACAATGGCACACAAAAAATCGCTCGAGGCTCTGGAGCAATCATTGTGAGATTTGAGAGGAAATTCGAAACCCTTTGGCAGCACATTAATATTGCTTGCGGGAGATTCCAGATAAATATTACCTGTAATACCTAGATCAACCCCTGTATACGAAATGAATGCTTACCTGAAAAATTCTAATTTATGGGCACACATAAAGACATTAAAATTAACTACAAATATGCGTGTCCGATTGCAAAACGATGACTCTGGTCAGACATTTTCAGATCAATTGCTGGCAAGTGGAAACGGAAAGCTCCCAATAGACTCAGTTTCAGGACGTATACAACTACCTGCTGATTTCTGTAATTTAGTGACGTCCAAAAATGAATTGATTGAAAAAGTATTCCCGAATATTCTAACCAATTATAAAAATCATAAATGGCTAAGTGAACGAGCGATTCTGGCAGCCAAAAATATAGACGTCCACGAAATCAACAATATTGTTTTGACCAAGATTCGAGACCAGGCATTCCTTTACAAGTCAGTCGACACCGTTCTGGAACCAAATGAAGCGGTTAATTATCCATCTGAATTTTTAAATTCCCTGGATCTCCCAGGGTTTCCACCACACGTGCTAGACCTAAAAATAGGCGTACCAATAATATTGTTACGAAGCATCAACCCACCAAAGCTTTGCAATGGCACGCGACTTGCTTTAAAAAAACAATGGAAAACGTAATAGAGGCAACAATCTTGACAGGGCCTTTTGAGGGTGAGGCTGTTCTTATTCCTCGCATTCCCATGATTCCAACGGATCTGCCTTTTCAATTTAAAAGATTGCAATTCCCAATTCAATTAGCATTTGTAATCACCATCAACAAGGCTCAAGGTCAATCATTAGAAAAATGTGGTATAGATCTTAATACAGATTGCTTTTCCCATGGACAATTGTACGTTGCATGTTCGAGGGTCGGTAAACCTGACAATCTATTTATATGCACCGACGATGGGACAGCGAAGAATTTTGTAGATTCGCAAGTTTTACTTAGTTAATTTGTATTGTATATGTATATCTATCTATCTATCTATCTATCTATATAAAAACGAGTTGTATGTATGCATGTTTGTTTGTTTGTAAAAAGAGCGTTTGCATATGACGTCATTATAAGTATATAAGGCTTTGTATATGCACAGACAAAGGGACAGCCAAGAATGTTGTATATTCGCAAGTTTAACGTAGTTAAAAACATATATATATATCTATCTATATTCACAGGTGGGACACAGGGACACAACTACAAGGGCGCGTAACTAATATGGCGCGTAACGACTTACGCGCGCGGGGGGGGGACGGGGGGCTTGGGGGGGGGCTTTGAAGACGCAGTTGTCTTTGCAGACCCCACTGTATAGCTATTAAAATTAGGAAAAAATCGGAAACTCAATTTTTAACGAAATGACCACCACTATCAGTTTGTCAATTTTGATATTAGATGGTGCCAAACAAAAAAAAAAAGAAATGAAGAACGTTGGTCCGAAAATTACTAATAATAAGCTAAAAACA
This sequence comes from Artemia franciscana, assembly GCF_032884065.1. Lineage (NCBI taxonomy): Eukaryota > Metazoa > Arthropoda > Branchiopoda > Anostraca > Artemiidae > Artemia > Artemia franciscana. The sequence goes on along the minus strand of NC_088871.1, from coordinate 48,951,642 downwards.
TATGACCCGCTTAAACCGCTTAAAACACTTAAAAAGATGTAACTTTTCTTTGAAGACGCAGTTGTCTTTGCAGATACCACTATATATCTATAAAAATTCGGAAAAATCGGAAATTCCATTTTTAATGAATAGACGTCCACAAACACTTTTGTAATTTTGATAATAAAAGTTACCAAATGAAAATAATAATAATAAAAACGAAGAACGTTGGTAAAATATCGCCAAAAATAAGCTGAAAACGTATGACCCTAAAACACTTAAGAAGGTGTGACTTTTATTTGAAGAGGCAGCTGTCTTTGAAAATACCACTACATATCTATAAAATATGGAAAAATCGGAAATTAGATATTTAATAAAGAGGCCTCTATAATCAGTTTGGCATTTTGGAGTAGATGGTGCTAAATAAAAAAGGAAACGAAAATAAAATATCAGCAAAAATTAAGCGAAAAACATGTGACCTTAAAACGCTTCAGAAGAAGTAACTTTTCTTTGAAGATGCAGTTGTCCTTGGAAATTAAAACCTTCTTTTGAACTGTGTGGGTGAAAAGTGTTGTCGAGTTCAACTAATTATCTTTGTTTATTTATTCTCACGGTTCAACGTGGCAACGATGTAAAATTTTATAGAGTTGTATCATTTACTACAAACTGTCATATAAACGATCAAAATTTTACTAGTGAAACTGGGAAATGTCAACATTTTAGTAATTTTTCAAAAATAAATAAATCTACTAATTTCTTTAGAAATTAAGAAAAAAGGTTGCAACGGTTACAACCTTACAAAAAAGGTTGCAAAGGTCACAAACAAATCTACTAATTTCTTTAGAAATTACGAAAAAATGTTGCAACTTCTCTAAAATTTATTCATTTTACTATAACAATAGGTAAAATCCAGAAATCCGCTTTTACCACCAACTGGTAAAACTACTAAATAATAATTTCATAATGTTTTGACTCCAATAAATCCATAAATATTTCTTTTCAGATTGCCCCTTGCTCAGCTATCATATATTTCGAAGCTTCAGACGAGACAATGACCAAGCGGCTACTTGGAAGATCCCTGTCTTCTGGCAGAGTAGATGACAATGAGGTAACAATCAAGAAACGTCTTGATACGTTTCACACTCATAGTAAACCAGTCATTGATTACTACGGAGCAAAAGTTAAAACTGTAAGTTTTTCCATATTTAGAAATAGTGAGGGTATGAGAGCATCCTAATAAATTGAATTTTTTGTGCTTTTTTTTATTTTTGATGTTAGTTTTTCCTTGCAGGTTCAAATCTTGTTTCCTTTCTAAGGTTTTTAACTGGATCTTTTATTTAACTCGAAGTACACTCAGGCTACTTGATAAAACCAAAGACTTTCGATATATTTAGCGTCGCCTTTTTCGTGTTTGGCAACAAACCTTGCATTGCTTGAGTTGCCCGAGAGTATACTAAACCGCTGACTTTCTTTTTAAGTTTTTTTCTTTTGAAATTCTGGTTAGTCAATTCCTTGTTTTTAGGGTCTGTAAAAAGCCTCCATAAGAGAAAAATTTCAAAACATTCTGCTGCAACTGAGTCTTCAAGTCACTGTAATATCAGGATCTACTTTATGCTTCTGAGTGCTTGACTATGGTTGTGGTAATCGCTGTAACCTAGTAAAAAACGAAGTTCGGCTCATATGGGTAAAGGGCAAATTTTGTTTAGCAGGTGCCAAGAAGTGTATTTCATACTGTTAGATCTATGGAGTTATGTCAAGGAGTTGTTCGCAAGATCTAATGCTGAATCAACAATAGCTAGTGTGTGAAGTATAAGGGTAGTATGGAGAATAAAGAACGTTCTGTAGCAGTGAGGGTAGTGGGGCAGTGAGGTAGTGTGTGCGGTAGTGAGTTCATCCGCTATTTGCTTCAATCTGAAAAAAAAAATAGTAAATTGAATCTTGACGGGCTCAGCATGAAAGAAGAGAAACAGAAAAAGAAGAGAAAGCAGGGGTTATGGTAAAAGAAAAATAAAATAAATGGACCAATTTTCCTATGGAACCTAAAGTTAAGCACAAGAAGAAGCTATTCTCTATATCCAATTGAATGAAATCAAAAATTGATTTGATTTTGTTTCTTTGTCACTATTTTTTATTTTTTTAAGTTCCTGTGGTTTATGGGTTCTTTTAATAATTAAACTGTTTATAATAAACTTTTATTTATAAGAATCAAATTTTTCCATACTCTTTTTTATTTTAGTTTTATTATTTTTCAGATTAACGCAGAGAGAGATCGTGAACTCGTTTTTGCTGATGTAGCAGCGTTTTTAGACACTATGCTGACTGTCTAAATAATAATTTACGTCCTCATCGAATGTTCAACAGGAATGCAATCAATAATTTGTTAATTTGGGAACTTTTTATGGACTATAAATATTTAAAGAAGAAAATAAATTACATTACAGCAAAACCTTATACAAAATATAGTTTATTGAACTAGATGGCACTGTTATTCTTAATTTTTTTTTGTCAAAAGTATTATGGTTTTATTTGTCCTGGTGTGAGCTGAGTAAATAAAAATGTTTTCAAGAAAACAATTTTGAAATTTGTTCATATTGCGAGACATTCTGTTGTCATTTTTTTTTTAGTAAATACGTAGCTGTTGGACCTTAGTTCTGTTTTATCATTGTCTATTATTTTCAATAATTCTATGATGATGGGTAAAAGAAGACGAAAAGGGCATCGGAGAGCTGTTTGTCTAGGAGAGCTGTTTGTCTAGGTGAAAAAATTTTTAACAATAGATCTGCAATCTACATTAAAGCCTGGACAGGTGTGTTCAAGTACCCGTCTCCAACCCTTCTACCCTCCAGGAAGTGAAATTCAATGGAATTTGAAACTACTAATGCTAGACAGATGAAATTTTCAAGAACGGATATTTAGCCCAAGTTAAGGCATGGAAAGATTTTTTGTGTTCTTACTATCTACTTTTCTTCTTCTTATTCTTTGATTTATTGGCAACACTAATTAGTAACATGTGAATGCATAAAATGATTCTTGATATCAATTCCATGCGATTACAATCGCTTGAACAATAGCTTACAATAGTTTGTTCAAGGATCTTAAAGAATCTGTGGCTCGATTTATTAGGACTCCATAGCTTTTTTGTTTTTTGTTTTCCGGTTAGAAGAAGATTAAAATTTTACCGTGCCTATGGTTATAAAATCGATCATTTTTATCAACAATTCTCGTAATTTTGTTTTAATTAGGCCTTAGTCAGTCTTTTTACGTGCTGAATGTGCGCCAATAGCACAGTCACAGACGATTCCTGTCTTTCATTGAAATTAGTCCTAATTTGGCCGAAAAAAGTCAAGGTTGTTTCAGAGTATACATCAGTTTAAATCTCTAGGAGTTTCAGTCGCAGTGAAGAAGAATAAACCTATTAATAAGCGAAACAAAATGAAGACAATAAAAAAAAAAAATGTAAGTTAGGAAGGTCGTTATTCTATGACAGGTAGACCTTTATTTTAGCTTGATTTTCAAAAAATAATTAAAGATTTAAAGTTAGGGAAGGATTGGGGTTAGCATTTTGGAAACACCCTACCTTGCCAGGCCTTAAATTGAACCGTAAATTCAGATTTTAAAGCTTCATTGACCTAGATTAACAGCTTTCCAAGTAAACCAAGTAAAAAAAAGACAGATTCCTTGTCATTTATCTGATAATGAAAGTATCGTTCATTATGAGATTATTATGTTGATCAGGCTTAGGTTAATTCTGGCCTTCTTTCAAGTCCACACCGGAACTGTTTTTTCCTTTTCGATCCCATTTTAATATATGTTGTTTCTACCTAAATAAGCCCCGCAGTAAAGCTGTTTAGCTGTCACAATAAAAGACACATGGATATGAGACTGAATGTCTTCAGCAGCTAGGAAATAAACATTATATTTGTAGTATCACTTTTACAACCCAACAAAAAGTTATTCCTCATAGTGCATAACTGAAAATGTTAGACTTTTCGTAGTTATTGAAGGTTGTTTTTATTAGTTTTGAAATATCTTCCACCAGTCAAAAACGTCGAGCTCCGGATTTCAGATAGACCTTCAGAAATTCAAACCAAATATGTCATCTGCCGAATATCGAACAAATAGGGGACAGTCTCATAAACAAAATTGAACTAGGCCTGAAAGAATAATACTAATTTTTTTTTATATAAAATACCAATCTACAAAATTTTAGAAGTAAAAAAAAACTTAAGATGCATTGAGATCCAGAATCAAGTTAGCCTAAAAGATACTTTGTTAGATCTAACCCTAAGTCTTTCTTAGGATGTTACAGGATTAGTTAGCACGATTCAAGTAGTCGGAATAAATAAGTTAGAGACGAGTGAAGCCTCTCTTTAAGGAAAATTAAGGAATATTTTTCTGAAATTTTTTGGAGGATCTAAAAACGGAACCTTGACCTTCCAAGTAGTACATGTATTGGCTTGTGCCCGTCTATAATTGAATTTTGAATGCGTTTCCATCTCTATGAACAATGAACCCGCTCTTCATCGCAATATCTGCCGGGTTTTATGGAGTTATTGGCGTTCCTTTTTCATCCAGCTGTGATGTAAAGCAACAGATGACTTTATCCACAATGAAGAAGACTTCCAGCTGTACTAGACTCCGGTGAAAATGAATTAAAACTCTATTTATGCCGGAGGAGCGGCTCCCAGCCTCTGGGCCAGGGGAAACCGCTGATACCTTTGTAGGAAAGGATAGAGCAGTGGTTCTCAACCGGGGTCCACATGGACTCCTAGGGCTCCATGTAATATTCCTGGGCGTCCACAGGCAAAACGCAACAAATTGGGGGTCCACAATGATATTTTGGGGGTCCATGAAGAAAACCAACTCAGAACGCTCTTTATTTTAAAAAATTCAATTTCTACTGTAATTTACATTATTTTGAAAAATATATATTAATAATTCTTTCATTTTTTTTTGTACTTTCTTTTGACTTATATATTCACCCATCAGTCAGTGGCAAGAACAAGCGAAGGTGAAAATCTTTTAACTTCTCTCATGAAGTAGGTGGTGAGCTTTGATCTTTATTTTTAAGCAGATATTTCCTTCCCAATGCCCGGTACCTAGACCATAGATCCGCAACAACTTATCTACTACCCATTGGTCAGTGACAAGAGCAAATATCATAATCTTTCAACATATCTTAGGAAATGATGGTTTCCTGGCATCATATGAAATAAGCAAAATAATTGTAAAGACCGGAAAACCCCATAATATTGGTGAAACAGTAATTCTACCCGCAGTTTTGCCATAATTTCATCAGTTATGAAACAAAATGCAATTGAAATTACTAATTCTATCCCTTGAAGCAACTCTTCTGTGTCACGATGAAATGGTAGAGGATGTAGAAAAACAATTGATTTGCAAGTGAAACAGTTTACCCTTCAACTTGATGAATCAACTTTAAGAGATAATGAGGCCCTTTTTGTTGCTACTTATTTCAAGGAAAATAATATCCCACTTAAAAATATAATTCCTTGTGCTACTGATGGTGCACCATCTATGAAAGGCAGATACAAAGGTTTTATTGCACATTAAAAAAAACAGTCCTAGCAGTATATTGTATTCACTGTGTGATACATCGTCAACACTTTACCTTAGACCTTAGTTCCTCCTGTGCCGCCAGAGGCACCCAGGGCATCCAAAAAGAGCCGCCAGTCGTCCCTCATATGTGCTGCTGCCCAGACGTCTTCCCACTGGGGTTGGACTATCGCATTGATGTGTTTTAGGTCCCGCTGGTACGTACGACGAATTGTATTCTTCGGCTTCCCTCTTCTTCGGGTTCCCTCTGGTTGCCACTCCAGTACAGTTCTGGGGAGTCTATCTCCCGCCATACGGATAACATGCCCCAGGTAGCGCCATCTTCGTTGGCGTATGACATCTGTTACCAGGGGCTGGCGCGAGATAGACCGAACAGTCTGGTTGGTTATGTGGTCTCTCCAGTTTATGTTCAGTATTCTGCGAAGACAGTTGTTCTCGAAGGCAAGAATCCTCTTTTCTTGGTGTTTGTTTAGTTTCCAACATTCACAGCTATAAAGGAGGGCGGAGATGACGTTACTGTTGAACAGCCTCATTTTCAGTTTCAGGGAGTACTTTTTCGATCGCCACACTGGCTTTAGTCGATTAAAAGCTCCACTGGCTTGTCCAATCCTAGACTGCACCTCCTTTTCGCTGGATCCAGTTCGTTCGACTGTACTTCCAAGGTATCTAAAATCCACTACCTGCTCTACTGTATTGTCCCCGCACTTTAAGCCCAGTGGTGAGTCGCTCGTTGCCATGCTTTTTGTTTTGTCCGAGTTGATCTTTAGTCCCAAAAGACTCGCTTTCTCTCGGATTACTTCGAGAAGATCCTGGAGCCTTTCCTTGTTTGCTTCCATCAGGGTGATGTCGTCGGCGAAATCAAGATCTGCTAGTCGTTTGTTGTCGCAGATTTGGATACCAAACCCCGTGCAGTCTCGGAGCACATAATCGATTACAAGGACAAAAAGCAAGGGGGAGAGGACACACAACACTTAGTTACAAAGAAAATGAGTGCACGTCTGCATGATGCCCTTTCTGTTGTAATAAAAGTAGTAAACCATATTAAATCAAATTCTCTCCAAGACCACCTTTTTCGTGAATTCTGTAAGCAAAATGGAGAAGAGTTTGAGTGGCTTGTATTACATACAGAGGTGAGATGGCTATCAAAGGGGAATTGTCTTGAGCGTTTCATTGCACTTTGGGATTCTATTGTTTCCTTTCTTGCTGACACACAACTTGGAGCGAAACTGCTTGCAAATAAAAATGATGTGTTTTACTTATCAGATATATTTGAAAAACTTAATACACTTAATAAACATCTCCAAGGAAAGATATGATATCTAGTAAAAGTGCTATTGCTGCTTTTCTAAGAAAACTACAGCTGTATAAGAATAATATCAGGCGTCATGCACTTAAACAGTTTCCTTGTTTGGCCTGTGTTGATTCTAGTAATGACCAATTCTAGTAAATATTTAATCTAGGGCTCTTTAATTTTTAGAATCCCGGAAAAAAGCTTTCAACACAACTACCTAACAGACAGCCTTCAAGCGTTTCTATAATAGCTTAAAGTGTTACAATGTGTAGCTTCAACAGTAAATATTTAAAGTTTAGAGTTTAAAACTGTAACTTTGAGCTAAGAAGCACCCTTCAAATACAGTAGAGTAAGCTAAAGTTGTAGCTGGGTTAGTTCAACATCCCTCACGAAAGAGTCTTACTTCTGGGGTTTGCAATATAGCTAAAATAGAAGTAAGCTACTCGTTGCCTAGAGTAGAACTATATAGCTATATAGCTATATAGCTATATAGAGTACTCTAATATAGCTAAGCTAGCAATTCAATTTGCTTGGAGATTCTGCTGTGAACTGGGAGGATGTTCAAGATAAAATGCACGTAGAACATTTGCGATGTTTGCAGCTACTACCCCGTTTGAAAATCACTTGCCGCCTGTGCTGAGTCTCCAGGCACCAGGTTAGCGAAAGTGCAAATGCTCCAGAATCGAAATTTGAAAATGTGGAATCCTGCAATTTTTGCCAGAAGAAAGATCACGAATGCGGGTTTATTTGTTTTTTTCCCCAGGGGTAATTGGATCGAACCAATAATCTTAGAATATTGGGAAAGGGCTTATTCTCATTCTTTATCGTTCTTCTCATACAAGAAGAGTCTCCAGTCGTCTCTGAAACTTGCGGCTCCGACGATGTCTTCCCACTCCGGCTGTATTGAGGCGTGAAGGTGCCGCAGGTCGTTTTTGTAAGTATGACGGAGTGTATTTTTGGGTCTTCCTCTGTGGCGGATGCCTTCGGGTAACCAGAAAAAAGTAGACACGGGAATTCTGGAATCGTCCATGCGCAGCAGATGTCCGAGGTAGCTCCATCTGCGCTTTCGTATGGTCTCGATGAGGAACGGTTGACCTGTGATTTTTCTAATGGGCTCGTTCGTTACCTTCTGGGTCCAATGGAAGTCCAGAAGTCTACATAGGCACATGTTTTCAAACGGCTGAATTCTTCTCTCTTGTTCTTGATTGAGATGCCATGTTTCAGATGCATAGAGCAGGACGGGCAGGACGTTGCTGTTTAAAAGGCGGAGCTTAAGCCGGAGAGAGAAAGTACTCGATCTCCAAACTTTTTTGAGTCTGTCGAAGGTGCTGCTAGCCTGTCCAATTCGGGCGATGACTTCTTTGGCTGTGGATCCCGTGTTCTCTATGGTGCTGCCAAGATATTTGAAATGGACCACTTGTTCCACGTCGTTATCGCCGCATTTGATGTTCATAGGTTAACCGCTAGTTGCCATGCCGTTGGTTTTACTGGCGTTGATATTGAGTCCAAAACCTTCTGTTTTTCGTTGGAAGCTCGAGAGCAGCGCTTGAAGCCGTGATTTTCAGTTAATGCGTTACATATAACAAATACGTCTTTTTCAGTTTCCACCCAGAGATCACTGTTACAAATTTCCTTTACAATTCAATGTGATTCTTACTGTCATTTGTTCCACGCCATTTTCTTTAGCTGCTGCGATTCTCACTTTCAACAGTTTTTTTAGTCACATTTATCCATGCTTCATTTTCATCAATCAATCTCATGTTTTTTTTATAGGATCTTAAATAAGAATTAGCGCCTCTGTAAAATTACGATTTTTTTTGTTATTATACCCTAAACTTTTGCCTTGGCTTGTCTTGTGTCATTATGAAAAACACAACGTCCAACCTATGTTTTTTAACAGAGTCTGATGCGGTTATCCAGTTCTTGGCTTACGTCCTTATAAACTCTAATGTCATTATTTATAACTAGCTGTTGGGGTGGCGCTTCGCGCCACCCCAACACCTAGTTGGTGGGGGCGCTTCGCGCCCCCCCCCCCCAAGCCCCCCCGCGCGCGTAAGTCGTTACGCGCCATAATAGTTACGCGTCATTGTAGTTGTGTCCCTATGTCCCACCTGTGAATATAGATAGATCTTGAACATGCAACATATAATGGTCCATGGGAAAACAATCTGTATTCAGATCTATACCTCATGATTCTAATGATTGCCCTTGAGCTTTGTTGATGGTGATTGCTAATCGACCATTCCCTGTCCCGGTGTCCCGGTCGTCATTTATATCCCCCTGTTTCCCCCGGTGTCCCCGTTGTAGTTGTGTCCCTGTGTCCCGGTCGTCATTTATATTCCCTGTGTCCCGGTCGTCATTTGTATCCCGGTGTCCCGGTCTGTATATACATTCGTTTTTTAGTTTTTTTTTCTCCTTTATTTTTTTCCTTTTTTTTTCTTATTTAGTTTATTTAGATTTTTAGATTTTTTAGTTTTTTTATTAGTTTTTAGTTTTTTTTTCTTTTTTTTTTGTAGTTTTTACCTTCTTTTTAGTTTTGTTAGTTTTTTTTTTTACTTATGTCCTGGTCGTCATTTATACTCCCTGTGTCCCGGTGCTTTGTTGATTGCTAATCGAACATTCCTTTTGTCCTGGTCGCTTTCTCTTTGAGTGTCGTCATTTATTTTTTTCTTTTTTAGTTCTTTTAGTTTTTACCTTTTTTAGTTTTTTTAGTTTTTTAGATGAAAATTTTTTTTAGTTTTTTCCTTTTTTTCTTTTTAGTTTTTTATTGGTTTTTACCTTTATTTTAGCTTATTTTGCAGTTTTTTCCTTTTTTTTATTTTTTTTTATTTTTTATTTTTTTTAGTTTTTTACCTTTTTTTAGTTTTTTTTAGTTTTTTTAGTTTTTTAGCTTTTTTACTTTTTTTATTAGTTTTTAGTTTTTTTGTAGTTTTTGCCTTTTTTTAGTTTTTTCAGTTTTTTTTTTAGTTTTTTATTGGTTTTTACCTTTATTTTAGCTTATTTTTCAGTTTTTTCCTTTTTTTTAGTTTTTTTAGTTTTTAGTTTTTTTAGTTTTTTACCTTTTTTTAGTTTTTTTAGTTTTTTTAGTTTTTTAGCTTTTTTATTTTTTTATTAGTTTTTAGTTTTTTTTGTAGTTTTTGCCTTTTTTTAGTTTTTTTTAGTCTTTTAGCTTTTTTATTAGTTTTTAGTTTTTTTTGTAGTTTTTGCCTTTTTTTAGTTTTTTTCTTTTTAGTTTTTTTGTAGTTTTTACCTTCTTTTTAGTTTTGTTAGTTTTTTTTTTTACTTATGTCCTGGTCGTCATTTATACTCCCTGTGTCCCGGTGCTTTGTTGATTGCTAATCGAACATTCCTTTTGTCCTGGTCGCTTTCTCTTTGAGTGTCGTCATTTATTTTTTTCTTTTTTAGTTCTTTTAGTTTTTACCTTTTTTAGTTTTTTTTTAGTTTTTTAGATGAAAATTTTTTTTAGTTTTTTCCTTTTTTTTTTTTTAGTTTTTTATTGGTTTTTACCTTTATTTTAGCTTATTTTTCAGTTTTTTCCTTTTTTTTAGTTTTTTTTTATTTTTGATTTTTTTTAGTTTTTTACCTTTTTTTTAGTTTTTTTAGTTTTTTTAGTTTTTTAGCTTTTTTACTTTTTTTATTAGTTTTTAGCTTTTTTTTGTAGTTTTTGCCTTTTTTTAGTTTTTTCAGTTTTTTTTTTAGTTTTTTATTGGTTTTTACCTTTATTTTAGCTTATTTTTCAGTTGTTTCCTTTTTTTTAGTTTTTTTTAGTTTTTAGTTTTTTTAGTTTTTTACCTTTTTTTAGTTTTTTTAGTTTTTTTAGTTTTTTAGCTTTTTTATTTTTTTTATTAGTTTTTAGTTTTTTTTGTAGTTTTTGCCTTTTTTTAGTTTTTTTAGTTTTTTAGCTTTTTTATTAGTTTTTAGTTTTTTTTGTAGTTTTTGCCTTTATTTAGTTTTTTTAGTTTTTTAGCTTTTTTATTTTTTTTATTAGTTTTTAGTTTTTTTTGTAGTTTTTGCCTTTTTTTAGTTTTTTCAGTTTTCAGTTTTGTCACCTGATCCAGTTTTTTCAGGTGACGTCACCTGATCCACAGATCCACACACAGACAACTTATTTTTATATATATAGATTATTTCTTTACTTGGAATTTTTATAAAGTGTTGAACGTCAAGTTTTGCCCCGATTTGTTCTTTGCTATTATAAAATGCATGTTGCAGAAACTTAATTTTTTTTAACGAAAGCATGGTAAGGATTGATAACCTTATTCATGTGAAAATCCCAAACCCAATTATCATAACTATCATTTTCAATTTTGGCACGTTTTGACTCTGCTGTCGCGTATCTTCTAACCCCATTTTTATTTCTTCTTCGTTTTGGATTTTCGTTAAGTCAGACAATTTGCCAATGCCCTTTACTTTGTCTGCCCTTAAAACTGGTCTAGTTTTACATGACGGTCAAGGTTGTAGATTTTTTAATTTTTTGGTGGTGGGACCAAAACTTTTTCTTCCAAAGACTTATAAGGCATAACACTTGTAAATTTTCGTTTTTTGAGTCTAGTCTCATTTGATAGTCCAGATTGTTGATTCTCGCCCTTTGTGAATTTATTGTATTTGGGGTGTTCCCTTGGTCTTATCATATTTGATATTTCAGGTGGTTCCAAAAGTCCTCAATTTAATTCTCAAAGATATTTGATTATTTAAGCAAGTCAGATTTCTAGCAACGATTTTTACTAAGCCTCAAGTTTTTGGTTTTCTCTTTTATGGTTTTTGAATTGTTGTAATCCCTTGTCAAAATACAAACAAATATTTTTGCAATTGCCATTTTTTTATTTTAAGCAATTTAATGTAAACTTCTCTATGCTTAAAAATCTTTCAATTTTCCACATAAGCGTGACACCATCATTACAGTCCTTCAGTGATGTATAGAAAAATAACGTCACTGACATGAATCTTTTTTCCAAAATCAAGGCTCTTAACAAATTTGCTCAGACTTCTGACTTATCTAGATCGTTTGCTTATGCGAGAATATTTCGAGATACCAATTTTTCGGAAAAAAATATTGAGCTTTCTTCGAGAAAATACACATAAATATATAAATGCATATACAATTTGTGCTTGTTTGGGAAATTAAAAAAAAAATTCAGAAAGAGCTGCTTCCTTTGAATTAAATTTTAAGGACAATATTGAAAATTATAACCATTAAATTAATGTTCATTATTAAAACATACTAAGAAGCAAAAATAACAATAAGCAACTATTTCAACTAGCAAGATGATGACTGTATTGAAGTCCAAAAATAGAAACATTTTAAATTCTACCAATACTCATTTTTAAGCATTTTTTTTATCTTTTGATTGGTATAGGATGGTAGCCAGTTTAAATAGGTTAGTAGCCTATTTAAGTATCTTTGAAGCTTTGATCATTAAAAAATATTGTCTATAATTAAGTCCAAAATTTTTGTATTAGATGTCTTAACCCTTAATAATCATTGTCTGTTTAATTATTGTCCGCTTGAAAAAATTGTTCGTCCAATTAAGGCTTATTACGTGAGAACAAGTGCATTTGTAAGAGCAAACGTAGAAATCTCTGAAGGCCTATCAATTGACGAAGGAGTGCGACAGGGTTGTGGCCTATCACCCATTTATCTAACTTTGTCATCGACCACATCATGAAGACCCTTGACGAATACAAAGGTATGGCAGCCAGTCCAACACTATCTATGACAAACAAATACAACGTAGAAACAATAGGGAAAGTTTTTTCAAGACAATGGAAATTATTTATGTAGATATTTCGGCCCTATGTCCAAGGGCCGTCTTCAGCACAATACAATACTATATATATATATAAAAGAACTTACATCAAATTGTGAGAATTAAAACTGAATATAAAAACACTTATTAAAACATTTTTTTTTAAATATAGCCCTAGCATCCTTACTTCAGCGAAGCTCAACCAGGACTGGCGAAAAGAATGAAATGAAGAAATATAAACTCATTCAAACTAAAGAGAATAAAATGATTAGATGCAATTTCTTAAAGCTAATCTTGCTTGTTTAGCAGCCTGTCTCAAAGGCCTTTTCGTAGTTGGTTCAGTACTATTATAAATTGGTTTAGTAAAATATTTTGTTAGATCATTTTTAATTAAATTTGAGTATAAAGAATTTAGTGAGTATTCCCCCAAGTCCCTGTTCAAAGAAATATTTTTATTTATTTTGAGATTAATTTCAATTGATTCTCGAACCACCTGTTTTATTCCCAAATCATTACTAATGAGTGAAGAGTTTTCAAAAAGTATCATGTGGGACGGATTATTAAATATATGCCAACCTAGAGCAGAATCAAAGGAGTTGCTGGAACCATTTGAAATTAAGGCCTTGCCTATGTCATTTTTATGCTGTTGTAACCTTTTGTCTAGATTCTGATGGGTCCTGCCGACATAGTATTTTCCGCAATCACAGGGTATTTGATAAACCCCTCTTTGGCGAGTAACTGGGGTCTTATCTTTACCCGAATTTAAGAAATTGATGATTTTAAAATTATTAGTAAAAACTACGTACAGATTATTTTTTGTGCAAATATTTTTTAATTTTGTTGTAATCTTTGGGATATACGGAAGATAGACAATATTTGAGGGCTTATCAATAGCCTCACATTGTGAAGTATCTTCTTCGATTTTACAAGAATGTCTTTTTATTCTACGGCTAATTATTTTATTTACAAAAGGAATGGGGTATCCATTACCAAAAAGAATATCTCTGATAAAATTTATTTCTGCATTTATATATGAATGGGAACAAATATTTAGGGCACGATCAATGAGGGAAATTACAACTGCTCTTTTAACTTGTGGGGGGTGATTTGAATTAAAGTGAAGATATCTATTGTTTTGTGTTGGCTTTCGATATATAGTAAAATCCAGTTCATTAGCATTACGAATAATTAATACATCTAAAAACGGTAGTTTATTTTCAATTTCAACTTCAAGGGTGAACTGCAAATTTCGGTCATAAATGTTAAGATGATTCTTAAATTCGGGTAAAGATAAGACCCCAGTTACTCGCCAAAGAGGGGTTTATCAAATACCCTGTGATTGCGGAAAATACTATGTCGGCAGGACCCATCAGAATCTAGACAAAAGGTTACAACAGCATAAAAATGACATAGAAAAGGCCTTAATTTCAAATGGTTCCAGCAACTCCTTTGATTCTGCTCTAGGTTGGCATATATTTAATAATCCGTCCCACATGATACTTTTTGAAAACTCTTCACTCATTAGTAATGATTTGGGAATAAAACAGGTGGTTCGAGAATCAATTGAAATTAATCTCAAAATAAATAAAAATATTTCTTTGAACAGGGACTTGGGGGAATACTCACTAAATTCTTTATACTCAAATTTAATTAAAAATGATCTAACAAAATATTTTACTAAACCAATTTATAATAGTACTGAACCAACTACGAAAAGGCCTTTGAGACAGGCTGCTAAACAAGCAAGATTAGGTTTAAGAAATTGCATCTAATCATTTTATTCTCTTTAGTTTGAATGAGTTTATATTTCTTCATTTCATTCTTTTCGCCAGTCCTGGTTGAACTTCGCTGAAGTAAGGATGCTAGGGCTATACTTAAAAAAAAAATGTTTTAATAAGTGTTTTTATATTCAGTTTTAATTCTCACAATTTGATGTAAGTTCTTTTATATATATATATATAGTATTGTATTGTGCTGAAGACGGCCCTTGGACATAGGGCCGAAATATCTACATAAATAATTTCCATTGTCTTGAAAAAACTTTCCCTATTGTTTCTACGTTGTATTTGTTTGTCATGGAAAGGCAGTGTGGTCTTCGTCGCTATTTTCGTCTAGCTTATGGGGAGCAGTTGACCTATGATATCTTTTATTTTATTAGTCTAGGTAAAAAACATACTAATATTATCAATCAACAAAAATTTTTAGAATCCTGTAGAAAGGAAAACCTTATTCCCAAGTCTTTAAGATATAAATTACATTTAAATACCCGAAAAGAAGCGCACTTTGCCCATACACTACAGTTAAAAACCCTAGTCCATATTATTAAGGACAAAAAACAGAAACGACATATTATTTCTTCAGAGAGAAAATCGTTGGAACCTTTTTTGCTGGAAAACCTGTCCACCGTTGATTTTGCTCAAGTTGTTAGATTAGAAAGGAATTTGTTTAGCCACGATTTTCGGTTGTCCAAGGAACGCCTCTATAAAAAATTAGAAGGCTTACGAAATGAATCTTCGATGAGAAACCGTATTTATTCTCCAAGATTCACTCCTGGGCCTGCTATCGTTAACCTCTCTTCTAAAACATTGGAACCCCAGGAAATCGAAACACTAGAAAAAGGTCCAAAATTTTTTTTCTACCGAAACAGGTTCCTGTGGCAGATATAGTTTCCTCTCTAGAGTCCGCTTTGCATAAACACTATCCTTCTGTCTCTAACCCGGATGAAGTTAGATCTGGTCAAATAAATATCCTCTATAATAGCCAAAAAAAGTTTAAGCCTCCTACCAATTCCACACCGGAAAATTTGCATGACATAAAAATACTATCTAATCTCCGAAAAGATCCTTCTATTATAATAACTAAAGCAGACAAAAGCAATTCACTTGTTGTCATGAATACAACAGACTATGACAACACAATTTTTTCGCATTTAAATGACACAATTACATATCAAACAATAACTCATGATCCTACTGATCAGTTCACTAATAATATTATAAATGAATTAAAGCAGCTAAAACAAAATGGTAAAATCACCCCACAACTATACAATAAATTTTTTCCCCGTGGTAGTTTCTGTCCTAAACTCTACGGTTTACCAAAAATACATAAACAGGGTATTCCCTTAAGACCTATTGTAGCTTGTACTAAAGCTCCCGCTGCCAATATTGGAAAATGGCTTTGTGCAGCTTTCAAACCTTTATTGTATTCTCAAAATTCCTATATTCATAACTCGGCAGATTTGATTAAAAAACTTAGCAACACAAGTATTTCAGAAAACACAATAGTTAGTAGTTTCGACATTGTTTCCATGTATACAAATATAGATGTAACTATTTCAGAGGATTTATTAAAAAACAAAATAGAAGAAAATTACCACTTGATCGAGACTTCAGCGACAGGAATTGATTGTGAAGTTTTAATGACTCTTGTTAAAATTTGTAATAAGTTTTCTATGTATTTTCAATTTCGCGATTCTTTTTATCAGCAAAAAAATGGATTACCCATGGGGGCACCTTTATCCGGGCTACTTGCAAATATTTACGTCGAGAATCTTGAGAATTGGGCATTGAATTCTTATTTTCTAAAACATGTCTATTGGGGTCGTTATATGGATGACGTAATTTCACTTTGGAATTATGGGGAAGCTGAACTTCGGGGCTTCTTAGATCATCTTAACACTTATGACCGAAATTTGCAGTTCACCCTTGAAGTTGAAATTGAAAATAAACTACCGTTTTTAGATGTATTAATTATTCGTAATGCTAATGAACTGGATTTTACTATATATCGAAAGCCAACACAAAACAATAGATATCTTCACTTTAATTCAAATCACCCCCCACAAGTTAAAAGAGCAGTTGTAATTTCCCTCATTGATCGTGCCCTAAATATTTGTTCCCATTCATATATAAATGCAGAAATATATTTTATCAGAGATATTCTTTTTGGTAATGGATACCCCATTCCTTTTGTAAATAAAATAATTAGCCGTAGAATAAAAAGACATTCTTGTAAAATCGAAGAAGATACTTCACAATGTGAGGCTATTGATAAGCCCTCAAATATTGTCTATCTTCCGTATATCCCAAAGATTACAACAAAATTAAAAAATATTTGCACAAAAAATAATCTGTACGTAGTTTTTACTAATAATTTTAAAATCATCAATTTCTTAAATTCGGGTAAAGATAAGACCCCAGTTACTCGCCAAAGAGGGGTTTATCAAATATCCTGTGATTGCGGAAAATACTATGTCGGCAGGACCCATCAGAATCTAGACAAAAGGTTACAACAGCATAAAAATGACATAGACAAGGCCGTAATTTCAAATGGTTCCAGCAACTCCTTTGATTCTGCTCTAGGTTGGCATATATTTAATAATCCGTCCCACATGATACTTTTTGAAAACTCTTCACTCATTAGTAATGATTTGGGAATAAAACAGGTGGTTCGAGAATCAATTGAAATTAATCTCAAAATAAATAAAAATATTTCTTTGAACAGGGACTTGGGGGAATACTCACTAAATTCTTTATACTCAAATTTAATTAAAAATGATCTAACAAAATATTTTACTAAACCAATTTATAATAGTACTGAACCAACTACGAAAAGGCCTTTGAGACAGGCTGCTAAACAAGCAAGATTAGCTTTAAGAAATTGCATCTAATCATTTTATTCTCTTTAGTTTGAATGAGTTTATATTTCTTCATTTCATTCTTTTCGCCAGTCCTGGTTGAACTTCGCTGAAGTAAGGATGCTAGGGCTATATTTTAAAAAAAAATGTTTTAATAAGTGTTTTTATATTCAGTTTTAATTCTCACAATTTGATGTAAGTTCTTTTATATATATATATAGTATTGTATTGTGCTGAAGACGACCCTTGGACATAGGGCCGAAATATCTACATAAATAATTTCCATTGTCTTGAAAAAACTTTCCCTATTGTTTCTACGTTGTATTTGTTTGTCATGGAAAGGCAGTGTGGTCTTCGTCGCTATTAACACTATCTATAACAGACCTTGATTGCACCGATGATGCAGATGTCTTGGCTTAGTCTGTAACAGAAGCACAGCTCATGATGGACGAAATTGCTGCTAGATCCCTTGCTACTGGACTAAAGATCAGCCAGTCACAAACAAAATCAATGGACACCTCTGGGCTAGATGAAACTCCAATCACATTAAATGGCCTCCAAAGCGAGGAGGTCTAGATTTCGAAAGATCTTGGCTCCCTAATAAATTCCAAAGATGAAGGCCTAAATGAAATACAAAGCCGCATCTCCGCAGCCTGGGCAGCATTCATTCAGCTTCGGAAGTGTCTCTTGTTACGAAATGAAAAGTCCCTTCGAACAAAGCTCCGGATATATAATACGCTTGTCCTCTTTGTACTTCTTTATGAAACGTCACCCCATCAGA
This sequence comes from Artemia franciscana, assembly GCF_032884065.1. Lineage (NCBI taxonomy): Eukaryota > Metazoa > Arthropoda > Branchiopoda > Anostraca > Artemiidae > Artemia > Artemia franciscana. The sequence goes on along the minus strand of NC_088871.1, from coordinate 48,933,628 downwards.
GCTGGGAAACCAATGACCTAATCGTCTTCCACCACATGGTTCTGCATTCTTGGCCTGTGTTTCTTTGACCGGGTCTCTAATGATGTCACCAGAAGAAGATTTGGTGATATACCACTTGTCTCTGATGTTGTTAAAGCAAGACGTCTACGGTGGCTCGGGCATACACTGCGCCGACCGGATGACTCGTTTTGCAAACAGTGCTTGAAATTCCAACCCCTTACGCACTGGAAGAAGAAGCCCGGAGGACAAAAAAAGACAGGGTTATCGACAGTTAGAGCCGACCTCGGGCCATTGGAAGGTTACAAGAAGCACGGGTATCGCTGGAAAAGACGATTGATTCAGTTGACTGAGTCAGTCGCACTTGAAACAGAACCATGGAGTGAAGCTTGTCGGCAAATTCTGGATGCCAAGATGGGCCTGGACAAGGCTCGAACGTGACCAAAGTACAAGTTTATAAGTAAGTTGATAATTATTTAACTATAGAAAGTTAAAATAATACCAAACTATTCGCAGCAAAGAACTGTAAGTAGGAAGCGACGCGGCTCATTAGTAACCAAAACTCTATAAGAACAGACTTTTGATATCAACACATATATCAAAAGAATTGGCTTTTTATTCTGATTCCGAACATATAGGTTACCTTCATTAGTGTTACCTTTCAAGTTAACCATCAAGTTACCCATCAAGGGATTAAATATCAATTTCACATTTTTGATGCCTTTTAAAGTTTTTTTTTGTCCCACGTCCCCGAAAAAAATAACCTCCCAAGTAAAAGTCCCGAACACGGCCATGAGGATTGTAAATTAATATCTGTAGTAAGGAGTGACCCGGCTCAATAGTAACCAAAAACTCTAAAAAACCAAATTTTGATACCAATAGTTATATCAAAAGAATTGCATTTTAATGCTGGTTTTGAATATATAAGTTTCGTCAAGCTTAGTGTTACCCATCAAAATTTACGAGCCTGGGAAATTTGCCTTAATTTAGAAAATAGGGGGGAAAATCCTATAAAAGCTATAGAATCTTAACAAAAAATACACAATCAGATTCAGCGTATCAGAGAACCCTACTGTAGAAGTTTCAAGCTCCTATCTACAAAAATGTGGAATTTTGTATTTTTTGCCAGAAGACAGATCACGGATGCGTGTTTATTTGTTTCTTTATTTTGTGTTGTTTTCCCAGGGGTGATCGTATCGACCCAGTTATCTAAGAATGTCGTGAGAGGGCTCATTATAATGGAAATTCAAAGTTCTAGTGCATTTTTAAGTGACCAAAAATATTAGAGGGAACCTAGGCCCCCTCCCACGCACTTTTCCCCTAAAATTACTGGATCAAAATTTTGAGATAGCCATTCTGTTCAACTTGGTCTAAAACCTAATAACTGTGTCTTTGGGGCCGAATTACTCCCCCAAGTCCCCGGGGGAGGAGCTACAAGTTACAAACTTTTACCATTGTTTACATACAGTAGTGGTTATTATGAAGTGTACAGACGTTTTCAGGGGGAATTTTTTGCGTCGGCGTGGGGATAGGTCGGGGCGAGGGGGTTACGTAGGAGGATGTTGTCATGGAGGAATTTATCATCAGGGAAGAGTATTTCCATGAAAGGGGTGCAGGATTTCCTAGTAGGCTATTATTTAAAAAAACAATGAGAAAATAAATAACCTTTTTTTTCAACTAGAAAGGATGAGCAGCATTAAAACTTAAAACGAACAGAATATATTACGCGTATAAGGGGGTTCGTCTCCTCCACAATACCTTGCTCTTTACGCTAAAGTTTTTTTTTGGTAATTTCAACTATTTATTCTACGGTCTTTGTGATTCAGGGGTCATTCTTAAAGAATTAGGACAAAATTCAAGCTCTAGTGTAAAGAGCGAGGTATTGACGAGGGGGTGAACCCCCTCATATACGTAATAAAAATCCACAAATATTGAAGTTCATTATGTAAGTTAATTCGTCAGTTACGTATATTTATTACTAACAAAAATGTTCGTAAAAAAATAAAATATATAGCTGCATTTTTAAGTAGCCAAAAATTGGAGGGCAACTAGGTCTCCCCCCATCCCTTTGTTTTATCAAAATCATCCGATTAAAACCATGAGAAAGCTATTTAGCAAAAAAAAAAATGAATGTGCAAATTTCGTTTTAATTGTTCATGTGCGGTGAGCCAAAATCAAAACATGCGTTAATTCAAAAACGGTCAGAAATAAAATAAAAAAAAAATAAACAAGTTGTTTTAACTGCAAGTAAAGAGCGACATTAAAACTGAAAAAAAAACCAGAAATTGTTCCGTTTATGAAAGGGTTGTCCCCTTCTCAACGACTCACTCTTTACGCTAAAGTTTTTTATTGTTTTAAAAAATAGAGTTGTGACAAAGAGTCAAACTTTAGCGTAAAGAGCGAGGTGTTGAGGAGGGGACAACCCTTTTGTATACGGACCATTTTCTGTTCGTTTTAAGTTTTAATGTCGCTCCTTACTTGCAGTTAAAAAAAACCTCTTTTTGTCTAATTTATCTTAAAAATCAATGAGATTTGGGATGCTATGGCATTAAAATACACCCTTTGAGCCATCTCCCTCCCTCCCTAGATAGCCAAAATATTTTTAAGGTCTATACAAATTTCACTGCCGTGGGTAAATTTTCTTTTGTTTTACAATTCTAAAAATTTGCACATAAGAGCTTTAAACCTCTACGATTGGGCTCTATGACTATCCTGTAGTTAGAGCAAAAAATTAAAAAAACATCAAAAAAGTGAAATTGATATTTAATCCATCTTATAAAATGGGAACATCTCTGGTATACGCTGTTATTATGAAAGTAAAGAGTAACACTAAACACCACAATGAACAGAATTTATTCTGCATAGGAAGGGGATCCCAGCCTTTTCATTCCAAAAATGCCACCCAAATTGCGCTTTTAGTGTACTATGTGGCACTTTATGACGGCCTTATCGAGTCGGATATATATAGGAAAAAAAAAAATAAGACATAAGGATAATATTCTCAATAATATGCCAGTGCCTCAATAGCGACGAAGATAACTAAGAGAACGTATCACTGCTGCTCATGTAAAAAAGTGATTTTTGTTGTTGTTGTTCAGTGAGGGGGGTTGTAATTTTCTTGTATAAGGTTTCAACATTGGCAATTTAAAGGGTTTAAAAGGTATGGTTTTTAATTTGTTGAGACATCATTTTCTAATCGCCTGCAACTGAGTGACATGATGCACAGGGCTGTTGGAACAGTGGGTGGTACAACTGTGAGATTTAGTGTCCTATGTTGGGCGCGGGAGCTGAAGGAAGCAGAAGGGGGATATGCATTTCAATATTAATGGTAAAGCTGGGAAAAAGGCAAAGCTCATTAAAGCCTGTTTACAGTACATTACTGTTGTGTGCAGCAACTCATTACGGATAGCCTTAGTAAAAGCTAATTCCACTATTTAATTCATGTTTTTTTTTAATGTGTGCGCATTGTTCATTTATGTATCCTGTAATGTTTTCTAATTTAACCGAGTTAAGTTTTTTGATAAATAGTAACTTTTCTTTGTTATCTACTTCTTTACTTCTTTAAGTAATTCTTCTCGACAATTTATTTTACCAAAACGATCTTTAACAGCAGCTCAGAGGTCTCCTGTATATCAATCTATTCTATTATTAAATAAATAAATAAAGTTTTTTTTAATGGGAAGTGAGGAGCGACATTAAAACTTAAAACGAACAGAAATTACTTCACTTAAAACGAACTTTATTACTGAAAGGGCTGCTTCCTCATCAACGCCCCGCTCTTTACGCTAAAGTTTGACTCTTTCTCTTAATTCTACTTTTTAAAACAGTAAAAAACTTATTCTCTGATTATCTGAGATTATTATTCTCTATTATTCTCTGATAATCTGATATTCTCTGATTTTCGCATAGTTATAAGATTTTTTGACTACGCTGAATAAAATGGCTATCTTAGAATTTTGATTCGGTGATTTTGGAAAAATAATTAGCGTGAGAGGGGGCCTAGGTGCTCTCCAATTGTTTTGGTCACTCAAAAGGGCACTAGAACTTTTTATTTCCGTTAGAATGAGCCCTCTCGCAAGATTCTTGGACCACTGGGTCGATACGATCATCCCTGGGGAAAAAAAAAAAAAACAAACGCGCATCCGTGATCTGCCTTCTGGCAAAAAATACAAAATTCCACATTTTTGTCGATAGGAGCTTGAAAATTCTACAATAGGGTTCTCTGATAACCTAAATCTAATGGTGTGGTTTTCGTCAAGATTCTATGACTTTTAAGGGTTGTTTCCCTTCATTTTCTTAAATAAGGCAAATATTCTCAGGCTCGTAACTTTTGATGTAGCTATTGGTGTCAAAATTCCATTTTTTAGAGTTTTGGTTACTATTGAGCCGGGTCGCTCCTTACTACAGTTCGTTACCACGAACTGTTTGATGGAACTCCATCCCTTCGGATGTCCCTCTTTTTCTTTCTGAAAAGGCATTATTTTGTCGGGTCATTCCAGTTCAATAATTTTTGTCTCTCTTTTTAATTCTATCCTAATTTGTATGTCTTTTCTCTTCTTTTAAAATCATTTTCAGCTATACGTTAAATCTCCTTCTAAATCTTCTATCTGTTAAATATCCTATCTGTTAAATGTCCTTGTCTTGTTCCAGTGTTTCTTTTTTTTGTATATATTTTATAAAAGTGTTTTATTCTTGTTCTCTGTGGTCCACTACAAGCAAAGCTTCTTGGGCCTAATAGCTGCTTTACTTTTGTAATAGTTTTTCTTTTAGTATTAATACATTGATTGATTGATTGATTATCACTTACAACATATACTATTGAAGACTAAGGGAAGGAAGGGGCTATCTTAACTTTTAAACTGCTTGGCACATTCCTCCCTCAAGCAGAAGAGCGTATGCACAAGTGATCCCAGGATCGAAACAGCTAGGCTACTACATATTCTGTAAATTATTAATTCAGAATGTAGGCTCAGAATGTGCGTCCGTAGGCTCAGTGGTGTTTTGATTTTAGGCTCAGCCAAACTTTTGGTTCCTTAACCAGTTCTGTGAAAACCAAATTTGTCCAGCTCTCAACTGTCATGTTTTTTATAATGCTGTTAAAAATGTAATTTGTATCAATTTTATTCGGCTATAACAGGCTATTAAAACCAACAGAGGGCAGAGCTCCTTACTTTCTTTTGTTTTGCTCAGAACCAACTTTAAAAAAGTAACGGAAAGTGGAACAAGATGAAGAAAGTATTGAAAAGGAATTAGACTCCCATTCCTATAGTAACACAATAACAGAAAATGAAGGCAATCTTAACAGTGTAAGCAGCTTAACTTTGACCATGTTAAACAGTTCGTGGTAACGAACTGTAGTAAGGAGCGACCCGGCTCAATAGTAAACAAAACTCTAAAAAATGGAACTTCGATACCAATAGTTGCATCAAAAGTATCGTATTTTAATGCTGAATTCAAATATATAAGTTTCATCAAGATTAGTTTTACCCATCAAAAGTTACGAGCCTGAGAAAATTTGCCTCATTTTTGAAATTAGGGGGAAACACCCCTAAAAGTCATTAGAGAACCTTATTAGAGATTATTATAGAGACGTATTAGAGAACCTTATTGTAGCAGTTTCAAGCTCCTATCTATAAAAATGTGGAATTTCACATTTTTTGCCAGAATACAGATCACGGATACTTGTTTATTTGTTTGTTTTTTTGTTTGTTTTTTTCCCAGGGATGATCGTATCGACCGAGTGGTCCTAGAATCTTGCGAGAGGGCTTATTCTAGAGGAAATGAAAAGTTCTAGTGCCCTTTTTAAGTGACAAAAAATTGGAGGGCACCTAGGCCCCCTCCCACGCCAATTATTTTCCCAAAGTCACCGGATCAAAATTCTGAGATAGCCATTTTATTCATCGTAGTCGAAAAACCTTATAATTATGTCTTTGGGGGCGACTTACTCCCCGACAGTCCCTGTGGGAGGGGCCACAACTTTGACAAGTGCTTACATATAGTAATGGTTATTTGGAAATGTACAGATGTTTTCAGGGGGATTTTTAGGTTGGGGGTGGGGGGGTTGAAAAGAGGGATATATGTTGGGGGACATTTCCTTGGAGGAATTTGTCGTGGGGGAAGAAAATTTTTATGAAGGGAGCGCAGGATTTTCTAGCATTATTTAAAAAAAATGAAAAAATAAATATGGAATAGTTTTTTCAACTGATAGTAAGGAGAAGCATTAAAACTTAAAACGAACAGAAATTATTACGCATATGATGGGTTCACCTCCTCCTAATACCCAGCTCTTTACGCTAAAGTATTTTTAGTAATTTCAACTATTTATTCTACGGCTTTTGTGATTCAGGGGTCATTCTTAAGGAATTGGGACAAAATTTAAGCTTTAGTGTAAAGAGCGAGGTACTGACGAGGGGATGAACCCCCTCATATACATAATAAAAACATGGAAATACAAAAGTTCATTACGTAAGCTAATTTGTAAGTTACGTTTATCTTTTTACTAATAAAAACATTCGTAAAAAATAAAAGTTCTAGTTGCCTTTATAAGAAACCAAGAAATCGGAGGGCAACTAGGCCTCCTCCCCCACTCTTTTTTTCTCAAAATCATTCGATCAAAACTATGAGAAAGCCATTTAGCCAAAAAAATAAATATGCAAATTTCGTTTTAATTATTCATCTGCGGAGAGCCAAAGTCAAAACATGCATTGATTCAAAAACGTTCAGAAATTAAATAAAAAAACAAGTTTTTTTAACTGAAAGTAAGGAACGACATTAAAACTTAAAACGAACAGAAATTACTTCGTATGAAAGGGGCTGCTTCCTCATCAACGCCCCGCTCTTTACGCTAAAATTTGACTCTTTCTCTCAACTCTTCTTTTTAAAACAGTAAAAAACTTTAGCGTAAAGAGCGGGGCGTTGATGAGGAAGCAGCCCCTTTCACATACAATACAGTTATGAAAACTCAATTTATTTTTGGGACACAATGCGCGGTAGCGATGCTAACGGCTGGAGAAAGGAAACTGGCAGTCTGAATCTAAAAGATCGGAGCAATTGGACAAACAAAACAAAATTGTGTTCCCGCCTATGTTGCTGTAGTACGATCTGGCAGGCGCCAAGTTCAGAGCTCTGTAGCAAAAGCTTCTCATGGGCAAGATAGGAGTTTTCATAACTTTATGGTATATCTAAGCTGCGCTATATAAACACCAGTTGCGCGGTGTCGTATCTTGCCCATAGAAGGATTTCAACACACATCTTTAGACTAGGCGTCAACCTCCGGTGCTCCCACGGCCAATCAGCGTGGAAAAATCTTGGCTCTATTCCGGGAGTGAAAACAGAAATTTATATTGTGACATATAGTTTCCAACTGCGAGATTGTCTGGTTTTGACACAGCGCCAATTAATGTCGTGACGATAGCTATGTGTTGCTTTTGAAAATTGTTTGCACAACTGGTGTCTATATAGGCTGTGGTTACTCTGAATAATTGAATGAAAACAACCAGACTACGGTGGCTATGGGTGCCTCTGTAAGCTTCGTAAATTTCTGGGAATATTTCATCTCTGGTCACCCTCCCATCATCTTTTCTAACAAGCAAAACGCATGAGGAAGTTGAAACAAAATTCAACATCCACGTATTTGTGTCTACTGTAATGAACAAAACTAACTGGAAGCGTGATGCTTAAGAAACAAAGTGTAGTCGATGGTTGTATGTAAGGTCGGGTAGAATATGTGAAAATATGTGTTTTCGGTGAAATATGAAAATAGAAATGGGCCTGGGTGACCCAGAATGCCTTAAAACGTATTGCAGACTTATGAACATTACGATATGTAACTCCAGTAAAAATATGTAAATACATACGAATTCGGGTACTATTTATAAATAATTGTCTTTGATGCCTTCTTGACATTCATTGGTCAGACCAGAGCACTTACGGCTTTATTTGAGAAAAGACAAAACAGCCACTTCTAACTACAAATTAAAGCAGTCGATGGCGTTATTCAAGGCATATAGAGTGAAAATAAACACTTTCTTCCCCGGACGTTTGATGTTGGATCTTGGAATTAGAAGTCCTGGACAACAAAGAGTAGCAAGAAAGTAAGTAAGTAAGACGGCAATAGACCCTTAAGGTCCAAACCGGCGGTGCTGATCTCCGTTTCATGGCCTTTCAGCTGTGAAGTGCAATGGGGGGCTGGGGGCCAACCATCCTGTGCTTTCACACACCTTTCCTGCTTACCTTCCCCAGATTTAATCCAGGTACCCATTTAGAGCTGGGTCGGTTCTGGCTGATCTTATAGAGTCATGCCACTGACAACAAAGAGTGATACGGGGCCATTATCTTGAGAATAATGCTAGGCTGTCAAGGTTGTCCCTTGATGATGTTTGGTGAAAAACGCCTAAAAGTCGCCATGGGGTAGCATCGGTGTCGTTTTATATACCAGCTGGCATGGTAAGACCTTATTCTAAATGCTTTTACTTGTTGGAGAGGGATGAAGTGACTGCATAGGATTTATACTAACTTGCTGATCAGGTATATCTACTGTTCTTCACCAGCATAGCTTATAATAATCAAAAAATACAGTCAATTAATTTTTTTTATCTTCACAGCTTATACTTCAGGTTTTCGCTATTTTCGCTAATTATTTACCACTATTCTCTCATGAAAATAATGAAAATATAACATAATGTGTGTAATAAACCTCTAACGCGTCACGTGTCAACCGGCAGATTCAAAAGAGGAAAAAGAAAAGAAAAAGATCCAACAGGAAAAAAGTAAATTCATTTAAAAAAAAGTAGCATTAATGAAAAAAGAATTTAAAAAGAATAACAATATAGAGGAAAATAGCATAAAAAATACAGAATACAGTAAAAAAGAGAAAAGAGAAGAAGAAAAGAAGAAGAAAAGAGAAAACAGAAGAAGAACTGTCCATATATTCGAAATCCAATGGTGTCTCATTGTAATGTTGCTCAAACGTCTCATCGAGCAAATAGCTCGAATAAGATCATCGAATGTTGATTTTTCGCCAAAGCTACAAAGAAAAAGTACGTCTGGAAATACTGTCTCTGGATCAAAGAAATCTGAAACTATATATAAACATAGATGGCAAGAATGATAGAGTTGAGAAATGTTCTCCAGTCTGGAAAGCTTTTGAAAGAGAGAGGCATGGCTTGGAAAAGTTTTCCTCTGCATGTGGTCTAAATTTGCAAAAAGAGTTCTAAGGATTTTGCCTTTCTTTGAAAGTATGTAATTTAAGGGCAAAATGTGATATTTTTCTATCAAGGGTTTTTTTGGAAACTAAACCCATTCCAGGTCGGAAAATTTGGGGCATATTTATATTTTTAGCATATTTACATATTCAAATAGGCATGGGCACATCAGTAGTTTTCTCATTTTCAATATTTTTCCAGGAAGAGCCTGAGTCCTTATCAAACGTTTTTTTTTTGTTGTTTTTTTTTTTACTGAGAAATTGAGAAATATCATTGTTAAAAACATGTTATTTCTGTCAAAAAACAATCCCTTGTGTTAAAGAGGGTGTGCCAATTTGATTTCAACAGTGTTTATTGTAAGATGTATTAGATGTAGTTAATTACTTAGAGATGATAGTGATACTACCCATCAGTTAAAACTATTTAGCTTGAGTGTGGATATACAAAATAGAAGAGCGCTTTAAAATATCTTGATCTAATGACGGAAGAATACTTCATTTTCAAAGATGCCGTCGCATTCATTGGCACCGAAGTAGAAAAAAAAGTTAGGTTTCTACCAAAGTCAACAAATTTCTTTCCAAAAATTTCATCAAAATGCTGTATTTTTCTCTGATACCTCCACACTTGTATCACAGTGTGCTAAAGCTGCTGCTCAACTAAAAAAAATATGAGAAGCCTCTAGGATTGTTATGACCTGCCTTAAGGAGAAGCTCGTTACGAAATCCTCCCCCCCCTCTAAAGGGCTTTGCCTAGCTTAGGATTGCTATTTTGTTTCACTATTGTAAAAGCGGAAGAGTAAATCTGACGTTCTTGTAATTTTTCCAAAAAGCAAAAATAACATTTTATATATTAGGTATACTTTGAAAAAGTTCGCACACAAATGGTTTTGTTTTCAGAGTAGGGAGCGGAAATTGAAGCCCTTTTCGTGAAATAAACGTGACAAATTGTACGAAACACGAAGAAACTCATGGGGATCGATCCCACAAATTTCTATATTTTTAACGGTAATGCTCATTTTTTCTTAACTATAAGCGCTTCAAGATTTTGCACCGACCATGATCCAAATTCATCACATAAGAATTGTTAATTATGAATTATTCCAAAGAATATCACACAAACTATTAATTACATCAAATCCACTAATAATGAACTTACCTATTAATATATATTAGCATAAAGAATGTTTTCCATAATTTTGAGAAAAAACAGGGCGTTTCGGGAAAAAATATATATATATATATATATATATATATATATGTATATATATATATATATATATATATATATATATATATTGGTGATATTGGTAGCATTGGTGATTTCTCTTTTCATGATATATATATATATATATATATATATATATATATATATATATATATATATATATATATATATATATATATATATATATATATATATATATATATATATATATATATATAATATATATATATATATATATATATATATATATATATATATATATATATATATATATATATATATATATATATATATATATATATATATATATATACATATATATATATATTTATATATATATACATATATATATATATATATATATATATATATATATATATATATATATATATATATATATATATATATATATATATATATATATATATATATCAAACGGTTCCTAGTAACGAACTGTAGTAAGAAGCGGCCCGGCTCCTATATATTAGTGGTTTACTTTGAGAGAGTACTCGGTCTCCATGTAACAACACCAACGTTAATGCTTAAAGAAGACCTAGGTATATTTTTACTTAAGTTGACAAGAGCTCTCCAGGTAATCCCGTATTGCTATAGTAATAAAGATGCTGTAAGACAGATAAGCATGGTAGCAGGAAATGAGAAACTTCTTGGGAGGGCGTAAAGATGGAGACTTTGAATAGATTGAGATGGAGGAGGAGCGTGCGTTGCTGTGCTGGCCTAAGGTGGTTTGGTGCTGCAGTGATTTAGTAGTAGTTTTCAAACAGTTCGTGAAAACGAACTGTAGTAAGGAGTGACCCGGCTCAATAGTAACCATAACTCTAAAAAACGGAATTTTGATACCAATAGTCACATCCAACAGAATTGTATTTTTACGCTGATTTTAAATATATAAGTTTCATCAAGTTTAGTTTTACATATCGAAAGTTACGAGCCTGAGGAAATTCGCCTTATTTTAGAAAATTGGAGGAAACACCCCCTAAAAGTCATAGAATCTTAACGAGAATCATACCATCAGATTCAGCATATAAGAGAACCCAACTGTAGAAGTGTCAAGCTCCTATCTACAAATATGTGGAATTTTGTATTTTTTTGCCAGAAGACAGATCACTGATGCGTGTTTGCTTGTTTTTTTCCCCAGGGGTGATCGTATCGAGCCAGTGGTCCTAAAATGTAGCGAGAAGGCTCATTCTCACGAAAATTAAAAGTCCTAGTTCCCTTTTTAAGTGATCAAAAATTTTTTAGTGCCATCGCACTATGGTTACTCATTTTTTTCCCGAAGTCACCGGATCAAAATTTTGAGATATCCCTTTCGTTCAGCAAAGACGAAAAACTTAATAACTATGTTATTGGGAAGTTTGTAGCCGTTTTCAGGGGGAATTTTTCCTGTTGGGGCGGGAGCGGGTTGGGGAGAGGAAGCTACGTGGTAGGATCTTTCCATGGACAAATCTATTATGAGGGAAGAGAATTTCCATGAAGGGGACGCAGGATTTTCTAGCATTATTAAAAAAAAAACAATGAGAAAAAAAAGTATTTTCAACTGGAAGTAAGGAGCAGCATTAAAACTTAAAACAAACAGAAATCATTACGTATATAAGGGGATTGGTCTCCTCCTCAGTACCTCACTCTTTACGCTAAAGTAATTTTAATAATTTTAACTATTTATTCTACGGCCTTTGTGATTCAGGGATCATTTCTTAAGGAATTGGGACAATATTCAAACTTTAGTGCAAAGAGCGAAGTATTGACGAGGGGACAAACCCCCTCATATACGTGATAAAAATATACAAATATAGAAGTTCGTTAGGTAAGTTAATTGGTGAGTTTTGTATATTTATTACTAATAAAAATTCTCGTGAAAATAAAAAGTTCTAGTTGCCTTTTTAAGCAACCAACGAGGCCTCCTCCCCAATCCCTTTTTTTTTATCAGACTGTCCGATCAAAACTAAAAGAAAGCCATTTAGCCGCCCAAAGAATTAATATGCAAATTTCGTTTTAATTACTCGTGCGCGGTGAACCAACATCAAAACATGGATTAATTCCAAAATATTCAGAAATTAAACAAAAAAATAAGTTTTTTTTTTAACTGCAAGTAAGAAGCAACATTAAAACTTAAAACGAACAGAAATTATTCCATATATGAAAAGGGTTGTCCCTTCCTCAACGCCCCCTCTTTACGCTAAAGTTTTTATTGTTTTAAAAAGTAGAGTTGTGAGAAAGATTAAAGCTAGAAGATAACACTTTTCAACCAGAGGACTGAACCTTGCAATTAACTTTGTCTTGTTTAATAACAACTAATAATTTTGAACTGAATAGAACTTAGGATTTCTTTTTAAGAAATAGGATAGAAGTAAATGTATAAAACCTTAGGTCCCATAAGTCCCTGCACCTGAAGTGCCCGCACCGATAGTTAAAACCTCTTTGCCTTTTCTACTGTACATTTTCTACTTTACATCATAACCATGTCCGCCATCCATACTAATAATACTACCGAGGTAAGTCAAGCTATCCAATCGAGCGATTCTCTCATTACTGAATATCGCTTCTTCACCTTCATTTATTCCTAGTAGAAGCTGCTTAAAAATCTGACCATTAGCCCTATTCTCAAACCTACTCTTTTACCGTGAAACCTCACAATGTCTAAAAGTTCATTCATTTCGTTTACAATTTTGAATAGGAAGCTCAAATCATCTGCAAAATGTAAGTCTAAAAGAGTCTTACCCACTAATTTTATAACACGGTCTTATTTAGCCTTTACTATGTTCCTTAGCACAAAGTCAAAAAAGTAATCCCCGGAAATGATATACTTTTAGAATTATAATGCACAGTTTTGAAAGATAAAGAAATATGAAGCTGTGCGCAGTTAGGAATCGATCAACAAGGAATCGATTCGTGGTAACGAACTGTAAGTAAGGAGCGGCCCGGCTCATTAGTAATAGAAACTCTAAAAAATGCAGTTCTTATGCCAGGAGATATACCAAAAGAATCAAATTTTTATGTTGATTTTAAATATATAAGCCTCGTTAAGTTTAATCTTACCCATCAAAGGTTATGAGCCTGAGAAAATTTGCCTGATTTTCGAAAAAAGAGGGAAAACCCCTAAAAAGTCATAAGAACTTAATGTAAATCACATCGTCAGGTTCATCGTTTCCAAGAACCCTGTTAGAGAGGTTTGAAGCTCCTATCTATAAAAATGTGAAATTTTTTATTTTTTGCCTAAAGAAAGATAAAAACTCTAGCGTCCTTTTTAAGTGACCCCAAAAATTGAAAGGCAACGAGGTTCCCTCCCACGTCCCGTTTCTTCTCAAAATGGTCCAGTGAAAATTTTGAGATAACCATTTTTTTTTAGCATAGTTGAAAGGCTTAGTAGCTATGCCTTTGGAGATATCATGACCCCCCCCCCCCAAAGGCCATGGGGAAACGTCTTTAAGTTACAAAAATTTGGCCATTGTTTACGTATAATATTTGTTATTGGAAAGCAAGCATAAATTTTTGGGGGGTGATTTTCAGATAGTGGGATTTTCCACAGAAATAATTTTCCGTGGAGAGGGTGACTTCCAGGTTGTAAAGTTTTCAGGGAAAATTTTACACTAGGGGTATTTGCCAGAATTCCTTCTGGCAAATTCTTCTTATGTATTGCTTTCTCATTGCCGACTCAATTTTACGCATGGAGATGTCAAGGTTAATTGTCCAGGGTAAATTTTCAACAGGATTAAATAGTCTAAAGAATAAATATGCGTGGGGAGGAGGGATTTATTCGTGGAGGTGTAGCCATATTTCTTGGCATTAATTAAAAATAAAACAATAAAATTAGATAAAAAAGTAAGCCTTTTTCAAATGAAAGCAAGTAGCAACATTAAAACTTAATATGAACAAAATTTATTGGGTAAATAAGGGGGTTGCTTCTCCCCATCACCTTGCCCTTTACGCTAATGTCTGAATCCTGTCCCAGTTCTGTAAGAACTACTCCCGGAACGCTTTTCATTAAATAAGAACAATAAGAAGCTTTTTTTAAGAAGTGCTAAGAAACTTTATCTTAAAGAGTGAGGTGTTGAGGAGGAGAAATCCCCTCATATGCAGTAATTTCTGTTCGTTTTAAGTTTTAATACTGCTCCTTACTTTCAGTTTAAAAATGTTTGTTTTTATTTAATATACCAAGGGCCATTGTATTTAAAGTGGTCAAGTGCTTTGTTCTGGAATTCAGTTTTTTATTTCCAATAAAAATCTAATTATAATTGCCATTTTTGAAATTTTAAGCCATTCTAGTATCTTCAGTTTTGCATCTTAAAATCCAATTTTTTTTTCAAAAATGAAATATACCACGAAAATTTCTTTTGAAAACTTCCGTTCTGCTATATATTAAACAGTTCGTGGTAACGAACTGTAGTAAGGAGCGACCCGGCTCAATAGTAACCGAAACTCTAAAAAATGGAATTTTGATACCAATAGCTACATGAAAAAAATTGAATTTTAATGCTGATTTTAAATATATAACTTTCATCAAGATTAGTCTTACCTATCAAAAATTACGAGCCCGAGAAAATTTGCCTCATTTTAGAAAAAAAGGAGAAAACACCCTCTAAAAGTCTTAAAATCTTAACGAAAATCACACCATGAGATTCAGCGTATCAGAGAACCTTCTTGTAGAAGTTTCAAGCTCCTATCTACAAAAATGTGAAATTTCGCATTTTTTGCCAGAAGACAATTCACGGATGCGTGTTTATTTGTTGTTTTTTTTTTTTTTTTTTCCCAGGGGTGATCGCATCGACCCAATGGTCCTAGAATGTCGCAAGAGGACAAATTCTAACGGAAATTAAAAGTTCTAGTGCCCTTTTTAAGCGACCCAAAAAATTGGAGGGCACCTAGGCCCCCTACCACGCTCATTTTTTCCCCAAAGTCACCGGATCAAAATTCTGAGGTAGCCATTTTATTTACCATAGCCGAAACACTTAATAACGATGTCTTTGGGGACGACTTACCCCCCCCCCCCCCGCAGTCCCCGTGGGAGGGGTTGCAAGTTAAAAACTTTGACCTGTGTTTACATATAGTAATGGTTACTTGGAAGTGGACGGACGTTTTCAGGGGGATTTTTTTGGTTTAGGGGGGGGGGAGAGTTGAGGTGGGGGGCTACGTGGGAGAATCTTCCATGGAAAAAAATTTCATGGGGGAAGAGACTTTCAATGAAGGGGGCGCAGGATTTTCTAGCATTATTAAAAAAAAACAATGAAAAAATAAATATGAAAAGGATTTTCTAGCATTATTTAAAAAAAAACAATGAAAAAATAAATATGAAAAGTTTTCTTCTACTGAAAGTGAGGAACAGCATTTAAACTTAAAAAGAGCAGAAATTATTACAGATTTGAGGAGTTTACCTCCTCGTAATACCTCGCTCTTTACGCGAAAGTATTTTTAGTAATTTCAACTATTTATTTACTATTTTGTTACTATTATTTTCTTACATTATTTTTACTATTTTTTTCCATTTGTTTATGTTCGGAGAGCCAAGACCAAAACATACATTAATTAGAAAACGTCCAGAAATTAAATAAAAAACAAGTTTTTTAAATGAAAGTAAGGAGCGACATTAAAACTTAAAACGAACAGAAATTACTATGTATATGAAAGGGGCTTTTCCTCTTCAACGCCCCGCTCTTTACGCTAAAGTTTTTTACTGTTTTAAGAGGTAGAGTTAAGAGAAAGAGTCAAACTTTAGTGTAAAGAGCGAGGCATTGAGGAGGAAAAGCCTCTTTCATATACGGAGTAATTTCTGTTCGTTTTAAGTTTTAATGTCGCTCCTTAGTTTCATTTAAAAAAACTTGTTTTTTTATATTTAATCTCGTAAAATTTATGAGGAACAATTGTCAATTCAATGTTTGATGAAAAGACCTCCATATGAAATTTATACAGCTTTGGGTAGCGGAGGGACCAAATGAAAAAAAGAAAAGAGATTTAAGTAATAAATTGGCTAAAAATAAGCTAAAAACGGAATCCATAACACTGCTTTCTTCGAAGATGTAGTTGTCTTTGGTAATCAACAGTTTGTTAATGTTTGATTTTTTGTAAAAAAAAAAAGTGTTGTCAAATTTGACTAATTAAATTTTCTTTTCATTTTCACCGTTTAACGTGGCAACACTGGCAAAATGTGGTACTCTTCTAAAAACTTAATAAATTTGAAGCGACCTATGGTTTTTATGTTTAAATTGTACTAGGATGTTCCCAGGGAAATGGGTTCAAGGAAATGTATTTTGATGTCCTTGGTATTTCAAATAAACATTGTAAACTTTCTGTAATAATCAGGGCAAGGTCAAGATCTAAATTTCTAAGCGATTGGTATTGGTCAAATTAGGATTATACATTTGACAAACTATTGTTTTGTCAAATTATCAGCAATTATTGATAATATACTTAATGTACAGGCCTCCAACACTTTGACAGAATCTTCTTGACGTCTGATGCTTTTTCTTATTTCATAAAATTGGTTTGTATCCAAGTAGGTAATAGATTTTGGAGCATTTCTAGTTCAATAGCGTACTGACACAGCTACGTTCAGTTTGTGTCTGTTCGTTGTATTTCCAAGTTGATATTGCTTTGTAGTTTATTTGGGAAAAAATCGTCGGTTAGTTTGAATATATGCAATAAAAAGTTTATAACATCTACCGATAAGTTAGTTTCTGAATCTTGAAGAGACTTAAGGTTTAAGACGAATAAATTCAGCTAACTAGATTTAGGTGGTACAATTTTAATTTTTAAATAGTAGCAAATTATTTAGTATAGCTGAGAAATGCTATAGAACATCTTTCGTCAGCGAAACTGGACAGAAACTTGTTCTTAACCCGTGTCTGGCGCCTTAGCGACTTCATCATCTTATAACAATAAAAAATAAAATTTGATCCCTATTCAGAAAATCAAGCTTTATAAACGAGTGGAATCAGAGCTAAATTATAAACTTAATTATTATATTACTATCAGCCACAATTATAGCGTATAATAACAGTGCGTTTATTCTTAGTTTTCTAAGAATTTTCGGGCCATGACGCTGTATTCTTTTTTCTATCTTGTAACTGTTTATTGTGGATAATCTAAGCTAGAAAATTCAACAAAGAATGACGGTCTTGTTAGTCACTACTTACAAATGTTTCGAACCAAAAAGTTATTTGGAGGGCAACAAACTTAAAATTTTAAAGAATAAGCAGATATAAAGGTATCTCCTTTGGTATGTATTCTTTTAAAGGGGGATGAAAAAGTGAAAAAATATACGAATTAGAAGGAAAACATAGTAAATTAGAGGTAAAACCGTGAAAATCTCGGGAAGCGGGTGGAACTACTGCTACCCATATCTGCGCACGGTCCTCCTTCACTGCAACCTATTCAAACCTTTATTTTTTACCCCCCCCCCTTTCCAAGGGAGCTCCCCTGAATTAGTTGGAACTGTCTTTACTTAAAAGTATCAACTTCTTTACCGGGCTTTCAAGTCCATCAGGACAGTTCAAGTTACTTTTCATTTTCTTTTGATATTCATAGACCGATAGCAAAGTGGACCGATAGCAAAGTGTAGTCAGCAATAGTTCATTCGATACAAGGAGAGAAGCCAGTTGAACAATGGCTGACCCAAACTCCATTCAAGTGAACGGAAGGTATGGCCAAGCTGAAAGTAATCAAAACAGTAATGCAGAACCTGGTGCAAGGGATTTTCTGCTTAGTACCAATGAATCTGGGAGCCAAGTGAAACTGAAGAAAGAGTTGGGTCTGATGGAAGGGACTGCAATTATCCTTGGTATTATCATGGGATCTGGTAAGTTGCACTCAGGTATTGGTCAAATATTAGTTATATTAATATAAAAAAGCAAATAATATTGCCGATGAATAATAGAAACGTCATATCCTTCTTTTTCTAATTGTTTTGGAGAACAGAAAACTTCACAAAACACGCAATTTATGATATTTCATGGTAAATTCTACCCGTAATACCCATCTTTTTTTTTAAAAGTTATCGAACAAACCGTTATAGAAAAAAAGAAAAAGAAAATTTTTGAGTCAACTTGTATGAGGCAAATCACCGATTCAAATTTGTTGTTTTTCGCTGAAGAAATAAGACTTTTCTGCTACGAAGGTTCGGTCATAAATCTTTTATTGTTATCAATTAATTTATAAATTTGAATTAGTCTTATGGTCTTCAAAACGTTCGTAAAACAACATTAGAAGATATTGAACACTAAAAGATCGTTCATAGAACCTTTGAAGCAATTTTCCAGAGGGCAGCAGTTCCACGGAGTAGTGCTTCCACTTTGTTCCTATCAGATTTCTGATCGGTCTGTTTAAGAAATCTGAAAAATCGGTCAGTTTAAGAAACACCCGACAACAGAAAGTCCAACATTTTTTTCCAACACAACACTGGTCTAAAATCCAGCAAATTTCTGATTCCAACCGGAAAATCTGACAATATTTTGTTGCATAATAATGTTTTTCTTGTCACAAGACAAGCTTTAACGCTCTCTGTCCTCAATGGTAACATGTATATCTACCTTTCCAAGAAAAAATTAAATTGGCACCATATTCACGCTCACTTTTATTCTTTTTCACCTCATCCGGGTGTATGGCTGGGGTGCAGGCTTCAACTGGGTGCCATTTAAAAAAATTCAGATAAAATCCTTTTTTTCCTCAAATAGAAAACATAGTTTTTTTTAGATGGATTTTTTTAACTCCACTGAATGCACTACTTAGCCGTCGCGATTGCTTTTACAGCTTTGAGTAGTCTTAAGAGGGGGCATCGACCTCTAAATCTTGGGACACCTGTCTTTTCTTTTCATGCCAAACTTGGCCTGCATAATTGAGGCAAAAGTAACACTTTTGAGCGAGTTTTCTATACTCTGTTTTATCATCTTTCAAGGTTTAAAAGAACCGCTCTGCAACAACGTTCGAAAATGGCAAGTTCAGGAGGTAAGGGAAAGTGCTTATTATGTTAGAGAACCTCTGATTACTATTTGATGCTTCTATAGAAGCCAAGTGACGTCAAAAATCACAGACATCTGTCACATTTGGAAGATCAAAAAGGAGTAAATTCTGCCATTCCTCTACTATCTTTCTTTCATCCCACGACGGTGCATTATATCTTTGTAGAATCTTTTGAAGTTACCAGAGCTTTAGCAGGGTCAAAGATCTTACACAACATAAACAGTTCGTCCTCAAACGAGAATCGCTGCTTGATTCGGTTCACCGCCTTTGCATATAACTACCGAGCACATTCATAGATGACTTTCACTTCACGTTCATCTGCTTTTGTACTCGGATTTTACTGCAAGGTTTGAAGAGACTCGTGAGCTGCCATCTCGAAGCACACATATTCAGCTAGAAGGTATTCACTTGCTTTTTCATGGCCTAAATTCAACGCCGAGGTTGATCTAATGTGGCTAGTCTCCATCAAATTCATGGTCAAATTTTTTAGAAGTATTTCTACCTCTAATTTTATTTCGTGAAACAGAGGTTTTTCACATTTGAAAAGACGGTTAAAATCCGCAAACAGCTTCAGTTTATAAAGCTGGAACTCGAGTTAAATCTAAAGCAGTGGATTTTTTAGGATTTGCGTTGCTTTGTCAGTCGTTTGAGTGGAATCCTCAAATGCTACTTCCTAAAACTAGCGACTAAGCGCATTCTAATTATGAAATAGTCAATCATTGCCTATCTGAAGAGACAGCCAACTTGTCTGACTTGGGAAAAACACATTCAGTACTGGGGTGTCTGTAAACTTCTGGTGTTATTTGAATTCAAAGCTTCAATTGGCAATCATGCAGAAGTGATTATTTACTTGCGACACATATCTTCCAATTGCTTTGGCAATTTATTTGCAACCATAATAAACAACTAAATGAGTTGAATGACCGCTGCACTTGACACATATCATAGATGGAAATGATATTGGCCACAACCGAGTTTTCACACCCAAACTGTGTCCGCACGGAGTCCAACCCAGTTATCTGTAGGTATATTTTTATCTTGAAGAATATCACAAATAAGGTTGAAAATGGTTTTCGTTTTCCAATCACAATGTTCAACCATATCAGAGAGGTCTTATTGCAGAACAAAATTGCAATAAATTTTCAGAAATTTCATCATTCTTAAACTATTGATATGTTTTTTTCTTTTTTTTCATCACTAAGAGAACGGTCCACCCATTTCGCTAGTTTGAAAATCCTTCTCCAATAAAAAAAGAAAATCTAGAACAATTAAAATTCCGACAAATATCCGTATTTTACTAAAAATTCGACAAACTTCTGACGTCTGACACTATTTTTTTTGTCTGACAAGAAGGCCAAAAATCTGACAATGTCAAAAAAAAACCCCGACATAGTTGAAGCACTGCCACAGAGCATATACTTTGAAGCCTTACTGCTATTCAGCAGCTTTGTGTGACAAATGAAGTATGGTCTCCGATCAACCTTTATAAACCTAAAGCCATTTTTCAACTTTGAGTAATTATGTTAAACCACCAGTTGGCTCTACCTTGGCTGATTTATTAGCTGTTTCTACTAAAAAAATGTACCGGAATAAAATTACTCAGATCTTTTATTAGAAGGCTAAAGTAAAGGGTATCCTAGCTAAAGGGGACTCTAGCTACTCTTAAAATCTGGTTAAACCACCAGTTGGCTCTACCTTGGCTGATTCATTAGCTGTTTCTACTAAAAATGTACCGGAATAAAATTATTCAGATCTTTTATTAGAAGACCAAAGTAAAGGGCATCCTAACTAAAGGGGACTCTAGCTACTCTTAAAATCTGGTGACAGTTGAGAGTGGGTGCTACTTTGAATAAAATGCTATACGGACAAAGTTCCCTCTTTATTATGTTCAGAAAATTTATATTCATCGTATTTTTATATCATTACATTTAAGTTATTTGCAATAAAATCTGATAATTCAGCAGGGGATCTCAAAAGGGATGGGGCTCATATTGACTTGTTTACCAGTGCTATTTACTTAAATCTCTGTAGAAAAAAAAATTAACTGTAATTTTTTCAGTGGAAGGACAAGAGGGAAAAAACGTTTCTTGTATCATACCGTCTAAAACAGTTATCTTGTATCGTCTAAAACATTTAGACGATACATCTTGTATCGTCTTCTTGTATCGTCTAAAACAGTTATCATGTCCTCACACTGAGCTTGTACATTTTTGGATCTTAGAAGGAGAGCCTCTTTTCTAAATAAACCCCTTATTTCAAAGTAGTTGACCTCATATTCTAATTTGTACTTACAATTTATCATATTATGTTCGTGTGAAAGAATATTAAATGAATTTACAAGAAGCTTGCATGGGTCGGACGAATACACCAGTCTACCATTTGCCGCCCTCTCAACGCCTTTGTTAAAGGGGCATATAAGCATAGGGGAATTAATGGGCATGACTGGTCTGAATAAATATGGGCATTTCATTTTAGGAACTCTTTTTAGCGTTCCTAAACCATATTTGTACCATATTTACACTATAACTAAGGGGTCAAAGGATAAAACAGCAATAACTTTATAACAATGACGATCTTGTTTTGATCCAAATCAAATGACAGAAGAAAGACTGCTAAAATTAACATTTTAATGCCATAATGTTATATTAGGTTAGAAGAAAATCTGGTACTTGTTAATTATACGAAACCCACTTAAGAATTTTGCTCTGTAAAATCTGGCAAAAACCGGTCTGCCTCTCTGCAATCGGTTATGATTTGCTTATTTTTAATGATAAAAACTATGATGTAGGTACACTTTAATTAAATATTTAATTTTTAGAGATGGTAAGGGGTTAAGTTATGAATTTAATGTAATGCCTTCTGGTGGCCTTCTTTCCATGGTTTCCTGCTGTAGTTCCCATAATTTTGATGAAAAAGTATTATATTTTCATCATATTTTGTTATATATCATTAAGATTAATGTAATTTCACTTCTTAGGTGCATTCTAAATAATTAAGAAGTACCGATAATCTTATATAATGTAATGGAATTAGGCCTAAGAATTTGTTTTAGGGTGATAATTGTCATTTCACCAAAGAAATCTTCTTATACCTAAGAAGACCCAAGAAAAACCATATTTCTTTCTTGTAATTGTGATTTGTTGTTATAATACAACACAGGCTGATAATATACAGATGATATTAGGATACCAATAATATGTTCGCCACAGTGGGAGTTTCCTTTCCGTTCCCAGGTCCCGAAAATTGCCTTGTGGATGAGTTTCATAGTTATGTTACCAGTACTGGTTCCCAATAGTAGCTTAAATAGCGACAAAGACCCTATTGCCTTTCACACTGCCTTTTGACGTTCATAATAGCAGCTTAATGACTGACAAGTTTGAAGTGTTATTTTCCTTGTGTTTCTCTAAAAATTAGTAATTAGTTCTTTCTCTAAGCAAAAGTCTAACTTTCTCCACCCTTCCTCCTAATAAAATCCTCCAACTTCCTTCCCCGCCCCCTGAAAAAATGGCCGAGTCGGCCAGTGATGTTTCAGACGTCCTGGCATTATGGTATTAATGCACCTCATCTCCGTAGAAACAGTTTAGGTCCAACGGCTAATAAATTGGCCCGTGTGGTATTCATAAAATAAAGAAATATATCGGCGTATTCATACAATAATAATAACATATTTTTTTTTAACTTTCCATACCTCTATAGCATAACGTTTGAAAAAAGAAACAATTTGATACCTGATCATGGTCTTACCGTACCACGTCTTCATAGAAATAGTGAACTAAAAATGCTTAACAGCATTCTTTTTACGTATTTAGTAAGATCAAAACCGTTTTATTTGCGATATCCCGTAAGGGACCTTGCTGTTTTCCATAACTAGATCCCGAAAATCGAAACTTCTTCGTCCAGGTAGTTTCACCCCTTGTTTCATAAAAATGGCGTCAGAAAATATTTACCTGGTGGATATGTTTTTACATATAAACGTACGGTACTGTTTTTCAGTGCCTACTATAATGTATTCCCTTGGCTCTAGCAAATTAAAGTACTTTGTGTCTTTTTGAATCCTAAAAAAAAGCCAGACTTCACTTTCAACATTCCCAGATGGGTATGTTAGTAACATTCCCAGATGGGTAAATGTATGACAGTTCATGTTATTGACTTACCAATAAAGCGAATATACAACTCGATGCCTTTTTTTATGCTCGTTACGAATATAATAATCGCTTCTATTGCAAATTCAAATTTAAGCAATTTTTGACCTAACCTAACCTAAAAAAGCTAGTAGCACTCAAGTAAGCAGTAAGCTGCCTAGCTCTTTTCAAGTGTTATATTTGTCAAAAGCAGTACCAAAACGAAACAAAACGAAGGCTCAAATAAAACGGAATTATGCGAAACAAGACTGGAAACAGTAGCCGAAACTGAAAACTGTCTCAAATAGAATGCGTCTTAAATTAGCCTGTGTGGTATTAATGAAATAAATGGATATATTGGTGCATGCATGTAATAATGATAATGTACTTTTTTTAAACTTACATAGCCTACCTCTCCAACCAGATGTTTGAAAGAATAAACCTTTTGATACCTGACTGGTTGTAGGTTTGTAAAAAAAAAAAAACATGTGAAAGCAAATAGCATTATTAAAAGGTAAATAAAAACATAGATTATCCTATATATGAGGGGAATATTGTCAAACCGTCACTCTTTGTGCTGACCTGTAAAATTTATGTGTTATAATATTTTAAACTGAAGTTTAAATTAAAGTATCTATAGTAAGATTACTAATATTAAGATTAGCAAAGGTTCCAGAGGGTTTTCACTCCTTTGCATTTTTGTTTAGAACTATTCTTATGTTAAGCTTAGCAAAAGTTCCAGATGGCTCTCACTCCTTTTCATTTCTGTATAGAACACATTTTTCTACAGGAGGTTTCAGATGTATTTTTAGAGTAAAATAGAGTGTTTTTCTCTTCGAAACCGTGTGTACTGCGCCATTGTGTCACGGTTTCGGCACAATTGCGGTCTTATTGAAATTTAGTACGTGAGATTCTTATGTTAAGCTTAGCAAAAGTTCCAGAGGGTTTTCACTCCTTTGCATTTCTGTTTAGAAAAAATTAGTTACACGTTTTTCTACAGGGAGTTTCAGATGTATTCTGAGAGTAAAATAGAGTGTTTTTTTTTAATCGACATCGTGCATACTGCGCCATTGTGTTACACTTTCGGCACCATCGTGACCCTGTTGAAATTTAGTGCGTGAGATTCTTCAAGAAAACACAACAACAGCCATTAAGTCTTTGCATTGCACCATAACAAGGTCAATGATAAATATTCTTTTTTGCTAAAGTTTTAATTTTACATATTCTATTGGAAAACTATTTTTTTTAAAGAAGCAGTATGGCTCAGGTCTACAATTTGGAATATTTGAGTGATTTGAATGTCAATATTTATCGGTAGACTTTTGACTATGAAATTTTCCAGAAAATTGCAAGAACTCGCGCTAATCAATACGTCCTTTGTTGTTCCCGCCACTCAGCTGGAGTGCTCCAGCTATCGCGCCAAGAGTGCTGTCGTAATTGGTACTTACTCAGATGACTGGAGGCCTTTTCCACTAGGGTTGCTAAATGTGTCCCTTGAGCATCCAAAAATGTGTAGTTGTTTAACTAAAATGTGAAATTTAGTATATGAGATTCTTCGACAATACACAGCAACAGTCATTAAATCTTTGCATTGCAACATTAAAAGGATAAATGTGAGCTTTCTTTTCAAACAGTTCGTGGTAACGAATTGTAGTAAGGAGCGACCCGGCTCAATAGTAACCAAAACTCTAAAAAATTGAATTTTGATATCAATAGCTACATCGAAAGAATTGCATTTTAATACTGATTTTAAATATATAAGTTTCATCAAGTTTAGTCTTACCCATAAAAAGTTACGAGCCTGAGAAAATTTGCCTTATTTAGGAAAATAGGGGGAAACACCCCCCTAAAAGTCGTAGGATCTTAACGAAAATGACACCATCAGATTCAGCGTATCAGAGAACCCTACTGTAGAAGTTTCAAGCTCCTATCTACAAAAATGTGGAATTTTGTATTTTTTGCCAGAAGACAAATCACGGGTGCGTGTTTATTTGTTTGTTTTTTTGTTTTTTTTCCCCAGGGGTCATCGTATCGACCAAGTGGTCCTAGAATGTCGCAAGAGGGCTCATTCTAACGGAAATGAAAAGTTCTAGTGCCCTTTTTAAGTGACCAAAAAAATGGAGGGCATCTAGACCCCCTCCCACGCTCATTTTTTTCCCTAAGTCAACGGATCAAAATTTTGAGATAGCCATTTTGTTCAGCATAGTCGAAAACCATAATAACTATGTCTTTGGGGATGACTTACTCCCCCACAATCCCTGGGGGAGGGGCTGCAAGTTACAAACTTTGATCAGTGTTTACATATAGTAATGGTTATTGGGAAGTGAACAGACGTTTTCAGGGGGATTTTATTTTGTTTGGGGGTGGGGCTGAGGAGAGGGGGCTATGTTGGAGGATCTTTCCTTGGAGGAATCTGTCATGGGGGAAGAAAAATTCAATGAAAAGGGCGCAGGATTCTCTAGCATTACTATAAGAAAACAATGAAAAATAAACATGACAACGTTTTTTCAAATGAAAGGAAGAAGTAGCATTGAAACTTAAAACGAACAGAGATTATTACGCATATGAGTGGTTCTAAAAATACTTTAGCATAAAGAGCGAGGTATTTAGGAGGTGATAAATACCTTGCTCTTTATGCTAAAGTATTTTTAGTTATTTCAACTATTTATTCTACGGCCTTTCTGATTCAGGGGTCATTCTTAAAGAATTGGGACAGAACTTACGATTTAGTGTAAAGAGCGAGGTATTAAGGAGGGTACAAACCCCCTCGTATACATAATAAAAATATAAGTTTATGAAAGTTTGTTACGTAAGTTAATTCTTAAGTTACGCATATTTTTTACTAATAAAAATGTTCGTTAAAATTAAAAATTCTAGTTGCCTTCTTAAGTAACCGAAAAATTACAGGGCAACTAGGCCTCCTTCCTCACCCCTTATTTCTCAAAATCGTCTGATCAAAACTAAGAGAAAGCCATTTAGCCAAAAAAGGAATTAATATGCAAATTTCATTTTAATAATTTATGTGCGGAGAGCCAAAATCAAACATGCATTAATTCAAAAACGTTCAGAAATTAAATAAAAAAAAACTAATTTTTTTAGCTGAAAGTAAGGAGCGACATTAAAACTTAAAAGGAACAGAAATTACTCCGTATAAGAAATGGGTTGTCCCCTCCGCAATCCCTCGCTCTTTACGCTAAAGTTTGACTTTTTGCCACAATTCTACTTTTTAAAACAATTAAAAGCTTTAGCGTAAAGAGCGAGGGATTGCGGAGGGGACAACCCATTTATATACGGAGTAATTTCTGTTCGTTTTAAGTTTTAATGTCGCTCCTTACTTTCAGCTAAAAAAATTAGTTTTTTTTTTATTTATTGTTATTTGTAACCTACAACCGGATAGGTGGAAGTATTTGTGCTAGTAGCGCTTGCATACCCTTGTTTACCCTGGTTTTGGTCATGCAATATACACAAGCAGCATCACTGCATAGAAGAGATTAAAATTAAAACAAAGTTTTAATAGTGCTCTTTTTATTGGAACAACTGTTATTTTTTTGAAAAATATTCTATGGCTCAGTTCTACGATTTGGGCTATATTAATCAGTAGGCTTTTGGCTATGGAATTTTCCAAAAAATTGCAAGAACTCGCACTCCCAAGAACATTTCCCTCCCTTGTTGATCCTGCCACTTGTCTGAAGGGTTCCAGTTATCACACCAAGTTTGCTTTCTTTGCTGTAATTAAATAAAAAAAAAAACAAGTTTGACTCTGTCTCTCAATTCTTCTTTTTAAAACAGTAAAAAACTTTAGCGTAAAGAGCGGGGTGTTGATGAGGAAGCAGCCTCTTTCATATACGAAGTAATATCTGTTCGTTTTAAGTTTTAATGTCGCTCCTTACTTTCAGTTAAAAAAACTTGTTTTTTTTATTTAATTTCTGAACGTTTTTGAATCAATGCATGTTTTGATTTTGGCTCTCCGCAGAGGAATAATTAAAACGAAATATGCATTTTTTTTTGGCTAAACGGCTTTCTCATAATTTTGATCAAATGATTTTGAGAAAAAAAGAGCGGGGGAGGAAGCCTAGTTGCCCTCCGATTTTTTGGTCAATTAAAAAGGCAACTAGAACTTTTAATTTTTTACGAATATTTTTATTAGTAAAAGATTTACGTAACATATAAATTAGCTTACCTAAAGAACTTTTGTATTCTCATATTTTTATTACATATATGAGGGGGTTCGCCCCCTTGTCAGATCCTCGCTCTTTACATTAAAGCTTAAATTTTGTCCCAATTCATTAAGAATGACCCCAGAATCACAAAAGCCGTAGAATAAATAGTTGAAATCACTAAAAATACTTTAACGTAAAGAGCGAGGTATTAGGAGGAGGTGAGCCCCTCAAATGGGTAATAATTTCTGTTTGTTTTAAGTTTTAATGCTGTTCCTTACTTCCAGCTGAAAGAACTTTTTCATATTTATTTTTTCATTGTGTTTTTAAATAATGCTAGTAAATCCTGCGCTCCCTTCATGGAAATTTTCTTCCCCCATGACAAATTATCGATGGAAAGTTCCCCCATCATATCCCCCTCTTCTCAACCCCTCCCCAACCAAAACAATCCTCCTGAAAACGCCTGTACACTTCCCAATAACCATTACTATATGTAAGCATTGGTCAAAGTTTGTAACTTGTTGCCCCTCCCATGGGGCCTGTGGGGGAGTAAGTCGTCCCCAAAGATATAGTTATAAGGTTTTTCGACTACGCTGAATAAAATGGCTATCTCAGAATTTTGATCCGTTGACTTTGGTAAAATAATTAGCGTGGGAGGGGGCCTAAGTGCCCTCCAATTTTTTTGGTCACTTAAAAAGGGCACTAGAACTTTTCATTTCCGTTAGAATGATCCCTCTTGCAACATTCTAGGACAGCTGGGTCGATACGATCACCCCTGGGAAAAAAAAACAAAAAAACAAATAAACACGCATCCGTGATCTGCCTTCTGGCAAAAAATACAAAATTCCACATTTTTGTAGATAGGAGCTTGAAAATTCTACGGTAGGGTTCTCTGATACGCTGAATCTGATGGTGTGATTTTCGTTAAGATTCTATGACTTCTAGGGGGCGTTTCCCCCTATTTTCTAAAATAACACAAATTTTCTCAGGCTCGTAACTTTTGATTGGTAAGACTAAACTTGATGAAACTTATATATTTAAAATCAACATTAAAATGCGATTCTTTTGATGTAGGTATTGGTATCAAAATTCCATTTTTTAGAGTTTTGGTTACTATTGAGCCGGGTCGCTCCTTACTACAGTTCGTTACCACGAACTGTTTGATCGTTTCTTACTCAGATGGCTAGAGGTCTTTTCCACTGAGAAACAGAATTGTCATCTTTTTGGTCAACGAATATGGCCCCTGAGTATCCAGAAATGTGTCGTTTTTAGTTAAAATGTGTCCATCTTGAAGTATGAAACACAAGAGGTTATATTTTTATCAGGTGTATTATCAAACAGTTCGTGGTAACGAACTGTAGTCGGGAGCGACCCGGCTCAATAGTAACCAAAACTCTAAAAAATGGAATTTTGATACCAATAGCTACATCAAAAGAATCGCATTTTAATGCTGGTTTTAAATATATAAGTTTCATCAAGTTTAGTCTTACCCATCAAAAGTTACGAGCCTGAGAAAATTTGTATTATTTTAGAAAATAGGGGGAAATGCCCCCTAAAAGTCATAGAATCTTAACGAAAATCACACCATCACATTCAGCGTATCAGAGAACCCTACTGTAGAAGTTTTGAGCTCCTATCTATCGTGTTTATTTGTTTTTTTGTTTTTTTGTTTTTTCTTTTTTCTTTTTCCCAGGGGTGATCGTATCGACCCAGTTGTCCTAGAATGTTGCAAGAGGGCTCATTCTAACGGAAATGAAAAGTTCTAGTGCCCTTTTTAAGTGACCAAAAAAATTGGAGGGCACCTAGGCCCCCTCCCACGCTAATTATTTTCCTAAAGTCAACGGATCAAAATTCTGAGATAGCCATTTTATTCAGCGTAGTCGAAAAACCTTATAACTATGTCTTTGGGGACGACTTACTCCCCCACAGTCCCTGTGGGAGGGGCAACAAGTTACAAACTTCGACCTGTGCTTACATATAGTAATGGTTATTGGGAAGTATACAGGCGTTTTCAGGAGGATTTTTTTGGTTGGGGGGAGGGGTTGAGAAGAGGGGGATATGCTGGGGGAACTTTCCATCGAGAATTTGTAATGGGAGAAGAAAATTTCCATGAAGGGAGAGCAGGATATAGGTTACTAGCATTAATTAAAAAAAAAATTAAAAAATAAAAGTGAGAAAGCTTTTTCAGCTGGAAGTAAGGAACAGCAATAAAACTTAAAACAAACAGAAATTATTACCCATATGAGGGGCTCACCTCCTTCTAATACCTCGCTCTTTACGCTAAAGTGTTTTCAGTAATTTCAACTACTTATTCTACGGCTTTTGTGATTCAGGGGTCATTCTTAATGAATTGGGATAAAATTTAAGCTTTAGTGTAAAGAGCGAGGTACTGACGATGGGGTGAATCCCCTCATATATGTAATAAAAACATGAGAATACAAAAGTTCTTTACGTAAGCTAATTTATAAGTTACGTAAATCTTTTACCAATAAAAAGATTCGTAAAAAATTAAAAGTTCTAGTTGCCTTTTTAATTAACCGAAAAATCGGAGGGCAACTAGGTTTCGTCCCCCGCTCTTTTTTCCTCAAAATCATTCGATCAAAATTATGAGAAAGCCATTAAGCCAAAAAAAAATAGACAAATTTCGTTTTGATTATTCCTCTGCGGAGAGCCAAAATCAAAACATGCATTGATTCAAAAACATTCAGAAATTAAATAAAAAAAACAAGTTTTTTTAACTGAAAGTAAGGAGCGACATTAAAACTTAAAACGCACAGAAATTACTTCGTATATGAAAGAGGCTGCTTCCTCATCAACGCCCCGCTCTTTACGCTAAAGTTTGACTCTTTCTCTCAATTCTTCTTTTTAAAACAGTAAAAAACTTTAGCGTAAAGAGCGGGGCGTTGATGAGGAAGCAGCCTCTTTCATATACGAATAAATTTCTGTGCGTTTTAAGTTTTAATGTCGCTCCTTACTTTCAGTTAAAAAAACTTGTTTTTTTTATTTAATTCACCAAAGGACGAATTAAACCTCATTCAAAGCGGCCAGTTAGTATCAAACATAATGAAATAGAAACCTTCATATTAAATATTCATACAAAATGACTTCTGTGGGGCTCCCATGGCATCATCAAGTTAATAAAGTTTTTTTATGAAATTGCGAACCATAAAGTTTTTTCCGGTTAAACAGGAATTTCAACTTTTTGACTTGACAGCTATATTTCGCAGCAAAGAACTGAATTAACCAGACGTAGAGCTGAGAAAACCATCTTCTTAGGTATATTCCCCATTTATTAAGTAAGGTTACCCATATTCTTTCATCAAAAAAAAATATTTAAACAATTATGCACTATTTATATGTGTAGACACAGACGCTTAATTGTTTCTGGTTTATTGGATTTTTTTTTCACAAGTTTTCTGCTATTGGCTGAACTTTGCGAACTTTCTTGAAAGAGTTTTCTTGAAAACTTTTTTCCGACTGCAATAAAGTCGATAAAGTTATGTGAGGAAAACGGTTTATTATTTTTGTGGTCAGCTTTTTTAACTTCATTGTCATCATGGGAGCCTGCATTGGTGTGGAAGCACGAAACTCGTATAAACTTGTAAAACTCTTACTTCGGAGAAAATACTTAACTTACGACATCTCTGGCAAAACCTGGATGATAAAAAACTACTTTGTTGAAAAGTGACGTTTTTTTTAACAAAATGCATATCCACCTGAGAAATTTTTCATTTTGTGTAACAAATTAAAAAAAAAATATGTCCCTTTTTAGCCCTTTCATGTATCAAATCTCAAAATGTGTCACTTTTTTACCTTTTTATGTAATTGTGTCCCGCCACACGGAAATGTGTCCTTTTAACATAAAATGTGTCCAATTGGCAACACTGCTGACAATTGGAATTCAACTGACAAACATAGAGGCCTTGAACACTGAAAAATGAAATTCATAGTCTGTGTTGTAAAATATGGCATTCCACTGACAGTCTTAGTCATGAAAATGTTGATCCAACAACAACAATTACTATTGTGAGTTTGTACTCTATATTGAGAATTCAATAACCCTTCTGGAAAGAAGGATATTTGTTTTGGATTATGAGTTTGGTGGATAGTTGAGGTTTGGGATTGTGGGTTTATAGCTTTTACTCTGCCACAGTTTAAAATTTTACGATTTAGCTTTATAAACCCATTTTAAAACTTCTTGCTCCGCTCATGCTTTCGAAGCCTGCTTAAAGAATCTAATTGTCAGTGGAATAGACCATAGATTAATACTGATGCGTTCATTCGAATTTCTGGATTAACAATAAACAATTCAAGTATCGAGAAATAATTATACTTGTTACATCAATACCGTACGCAACTTTAGAGCTGAACTTGGATAAAAATCTATATTTAGGGAGGAATACATAACCACCAGGTAGTCCAGCCTCTAAAGATGGAAAACTATGCAAATAGTTTTTTATTGCTGGAATTCTATTAGCTGCATTGGAGCTTTATTAATAGATTTTACATAGATAGAATTTAGTCCAAAAGGGATTTTTTAAAATAGATCTAAAATAGCTTTGTAACTCCATATCTAGGAACAAACCTGGAGTATTCAGATAATGCTTTATTACCCATCCTACACTACAAACAATAAAAATAATACCATGCGGGGCTATGTCGATAATACTGCTATATTTTGTACAAACAATATTTGTGCTCTTTTTTCGCAATTCGACAGTTCTAGAACTAAGAATCCTTCTAGGAATATTTATTTCACCCAAAGGAGTGCTTAAGGAAGCAGGATCTGTTGGTTTCTCAATTGTGGTGTGGATACTCTGTGGTTTTCTATCTACGATTGGTGCTCTGTGTTATGCTGAACTAGGTACCTCCATACCCAAGTCTGGGGGTGATTATGCCTATATTAAAGAAGCTCTTGGACCCTTGCCAGCTTTTCTCTATTTATGGGATGCAAACCTGATTTTCGTGTAGGTATTTTCTTTCATTTTTAATTAAAGCCGTTGCAAAATTAAAACTGAGGCTCATAACAGGGTTGCTACTGATAATTTTTAATATTTCAAGACTTACTTGCATGTAACTCTAAGACTTGAAAAAAAAAACCTTAAAAGGTAATAAGTAATCATAATTATATGATTACTTTTTGAGGATAATGTTTAATATACATCCTGTTCCGTAATTCTAAGCTCATGACAGAGAGAGAAAAATTTATTTCAAAAAACAAATAACAACTATAGTTTAACGGTTACCAGGGGCGCACTTTGCTATGGGCAGGGGGCAATTACCTCAGCCAGATCTTAGTCCCCCAGACCCTGGTCCACCCCAGCTGAAATTTAGTTTCTTCAAAATCTTGGGAAAACTAAGATAAGCATGTATGATTCAAGCATCCAGAGGAACGGGTCAGTTTTATTTAGTAAATCTTTACCTTTATGTATTACTTGGTGTATTTTTTAGTTCTTGCTTTCATTTGCACTTGATTTGGGAAAATTGGCCCCGAATTCCCCCTCCCCCCAGGATTTTGACAAAATTACGACACTGACGGACACCCCAAGATATAAAAACTTGTCAAAGGGCGTGGCGAAACATACAATGGAAAAACAATCAAACAATTCGTGGTAACGAACTGTAGTTAGGAGCGACCCGGCTCAATAGTAACCAAAACTCTAAAAAACGCAACTTTGATACCATTAGCTACGAAAATTGTATTTTAATGCTGATTTTACATATATAAATTTCATCAAGTTTAGTCTTACCCATCAAAAGTTACAAGCCTGAGAAAATTTGTCTCATTTTAGAAAGTAGGGGAAAACAACCCCTTAAAAGTCATAGAATTTTAACAAAAATCGCACCATCAGGTTCAGCGCATCAGAGAACCATACTGTGGATGTTTCAAGTTCCTATCTACAAAAATGTGGAAATTTGTATTTTTTGGCAGATCACGGATGCGTGTTTATTTGTTTGTTTGTTTTTTTGTTGTTTTTTTTTCCCAGGGGTGATCGTATCGACCCGGTGGTCCTAGAATCTTGCAAGAGGCCTCATTCTAATGGAAATGATAAGTTCTAGTGCCCTTTTTAAGTGACCCAAAAAATTGGAGGGCACCTAGGCCTCTTCCCACGCTAATTATTTTTCCAAAGTCACCGGATCAAAATTCTGAGATAGCCATTTTATTCAGTGAAGTCAAAAAACTTTATAACTATGTCTTTGGGGAAGACTTACTTCCCCACAGTCCCCATGGGAGGGGCTACAAGTTACAAACTTTGGCCAGTGCTTACATATAGTAATGGTTATTTGGAAGTGTACAGACGTTTTCAGGGGGATTTTGTTGGTTGAGGGAGGGGTTGAGAAGAGGAGAATATGTTGGGGGAGCTTTCCTCGGAGTAATTTGTCATGGAGGAAGAAAATTTTCACGATTGGAGCGCAGGATTTTTTACCATTATTTAAAAAAACAATGAAAAAATAAATACGAAAAAGTTTTTCAACTGAAAGTAAGGAGCAGAATTAAAACTTAAAACGAACAAAAATTATTACGCATATGATGGGCTCACCTCCTCCTAATACCTCGCTCTTTACACTAAGGTATTTTTAGTAATTGCAACTATTTATTCTACGGCTTTTGTGATTCAGGGGTCATTCTTAAGAAATTGGGAAAAAATTTAAGCTTTAGTGTAAAGAGCGAGGTACTGACGAGGGGGTGAACCCCCTCATATACGTAATAAAAACATTAGAATACAGAAGTTCGTTACGTAAGCTAATTTGCAAGTTACGTATATCTTCTACTAATAAAAACATTCGTAAAAAATTAAAAGTTCTAGTTGCCCTTTTAAGTAACCAACAAATCGGAGGGCAACTAGGCATCCTCCACCGCTCCTTTTTTCTCAAAATCATTCGATCAAAACTATGAGAAAGCCATTTAGCCAAAAAAAAAATAAATATACAAATTTCGTTTTAATTATTCATCTGCGGAAAGCCAAAATCAAAACATGCATTGATTCAAAAATGTTCAGAAATTAAATAAAAAAAACAAGTTTTTTTAATGGAAAGTAAGGAGCGACATTAAAACTTAAAACGAACAGAAATTACTTCGTATATAACAGGGGCTGCTTCCTCATCAACGCCCCGCTCTCTACGCCAAAGCTTTTTCTGTTTTGAAAAGTAGAGTTAAGAGAAAGAGGTAAGAGTAAGAGAAAGAGCAGCCCCTTTCATATACGAAGTAATTTCTCTTCGTTTTAAATTTCAATGTCGCTCCTTATTTTCCATTAAAA
The DNA here is from genome assembly GCF_032884065.1 of Artemia franciscana. Lineage (NCBI taxonomy): Eukaryota > Metazoa > Arthropoda > Branchiopoda > Anostraca > Artemiidae > Artemia > Artemia franciscana. The sequence goes on along the minus strand of NC_088871.1, from coordinate 48,898,700 downwards.
AAACTTGTTTTTTTTTATTTAATGAACTCGTAGAGACTGGACAATAAATGAAACAGTACCAAGACTAACGTTACTGCAGTACAATACACATGGATGGAAAAAGGAAAAATTAAGAAGGCACAGGACAAGAAGAGTAAAAAGCGCTCAAGTTTTCTCACTATCTCACTAATTTCTATTCGTTTTAAGTTTTAATGTCACTCCTTACTTTCAGTTAAAAAAAAACTTTCTTTTTATTTAATCATGAAAGAACAGAGCGGATCCAATAAGAGGATTTTTTGAAAATCGGCCCAATTTATTTGGATTGTCTGTTTCTCGTACAATACACCAACTGTCTGTTGTTTTTTGTTTGTTTAATAGCTGTAAAAAAATGATTTAATCTTTTGCGATTTCCTTTGATTACCTTGGCTAATGTGCAGTTTCAGGTTTTTTGTTGTTTTTTTTTAGCGCACTTTAGAAGCTATTTCTAAATAGTATTATCATTATTAATATTTATACTATGTAATACTACTATTTGTTCATTATATATAGCAGATATTTTTATTATAATATAATATACATTACTGCTAACACTATATAATAACGTAATTGTAACATTAGTAGATGTTTTGAGAAAAATCTAACTTCTCAGCCTTTAGCTTTTTCATGTTCGCATAGCTTACACAAGAAATACGCTTTAAATTAATTTCCAAAGAAGTTCTCCATGCTACTTACAAGCAAGTAATATTGCCTAAAGATGTCTCGGGAAAAGACCCCTATGACAAACTTCGAGCTGAGACAACTTCATGTCAACAAATGATGCAGAAGTTCTACATCATTCCATTGCAAAGAGAAAATTTAAATAAAAAGAGCAAAACAATAAGGAGAGCCACCCTCCTAAAGAGTTTCAATATTTGCAATCAATGAAGGCCTAGAATCAGTGTATATCTATATTTATTATATTTTCTCATATATTCCTTTTATACTGTATATTTCTTATATTTTTCATAATTCTATATGAAACACTTATGAATCAGAGTAATCTTTTAGAGTATGGCTTGACTGCTGTTGCCTGTTGTCCTAAGAACAATAATCAAACAGTTTTTGGTAACAAACTGTAGTAAGAAGCGATGCGGCTCAATAGCAACCGAAACTCTGAAAAACATAATTTCGATACCAATATGTGCATAAAAAGAATCGCATTTTTATTCTGATTTTAAACATATAGATTTAATCAAGTTTAGTCTTACCGATCAAAAGTGACGAGCTCGAGAAAATTTGTCTTATTTTCAAAAAAGGAAAAAAACACCCCCTAAAAGTCATAGAATCTGAATGAAAATTACACCATCACATTCAGCGTATCAGAGAACCCTGCCCTAGAGGTTTCAAGCTCAAGCTTTTTTATTGTTATGAAAAGTATACTTGTGAGGAAGAGTCAAACTCTAGCGTAAAGAGGAGGGCGTTGAGGAGGGGACAGTCCCTTTCATATACGGAATAATTTCTGTTCGTTTTTAGTTTTCATATCTCTCCTTACTTTCAGTTAAAAAACTTGTTTTTTTATTTAATATATTAAAAGACTTGTTATCTCAAGTAAACCTCAACGAATTAAGGTTCAAGCTGTTTTATTTGATTTTAAATAATATTGTTGGGTCTCTTTTTTCTGAACACTTCGGGTATAAATTTTGTCTCCATTAGCATCTAATGAACGAATTCTTTATGAATTTTGTATTTATGAATTACCACATTCAGTTGCTTCAGAATACCAGAGCAAAGCATTTGAGTCAATCGACCGTTACTCGTAATGATAATAACACAAAATAGTGATTAGATAATGCTAGTAATTGATCAACGATTGAAATTGAGGAGTTAATGAATTATTAAAATTTCTAAATTTTCTTCTGTGGAAACTGTCATAACAAATTACTAGTTGAAGTATTAGATGAAATAAATTCCAAACGAAAAAGCTTTTCCATTTTATTTGTCACAATTTTAATTAAATTGTCATAATTTACGTTAATTTGTTAGATTATAAGCTTAAATTATTTATTTAAATGCAAATTACATATATAAGAGATAAATCAAGGACAAAAAATTCCCCTTAAATTTGTCCTCCAAAATTCTTCTCCAAAATTTAAAATTCAGTCCTCCAAAATATGGCAGAATTTCTAAGAAATATCTTCTAAATACTTTATCTTGAGCTCAGGAAGCGTGTAAAAACTGATATACATGGAATTTTCTCTTAGACAACTCTGACTTTCCATTTACAATAGAAACAAAAATATATTAAAACAGGTTAAACATTTTAATACGAAAAAAAAAGATATTATGGATAGTATTTTTAAATATTTTGATTTTTTCAGTATACCTTAATATACAAATAAACAAATGACCATGACGGTTTTTCTTCAGACAGTAAGTTATATTAAAAAAAAAAATAATTAGTTTTAATATTCTAAAATTAATTTTTAGTGTTGCAAATCTATTTAAAATAGGAAAGCCATCTTTTGTTGGTCTTTTAGAGGTCGCCAGACTGGGTACATTAAAAAAATTTTCGACAGGACATCTGAATCTTGACAAATCACAAACGGTAGACACATAAATTTGCAACAATAGAACTCTATGTACCAATCGAAGTCTTCCCCAGGCAATGCTTCTACCACCACTGAATGTTCCTCAGTTTCTCCCCGAATTTTTCAGAGAAAAATTTAATTCTCTGAATGCTCTCAAATGTTTAATGATAACGGAAATTAACAATTTGCATTTCGTATCAATACTTCTTCAATTACGAACACTGATTCTTGGGGAAAATTTTTAGAACTCAATTTATTGTCGGAAAAATTTGGGAATAATGGAAGGATCATCCCTCCTAACATATAAAATATTCATAATATCAATTAAGTTCAGAAAATATCTAGTTCTGAGTCAAATATCAGAAGAAGCCGAAAAAGAGGTCAGAAAAACTACAAATGAAAAAGAGAACAATCCAAAGTTCTGTTTTAAACTATAAAATTTAATTGAAAATTAAAGTAATTCCCAGGGAATATCTAAATTACTCTTAACTAAAGCTAATTTAGGAGCTTACCTAGTTCTATGTCACCCATACTTTATATATTCCCAGGCCCACAACAAATGCTATCATGGGGCTCACATTTGCCAATTATGTAATCAAGCCCTTGTTTCCATCATGTGATGTACCTGATACTGCTGTTAGACTCATCGCAGCTGCTGCTATTTGTAAGTTAAATTTCAGTTTGTTTCCGGAACTTTTTTTAAAGATATAATCTCTGTTAGATATGTGCTCAAGAAATTATTTGAGAATGGTCCAGCATTTGGAAGGGATATAAATGCTAAAAAATTATCAATTTTTTAAAAAGACGAGTAAAAAAATATTTCCATTAAAAGATTTTAAAAATTTTTATTTTTCCCTTGTTCATCCTTATGTAGATTATGGTTGTGTTCATTGAGCCAGCAATTTTTTTCTAATTATGCAAGGATCCAGTTTTCGCAAAATAAAAGCATTCGATTGATTACGGACATAAAGAGAAAGTTGAATCCAAAACTATTGCTAGCTTTTCCCGGTATAATGTTTTAAATGTTGGTGAGATTCGTGACTACCTGGCGTCAATTTTTATGTTCAAAAGCATGAAACATATATGCCCTGAGTATTTTTATGATTATTTTTCTGTGAATACGGAGCACCATAGATATGATACAAGAAATTCTTAACTTTTGAGCCATGAAAAAAGTAAAACAGTCAGATCATATGGTTCATAATCTAGGGCCTTCTGCTTACGTTGAAAAACCCGTACCTGACACATGATTCCAGATCCTATAAGCTTTTTAGTATCAGCTGTCTTATGGGATATAAAATATTAACTTTCCTTTTTTGGTTAACGAATTTTTGTACGTATTTATTTTGAGAATAAACAGCTCCGAACTTTATGTTATAGGTTTTCTTACCTTCCTGAATTGTTATGATGTAAAATTGACAACAAAATTACAAGACGTTTTCATGTTCTCAAAGCTTGGAGCTCTTCTGATTATAATAGTAGCAGGAATCTATCAGCTATTTTGTGGTAAGTTTAGCTTGTTATAACTTTCAAATTAATTAGAATAAATTCTAATTTCTTTGGAAATGCTATGATCTTACTGTTCAAAAGGTTGAAGTTTGCCTTGTTGCTTATTAAAATTCCATTGGTCTTCCAAGAGATTTGATTTAGGGCGCCAAGTATAGCATTGAATCTAGAAGGGAATTCAGTTGTTAGTTCAATCTACGTGAGTAAAATGTCTTCATTTTACCGGGTTCTTCATTGATATTGAGTTTTTCATGAAAACGTTGGGCTTGTAAGGTGCTTAGCACCGACAACTTCTAATTGTTTCTTTAACTCTTCGAGGCTGAACCCTAGCTAAAATTTCTGGGCGATTTCTTAGGGGGTGTTACCAAAATTGGTGCTACATCAAATGTATCTAGCTGATTTTTATCAAAGAATAGAGAGGAAAAGCTCGTGGAACCAGGCCAAACCATATTTTGAGCCTATTTTTCATGAAGTTTGAACACGTATGGTCAACCCATTGGTTCACATTTGCATATAAAATACCGATGGGAGGAGACCACTCAGCTTGGACCAATAAACACTCGAAGATCCTCGACGTTCAGTGATTTTGAAACGGCTTATTTTTGCCATAAGGGAGAGCAAAGCTTTGCATTATATCAATTTGAAAGCCTAAACTGTAAAACTTTGTTTATCTGCTTGACCTATTTTCATTATTGGTAAACACTGAGAAGAATTCTTGCAGGGAGCCAACTTGTTTTTCAATATACAGTCTAAATTGACTAGAACTGGCAAAAATCCAATTAAGGGAAGTAATAAGACAAACTGAGTAGTAGGCAATTTTTGTTTCACAGATTATAAGATTTATAGCTAATAAAAGGTCTAATCAGAGTCACAAAATCAATCAGACAAATCGTTAATACTTGAAATGGGCCAGGATGGTAAAACAAAATAGGGGCATAAAAGCAGGTGGGAAGGGAGTAAAAGAAATTCTTGCGGGGAAAACTTCCAACCTCCCCCCTAACAATGTACATTCCTCGATATCATTATCAAAATTTGGGAAATCCATGATTTATTCATAATACAAGATGATTTGTATTTTTCTTTGTTTTCTTACCCTTTCTTATTTTCAAGATATATTGTAGCTCATTTAATACCCCTCAAAAGAAATGAAAACCAAAGATATTTTCTTTAGTCACTTCTCTTCCGCACTTCAAATGGGATGAAGGTTCAATATAAAGCATTGTGAAAACTCAAATAACATTACTTAATAGTAAAACAGTTTACAAATGTTTTTACTGTAATTTCTGTTTTATTTTCTTTTTTGTGGTTTTGAAAATTAGCTGCATTGCAAAATGTATATATTGTACTTTTTAAAGCTTGATAATAATTTAAATTTTTCCTCTCTTATTTATAGATGGCCTCACAAAATTCTACAACCCTTTTGAAGGTACGTCTACGGATCCAGGCCAAATTGCAGTTTCTTTTTATTCTGGTATCTTTTCTTATGCTGGATGGTAATGGTTTCTTGCTTCTTGCTGATTTATTTCCTCTTCTGTCTTATTATCCTATAACAATGTCCCTGTTTTTATTATTTCATTGTTATTATATTTGCCTTTCTTTACTCTTTCTTTAGTTTTCTTATTTACACAGAAAAATTTTCTTTGGTAACTTGTCACTTGAAAAAAAATTGTCTTTGAGAATTAAGCAATACCATATTTTGATAATAAATCAATTGCACAAAAAAGTAATTAAAAAATAAATTTCTTCTTCTTCAGAAGAGGTTGGGAAGACTGTTTCTTCACCATGATTTTTCTTAAATTTTACTAGCTATTATTTATTCTTTTTTGTTCTGATTACTTTCTTTTATTTTTAATTATTATTTGAATTAAACGACTAATAAAGCCCCAGTTGTTTTCAAAGAATACTAGTCAAATACCTTTTGACTCAAAAACGATTGTTTTGACAGGTGTAAAATTTGATAAAAAATAATTTTCGTTTAAGATGATACAACTAATTTAATCATATCCGAAAGTTAAAATAACTGTACTAGGCTACCTGCTCTGACGTAATTTCCGAAGACAAGATGCTTGGTTGACAAATATACATCCTTAAAGTGTAAACAATTAAATTGAGGCATACTTTATTCTATGGTATTATTGACCACTAAATATCTTCTCCTCTGTGCTATTATTTAGATTTTTCTTGCTTCCTACAAGGTTTAGAGAATGGTTTTACCTGGAAATTTCATGTGAACATTTCTTTTTTTAATACTAAGAAGATTGACTACATAATTTTTCCTTATTTATAAAAAAGGTGAATTTAAAATAAAAGAATAAGCAAAAGAAGAAAATTATCTATATTACAAGAAAAAATTAAACGCTATAACCCCACTATAACTACAACGAAGAATCTTTCAAGTCGAAAACTCTTAAATAAGAAGTTGTCTCTACTTATGATATGAACTTATCGTATTTCATGTGAAACCCATTTTTATCTACTTCAGAGACCAGAAACAATTCTTACTAAAATCTAGAGAGCTCTGCAGTTGGATTACACTGTATGTGGCTGAGAGTTTAATGCTGTGACAAGAACGCCATCTATGTTAAGAGTTTACAAATCGTTGTTCTTTTGACGGTAATGAAGAAAGGCAGCTATGCTTCCCCCATCATACAATTAAAAAGAAAGAAACAGAATGATCAAGCGTGTTCTCTGGAAAAACCTCTCATTCCGCAGTTCTCCCGTAGGTGATAAAAACTGAATATTACATGGCATTAACCCAATAACTAGGCAAAAAAGTATGATTTATATATATATATATATATATATATATATATATATATATATATATATATATATATATATATATATATATTTATATATATATATATATATATATAAATATTTATATATATATATATATATATATATATATATATATATATATATATATATATATATATATATATATATATATATATATATATATATGTATATATATATATATATATAATATATATATATATATATATATATAAATATATATATATATAAATATTTATATATATATATATATATATATATATATATATATATATATATATATATATATATATATATATAAATATATATATATATATATATATATATATATATATATATATATATATATATATATATATATATATATATATATATATATATATATATATATATATATATATATATATATATATATATATATATATATATATATATATATATATATATATATATATATATAAATATTTATATATATACTAGCTATAGTATATATATATATATACGCCACCCCAACACCTAGTTGGTGGGGGCGCTTCGCGCCCCCCCCCAAGCCCCCCCGCGCGCGTAAGTCGTTACGCGCCATAATAGTTACGCGCCATTGTAGTTGTGTCCCTATGTCCCACCTGTGAATATAGATATATATATATATATATATATATATATATATATATATATATATATATATATATATATATATATATATATATATATATATATATATATATATATGGTTTTAACTACGTAAAACTTATACAACATTCTTTGCTGTCCCATTGTCTATAGATATATATATATATATATATATATATATATATATATATATATATATATATATATATATATATATATATATATATATATATATATATATATATATATATATATATGGTTTTAACTACGTAAAACTTATACAACATTCTTTGCTGTCCCATTGTCTTTGCATATAAATAGATTGTCAGGTTTACCGACTCTTGAACATGCAACATATAATGGTCCATGGGAAAACAATCTGTATTCAGATCTATACCTCATGATTCTAATGATTGCCCTTGAGCTTTGTTGATGGTGATTGCTAATCGACCATTCCCTGTCCCGGTGTCCCGGTCGTCATTTACATCCCCCTGTTTCCCCCGGTGTCCCCGTTGTAGTTGTGTCCCTGTGTCCCGGTCGTCATTTATATTCCCTGTGTCCCGGTCGTCATTTGTATCCCGGTGTATTTTTTTTTATTAGTTTTTAGTTTTTTTTGTAGTTTTTGCCTTTTTTTAGTTTTTTCAGTTTTGACGTCACCTGATCCAGTTTTTTCAGGTGACGTCACCTGATCCACGATCCACAGATCCACAGACAACTTATTTTTATATATATAGATAGTTTTTTTTTTTTTACTTATGCCCTGGTCGTCATTTATACTCCCTGTGTCCCGGTGCTTTGTTGATTGCTAATCGAACATTCCTTTTGTCCTGGTCGCTTTCTCTTTGAGTTTCGTCATTTATTTTTTTCTTTTTTAGTTCTTTTAGTTTTTACCTTTTTTAGTTTTTTTTAGTTTTTTAGATGAAAATTTTTTTTAGTTTTTTCCTTTTTTTCTTTTTAGTTTTTTATTGGTTTTTACCTTTATTTTAGCTTATTTTTCAGTTTTTTCCTTTTTTTTAGTTTTTTTTTATTTTTTATTTTTTTTAGTTTTTTACCTTTTTTTAGTTTTTTTAGTTTTTTTTAGTTTTTTAGCTTTTTTACTTTTTTTATTAGTTTTTAGTTTTTTTTTGTAGTTTTTGCCTTTTTTTAGTTTTTTCAGTTTTTTTTTTAGTTTTTTATTGGTTTTTACCTTTATTTTAGCTTATTTTTCAGTTTTTTCCTTTTTTTTTAGTTTTTAGTTTTTTTAGTTTTTTATCTTTTTTTTAGTTTTTTTAGTTTTTTTAGTTTTTTAGCTTTTTTATTTTTTTTTATTAGTTTTTAGTTTTTTTTGTAGTTTTTGCCTTTTTTTAGTTTTTTTAGTTTTTTAGCTTTTTTATTAGTTTTTAGTTTTTTTTGTAGTTTTTGCCTTTTTTTAGTTTTTTTAGTTTTTTAGCTTTTTTATTTTTTTTATTAGTTTTTAGTTTTTTTGTAGTTTTTGCCTTTTTTAGTTTTTTCAGTTTTGACGTCACCTGATCCAGTTTTTTCAGGTGACGTCACCTGACCCATCCATCCACAGACAGACAACTTATTTTTATATATATAGATATATATATATTTATATATATATATATATATATATATATATATATATATATATATATATATATATATATATATATATGTATATATATATATATATATATATATATATATATATATATATATATATATATATATATATATATATATATATATGATAATAACGCATGAGGACACGCACACATACAGGATTTTTTCTATTCAGGGTCCAAAATTAAAACAAGATTTGTTTGGTAATTTGAATAAGAAGTGTCCGGACATTCGAAAAAAACTATAATTTGAGTGGGGTGGTCCCAAGCTCCCCCTTAAGTATTTGCTGCATAAAAAATTCAGTGTCTAACAAGCTCACTCATAATTTTAGGAACGTACAAATTCAAGTTCAGGTTCAATTTCTTTCAATAAAAGAGCAATAACAAAGACAATACCCCAAAGGGTTCAATGACCAGTTATTTGGGAAAAAACCTACAAAAACTAAATAATTATAAAGCTGGGGATATCCTTAGGAAACTACGCTTAAATTTAAACCGATAAGAAATGTGAAGTTAACACACTGATGGTTCCCACGAATACGGTGATCCTTTCCTTACCCGACAATCAAAAACAAGCTAAATCTTTGTCAGTGTCATCAAGAATCCAACGCTATCTAAACAACACCCAAAAAATAGATAAAATCCTAGAAAAACTAAAAATTATTTAGCATTTATCCTTAATATGAAACTTTTCATATGTCCCTTAAAGAAACCAAGTATTCATGACTGCCGAACTTCAGAGGGAACAAAGTTTCAAGCACGCCAAAGTCAAGGCCAAACCGAAGTCTGACCATACAGAGGAAGTAGCTGGAATCATTACATCATGCTAGTCACAAGCTGTGTACGCATTTCATTCCCTTACTAGTTTAAGTAGTCCAGAAAAACAACATGGCTGATCTCAGGGGAAATATTGACATGCCAACGAATACAGGGAAACAACATAAATATCCATCATCTTTAAGAGATCTACAGGAATGTGTGTAGTCGACTGCAGAGCTCCTGCCGCTTTCTCTTGTATATGGTACTGGCCAAATATAAAAAAGTGAAGACATCCAAATAGACAAACAGTAACAATTATAGGGATAAAAAAAAATTCGGATGATTCCAAGTCTACAAGATATTTTGATTTTTTTTACTTGAATATGCCACTTAAACAAAAGTTTTAATCCAAAAGAATTCCCAGGAATCGTACATATCGCTTAGGAGGCGACTTATGGAGCTGCAGGCTTGTTTTTTAATGTGAACTGATCATTAGGAAATCACTAGAATTACTTACTATGGAGCTAGAGAGGCAAAATCTAAAAGCAAAGAAAAAAAAACAAGCAAAAAAAGATTATAACGGGTAGCAACCAGGTTTAGACAGATTTTTGAAATACAAGAAAAAGCAAATGTTGAAAGGTAGCACAGTTCATTCGAAACACCTGAAAGAAGCTTTAGGGTCATCAATAAAAAAAGGAGGGGGGGGGGTATCCGTACTATAGTAGCAAAGCTAGCAACAGAAAACGTTTAGATATTTAGAGCACATAGTCCATGACAACCGTAAGCGAAATGTGAACAAAACTAAAAAAACAACAACAGCACTTTTGGAGAGCGTTATTCTGCCGATCGGCTGGATGAGAGATACTGTGAGCTAGTACCAAAACTTTTCAGTATGCTAAGTCGTCTAAGGCCAGCACAACTGCATAAGCTCCTTCTCCAAAACAGTTTTGTTCAAAGCTCTAAACTGAATAAAGAAAGATTGCTAAGAAAAAGAAATTCACCGTGCATCCAAAGTCTTGGAAAGATTTTCATTTTTAATGCCAATTTACGTTTAATACGATTATAATACGATAATACGATACGATACAATATAATACGATACGATATAATACGATACAATTATTACGTTAATACGATAATACATTTTTGTCCAAATGAATTTCTGGAAGTTTTGGCTATTTGTCTTTTACAGAACCCTGACACCCTGCAAATACTAGAACCAAAAGACAACATAATATATATTGCCATTAAAAGAAAAATGAGGAGAAGAGTTACAGAAAAGTTGGATGCCGGAAAAAAGAGGAGAAAGATGTCTGTAAAGATATCTTCTTGCAACTACTTAGACAACCTTAAGCAACATACACAACAAAAAAGAAAACTATCAGTTTTCAATAAGCAGCTATTCAAAATATTGAAGATTTCTTTAGATATCTGTTTTGTTTTAAGAAAAAATAATATTCTCTCAAAATTCAGAACTACATAAGTATGCAAACTTTTTCACTTCTGTAGTATTTTCCTCTGAGAGAGAAAGAGAGAACGATTTATTAAACAACTTTCGTAGCTCTTGGCTAATTTGCAGTTCCAAAAGCATGAAAAGCAAAAGTTATGCACTGTTAAACAAAGACGTAAAAAAAGGCACAAATGAATTATAATATCGGCTAGTCCGTGTACGAATAAAAATCAATTTGGACTTCTGTCTGGTTCTTCTGTCAGGCGGGCAAAAGATGTCTCGATGGGCTGGGTCTAAAAACAATACTTTGCCAAACCTCATGATGAGATCACACAATCTTTGTTCCAGCCACTGAATGTTTAGTATAATAAGTGCTTCTTGGTAGTGAATATCTCTAGAACCCAGGATAATCTTAACTGCCCTTTTTTGCGCTGACTCTCTTTCTCTCTCTCTCTCTCTCTCTCTCTCTCTCTCTCTCTCTCTCTCTCTCTCTCTCTCTCTCTCATCTTCATTTTTAATGCCAATTTACCTTTAATGCGATTATAGAGCTATCGTCCAAACGAATTTCTGGAAGTTTTTGCTATTTGTCTTTTACAGACTTTGTTATACCAGTACAAGCAATAGAAGACATTAGATGTGTTAAATTTTATTCTCTCCATTAGTAAAATTTGTTTTTTTAGGAATTATTTAAATTTTATGACTGAAGAACTGAAAGACCCGTATAAAACACTACCTCGAGCCATCTACATTTCACTGCCTTTAGTGACATCCATCTACGTTCTAGCAAATATGGCTTACCTGGCAGTATTAACTCCAAATGAGATGCTTTCATCTGAAGCCATTGCGGTGGTAATTTTATATTTGGTCTATTTGAACTAGTCGACACAAAAATTAGTTTCGATTTATTGGGTTCAACGAAGATCCCCGGAGAGTAAGAATTTGTCAATTTCAAAACCTTAAATTGTAAAACATCATTCTAAACAGTCTAAAAAGGGTCTAAAAAAAGTCCCTCATTTTAGAAATGAACAAAAAATTTTCTAAAAAAATAGTAAAACAATAAAAAAATTACGTCAAAGCATAATGAAAGAATTGTGTTTGAACAGCGAGGAGGAAGGACAAGGATACCAGTGGTCCATAAAGAGTCTAAAATAAATGATGAAATAGATGATCTGAAGAAAATTAAAGAATTAACTCCAACAAAACACTAAAAAGCGTTTCGAGCCTCTAAAAAAAACCAAAAACATCCAAGGTCAAAGTTAGAGCAGTGGCGTCAACTGAAATATTTTTTGAAGAGGTAGGGGGTATAGTATATTTTTCAAATCTAGGGAAGAAAAGATCTATTGTTTTTTTTCTTTTAGATGAAAATACAATAAAAGACATTTTTCAATAAAAATGCATCCCCAAAAAACTATTTTTTGTAGCCTAGGGAATCGATAATCCCCGTTTTCGATAAGCAACACTAAGCTATTGAGAATATCATTTGCGCTTAGAAGCTTCCAAAGAAATTTGGATAATAAACTGTATATTTACAATTTCTGAACGAACATTTGCGACGTAGGCAGTTTTTCATTGATTGGAGTTTCTCTCTCAAAATTATCGGACCTCTTTGAATCAGAAGCTAACCTTTCATCTGCAGTAAAAAGACATGTATGTTTGTTACAATTGCTTTACTGAGTAATTTAACAATTAAGTTTGTTAGAACTAACCATCAATCTTTTAAAAGTTCGCTTGTACAAGTCATTCTAAGTTGTGCTTGACAAGTTTCTACAACTTCTTTATGGAACATCTATGTTAAGAGGGAGAAGCACTTCCTTGTTTCATCGTTCTAGCTGAGGGGCTATACACTGTACCTCCCTAGTGTATATAACTTTTTGCCTCTCTCATTGGCTTCTTATCTACCTCCAGTGCCTCTAAAGTTTGTCATCAATGCATTGTGATTCTGCACCCCGTGCCTCCAATCCTCTGTCCTCGTATTAGTGCCTCTATTGTACTAAAAGCTATCCAGTGCATAACCCCTTAGTTTTAAGCATTTCTAATGAGGTATATTAAGCGTCTAGAGAGGGGGAAGGCACATTTTTCATCCCAAAGTAAGGCATATTTTTGACAGATTTCCAGAGTCACCTAATGTAATATGCATGAATGAATACATTCTTTTTTAGCTTGCGTTAAACATTATAATGCAAAAACAGAGAATAAAGGAATGGAAAATGAGATGGTAAACAAATTAAGTTACGTCAGATATTGGAAAGATTTTCTCGTCTTTAAGAGAAAAAGATTTAATAGGAATGACAACTAAAATACATAATAACAAAGAAACCTATTGAGGACCATAGAAAAAACAATACAAATTTGAGGATATACTATTTGCTTGTCGAAACAGTACTTTTTCAAGCGAAAGTAAAGAGCGACAATAAAACTCGAACGACTTGATTCTATTCGTTGTATGAGAGTGGTTGCTCCTCCTGAACCTTCCAAACCTTACACTAGAAGTTTTATAAAGCTATGCTAAAAGTATTTACAAGTGCAGCAAAGGTTTAACCCATTGCCTTTTAAACCATTTGAACCGAAAATTGTATTGTTTAAAGCAGATGAACTATAATAAGTTCTTTCATTCTTGAGAGACTGAAAAATACTCTTTGTCCATTTCAATTGCCCTTGTTTCAAAAGCAGTCGTTGTTAAAACACTGGGGACAAAAGTCAAACCTTAGGATAAAGTTCAGGGAGTTAGTTTTATTGGATAAACGTCTATAATAACGGTTCATTTAATGGGGCTGTTCAGGGACGAATCGTATTTTGCAGACAATTATGACCTTTCTGACTAGGTGGCTATATAAATACCCTTTCAACAACAATAAGAACCTCCGAACGATAAAATTTGGGCACTGTTTGGGGTAAAATTACTATTATATGGTCCATAATGCTCGAACGCAGCGGTTTCCTTTGGCGTGGCCTGTTTATCAAACAGTTCGTGGTAACCAACGAGAGTAAGGATCGGACCGGCACAATAGTAACCAAAACTCTAAAAACCGGAACTTTGATACCAATATATATATCAATAGAATTGGTTTATTATGCTGACTTAAAATATATACGATTTTTTAAGTTCAGTCTTGCCCATCAAAAACTACGAGCATGAGAAAATTTGTCTGATTTTCGAAAAAGCGGGAAAGACCCCCTAGAACTCATAGACAATTAATAAAAATGACGTCATCAGATTCAGAGCATCAAAGAGCCCTACTGTAGAAGTTTCAAGTTCCTATCTCTAAAAATGTGGAATTCGTAATTTTTGACAGAAGAAAGATCATGGATGCATGTTTGCATAAATTTTTCGGGTGGGGAGGGGAGGAGGAATTTTCTGGGGGGATTTTGCAATGTGAAATTTTCTTATGAAGAAGGAAGTTTACAGGGAATGAACTGTTCAAAAGAAATTTTACATTGTGGGAATTTGCCAGAATTCCTATGCGAAATTTCTTTATATGTATTGCTTTCTCTTTACCAGTTCAGTTTTACGCATGGAAATTTTAATGGTAATTGTCTGGGGCAAATTTTCACAATGATTTAATAATCCAGAGGATATATCTGTGGGTAGGGAGATTTTCCATGAAGGTGGAGCCAGATATCCTTACGGTATTTAGAAAACAATCAAAAATGATTTTTCAACCGAAAGTAAGGAGCAACATTAACACTTAAAACGAATAGAAATTATTGCATATATGAGGGGCTTTCCCCCTCCTCAACACCTCAAATTTTACGCTAAAGTTTAAATTGTGTCCCAAATCTTTGAAAACTACTCCTGAAACACAAGAGTCGTTTAATTAGAGCAATAATTAACTTTTTAAAGTGCTTTAGCGTGAAGAGTGAGGTGTTGAGGAGGGGGTAACCCCCCTTAAATACATAATAATTTCTGTTTGTTTTAAATTTCAATGCTCCTTACTTTCAGTTGAATTTTTTTTTATTACCTAAAAAGAGTACTAGATCTTTAAACACTCCTTTGAATGAACCACCTTCTAGTAATTTGGAACTACAGACTATGAGTGGTCATGACGAATCTTTTCTTGGGGAGCACAATTCCAATTTCTATATTTTCAAAAATCTCCATGTGTTACAAGATTTTTATTAGCAACTTTAAATTAGAACATTTCAAACAGTTCGTGGTAACGAACTGTAGTAAGGAGCGACCCGGCTCAATAGTAACCAAAACTCTAAAAAATTGAATTTTGATATCAATAGCTACATCAAAAGAATCGCATTTTAATGCTGATTTTAAATATATAAGTTTCATCAAGTTTAGTCTTACCCATCAAAAGTTACGAGCCTGACAAAATTTGCCTTATTTTAGAAAATAGGGGAAACACCCCCTAAAAGTCGTAGGATCGACACCATCAGATTCAGCGTATCAGCGAACCCAATTGTAGAAGTTTCAAGCTCCTATCTACAAAAATGTGGAATTTTGTATTTTTTGCCAGAAGACAAATCACGGGTGCGTGTTTATTTGTTTGTTTTTTTTTTCCCCAGGGGTCATCGTATCGACCAAGTGGTCCTAGAATGTCGTAAGAAGGCTCATTCTAACGGAAATGAGAAGTTCTAGTGCCCTTTTATAGTGACCAAGAAAATTGGAGGGCATCTAGGCCCCCTCCCACGCTCATCTTTTTCCCAAAGTCAACGGATCAAAATTTTTTGATAGCCATTTTGTTCAACATAGTCAAAAACCATAATAACTATGTCTTTGGGGATGACTTAATCCCCCACAATCCCTGGGGGAGGGGCTGCAAGTTACAAACTTTGACCAGTGTTTACATATAGTAATGGTTATTGGGAAGTGTACAGACGTTTTCAGGGGGATTTTATTTTGTTTGGGGGTGGGGCTGAGGAGAGGGGGCTATGTTGGAGGATCTTTCTTTGGAGGAATCTGTCATGGGGGAAGAAAAATTCAATGAAAAGGGCGCAGGATTCTCTAGTATTACTATAAGAAAACAATGAAAAAAAAACATGAAAACGTTTTTTCAAATGAAAGGAAGAAGTAGCATTGAAACTTAAAACGAACAGAGATTATTACGCATATGAGGGGTTCTAAAAATACTTTAGAATAGAGAGCGAGGTATTTAGGAGGAGATAAATACCTTGCTCTTTATGCTAAAGTATTTTTAGTAATTTCAACTATTTATTCTACGGCCTTTCTGATTCAGGGGTCATTCTTAAAGAATTGGGACAAAACTTACGATTTAGTGTAAAGAGGGAGGTATTAACTAGGGTACAAACCCCCTCGTATACATAATAAAAATATAAGGTTATGAAAGTTTGTTACGTAAGTTAATTCTTAAGTTACGTATATTTTTTACTAATAAAAACGTTCGTTAAAAATTAAAAGTTCTACTTGCCTTTTTAAGTAACCGAAAAATTGGAGGGCAACTAGGCCTCCTTCTCCACCCCTTATTTCTCAAAATCGTCTGATCAAAACTAAGAGAAAGCCATTTAGCCAAAAAAAGAATTAATATACAATTTCATTTTAATAATTTATGTCCGGAGAGCCAAAACCAAACATGCATTAATTCAAAAACGTTCAGAAATTAAATAAAAAAAAACTAATTTTTTTAGCTGAAAGTAAGGAGCGACATTAAACCTTAAAACGAACAGAAATTACTCCGTATATGAAATGGGTAGTCCCCTCCACAATCCCTCGCTCTTTACGCTAAAGTTTGACTTTTTGCCACAATTCTACTTTTTAAAGCAATTAAAAGCTTTAGCGTAAAGAGCGAGGGATTGTGGAGGGGACAACCCATTTCATATACGGAGTAATTTCTGTTCGTTTTAAGTTTTAATGTCGCTCCTTACTTTCAGCTAAAAAAATTAGTTTTTTTTTTAAATTTAATTTCCATTTTAAAATCAGCGCAAATAGTATATATTGTTGGTGTATATACTTTAATCAAAAATTCATTTTTTTATAGTTTTGGTTTCTATTGATGTGGGTTGGGCTTCATTTACTATTTGATACTATGAACTGTTTAATCAAAGGCTCTGTTAAGGAGGGTATTACACCCTCATTCAACCCTTTTTCTTACATTCAAGCTTAAACATTTGTATAAAATCGATTCAGGAATAATAAACATTCCTGAAAAAAGTACATTATTTCAACATTAATTAGGAAGGGAAGGGGGAGGGGGTAGTCCGAAATATCAAATACGGACTATAAGATTATCGTCCTATGGTTTCTAAGGTGAATTTCTCCAAAAAAAATTTTATAGAGAGCTTTTCCACCAACCCAAGTAGGGGGAGAGGAGTCAGTATCCCCTCTGAAACAAGAAGACAACTAAAAAATGTATACAAACAGGACGAACATGATAAAGATTCCCATTTTTATTTCAGTAAAAACAAACATCTGGTTCCGATTGCCTACATTCTTGCCTAGGAAATTTGCTAGTGGTCCTTGTAACGCCCCAAAATCCCCTCAACTTGTGTCTGTAAGCACATTAACGTAATCTCTGATGTTACAAAAAAAATATTTTCCGCAATAAGAGTGGAGTGGAGTATGAGGGGTGATTCTAAAAAAATCTCTATAATGAAGAAAGATTGGAGATGTATTTTTACACCTCCCTCCTCTCACGGTCCCTTCCGAACGTTTTTCTATATTTATCTAGAGACTTATGGAGAGTAGGGAAATTTGACCAAAAAACACTTTTCTTTGAAGCCAGGTACCCCTCCACCTATACAAACATCTCCTGATCATTTCCCTTAATTAATTAAAATAAACGTTTTTCATAAAAGAAATTTTCAAAAAAGTAAATACCTTCATTAAACCGAAAACCATTTGAAATTAACCCTTCTAATGGTCACCGTTTGATTCTTCTCAGGGAATTTTGAGGTGATGCTGAAATAGGATGATTTACGTTATTTATTTTAATTTGTTTTAATGTTTCCCACAATATATCCTGAACGTTTCAGCTTATACTTTTATATGTTCCTGAGATATTACAAATATGCCTTTTTGATAAACCTGTATACACCTAATGTCTTTTGGTTTTGGTCAACACTCCCTTCAACATTACTTGGAACTTGCAACTAAATACCCATAGCCTATCCTAGCGTACGCAGATACGCCCGTTTTGACAACCTGGATGCACATAGTGTTTTTCTATTTATTCCAACACCCCTAAAAACATTGCCTGGACTTACTTAGCCATTCTTGGGGTATTGTAGATTGCATATAAGTTCTTTTTGACCACCTGGATGCCTATAGTATCTTTTCATTTAGTTCAACATCCCACTCAAATTTCAAAGAAAGTTTCAACCAAATACCTTAACTGTTCTGGGATATTACGGGTCTGCCCTTTTGACCACTTGTAAGTGTATAGTGTCACTTGATTTAGCTCATACTCCCAATAGTGCCAGAAAGTTTCAACTAAATTCCTTTAGTTGACCAGTCCTTCCAGTGATTCAGGGTTTGATTTCCACCTAATCACTGTTTACTCTTAAAAAGGACGCTAGAAGTTTCAATCTCCAATCGAGTGAACCCTCTCCGTCGTTTCTAAGGCATTTTTGTCATGGCCGGGGGAAAGTACATAGAAGCCAAAAACTCTTGGAAAACTCTTTTAAAGCTGGCAAACAAAATCTTCCCAATTTAGAAATAAGCATGAAACGGTAATGAAATGAAGGGTTAAACAAAAGTTGTATCGGGAAGGGTGTCCTTTGCATAGCTTATAAGACTAAAAAAAACATATTTTTACTTATATTTTTGTTCTTTGTATTTACTTGTAATTTACTTAAACCATAAGAAAGGTTTAAGGTTTAAGAAGACAGTAACAAAGGTTTCAGGAGACAGTAGCCCCACTCATATTAGTGATAATTTGTGCTCCTTTGAACTTTGAGTTGACTATTCAATTTTCTATTTCTTCTTAGATTTCATTTGTGCTCGTTTTAGGTTTTAAAAATTGCTTTTCTTTGAAAAATAATTTTAGTAGGAAACTTTTTTTTTAACTAGTAAACAAAGAACTTCTCAAAGTAAAGATAAACATGAAAAGATAACGAAACATAGGGTTATAAAAAAGTTGTATCAAGAAGGCCGTCCGTTGCATAGCAAATATTACGATAAAGGACAATAACAGACCTTTTTGTGCGGGAACAAATTCATTTAGATTTTACCTAAGTCATAAAAGAGGTAAATATGTGGCTAAAGTGGGGCATAAAATCTGAAAAAGAAACTACTACAACTACCACTAACAACTCACTGTAATAAGTTCTAATTTCTTTTAAATTTTTCCTTACGACCTCCTCCCATGCAATTGGGTGAAGACCTGCTTTTCGTTTGACCCTAGATATTTGGCCAAACAGGATGATCTGTGGCAATATGTCATCCTTCATCCGAAAAACATTTACTAGCCATCTCGACCTTTCTCTCATTATAGCCCTAAAAAGCAGGGTAGAACCGCATTCATCGTGCGATTTGCTGTCGGAAATACGGTCAGTCAGACCGGCACCCAAGACAGTCCATAGACAATTCCTTTGGAAAATGTCTAATTAATCCTCCTCCGTCCTTCCGAGCACCAAGTTTCAAGAGCTAATGACACCTCTGACACCAGTGTGTCAGATCCCCACCTCAGAACAAAACTTGGCCACCGTCATTGTTGGATTCCACTCATATAACTCTGATGCATAATTTAAGTGGTGTGGTAATATTGTATTTTTTTTTTTACTTTTTAGACCTTTGGTGACAAGTTACTTGGAGTTTTTTCATGGATAATGCCCGTTTGTGTTGCAATGGCAGCATTTGGAGGTTTGAGCGTCCACATAATGACCTCATCGAGGTAAGGCTTTTGTTTTGTTTTAAGATCTTATGGTATGAGAGAGAGAGAGAGAGAGAGATAGGTTTATTTAAACAACATCGTAGCTAACAGCTAATTTGCGTTGCTTCACTATGCTAAATAACAAACTAACACAAAAAAACAGAAGAAAATATCACTCGACTTGCGTGGCGGTTCATGCGTAGAAGTAGCTCTACTGTGAACAGTGCTGACATCTAAAAAAAGGGGGTAGCAGCATCTGGTGGCTTCATCAGAAGATTAAAAGTCACCAAGTTCGAAAAGTAGATGGCGCCACCGTATACAGGGGTGAAGAAAGGTCAAATAAAGTATCTTTCCTGTACTTAATTTGCATATTGATGGCACAGAAAACTGTCAGGATAGTCACTGCTTTAACTGGTGACACCATTGACGAACCAGCACACATATATTGGGCACTATTGAGCTAAACTTGGTAGATGGGCTCTGCAGCTGTGCTAGCGCAACAGCGCTATCTAACAAAAAAAAAAAAAAAAAAAAAAAAAAAAAAAAAAAAAAAAAGTATGATATTCCTTCATACGCTTTGAGGTAATAAAGCGTAAGTGAAGAACAACTCTTTCTAAATGTAACCAAAACTATTGAAATAAAATTTTGACAACAATGTACATACCAAAATGATCTTCTTTTTATTGTGATTCCAAATACACAGAGTTTAAATTTGTATAATAAATTTAATTGCAATACTCTTTGGTAGAAGAGCTTTAGCAAAGGTCCTATCCTTATATGGTATACCAGACAAATACATTAAAGTGATTAGTGCCGTGAACGAGGATAATACTGCTGCAGTTAAGGTAGGAAATGAGGTTAGCAGTTGATTTTGTATTAAATCAGGAGTTAAGCAGGGCTGTGTTCTATCCCCTTTATATGGATCATTCTGATGGACTTTGTCTTAAGGAGCAGAGGAAAGGCAATTGGAGACCACGGAATCAAATGGGGAGGAAAAACTCTCCTGGACTTAGACTATGCAGATGATTCAGGCATATTAGACGAAAGTGTAAGCAAAATGAATGAATTTTTAGAGGTTTCGCGAGTTCTGGGTGCTAGACTACATTTGAAACTTAATGTTAAGAAGACTAAGTCACTAAGGCTAGGAATAAGTGAAGACGAAAAGGTGACGCTGGGTAACGAAAAGATTGATCAGGTGGGCACTTTCGCTTACCTTGGCAGCATTATTAGTAAAGACGGTGGGAGCAGTGAAGATGTTAAAAGTAAAATAGCCAAGGCTCAGGGTGTTTTTTCACAG
The DNA here is from genome assembly GCF_032884065.1 of Artemia franciscana. Classification (NCBI taxonomy): domain Eukaryota; kingdom Metazoa; phylum Arthropoda; class Branchiopoda; order Anostraca; family Artemiidae; genus Artemia; species Artemia franciscana. The sequence continues at coordinate 48,877,332 of NC_088871.1, read as the reverse complement.
TTAAAAAAGTTTGGAAGAATAGGAAGATAAGTCTGAAAACCAAGATTAGAATATTGGAAGCTACAGTGATGACAGTGGTCGAATATGGCTCTGAAGCATGGGCGCTCCGAAAAGCGGATGAAAATTTACTAGACGTTTTCCAGAGAAATTGCCTACGGATTGTTCTGGGTACCCGGCTGACTAACCGTATTTCAAACAGTAGATTGTACGAAAAATGTGGTTCAATCTCGCTTTCTAGGGCTATAATTAAAGAAAGGTTGAGATGGCTAGGCCACGTTCTGCGGATGAAGGATGACAGATTGCTGAAGATTGTTCTTTTTTGCCATTCGTCTGAGGCTAAATGGAAGGCAGGTCGTTCTCGTCTGGGGTGGGAGGATTCCATAAATAAGAATTTAACGGAAATAGGAACTTTCTGGAAGGGTGTAAAGAGGAAGGCCTTGAATAGATTGGGTTAGAGGAGGAGCATACGTAGCTATGTTGGCCTCTTGTGGCTTGATGCTGCGGTGAGTTATTATTATTATTAGTAGTAGTTTGTATAATTTTAGAAAAATTTTAAGAGTTAAATGCACTTTAGAATGAGTGTGAATTTTAAGAAAGTTAAACCATCAAATTTAGTATCCCTCAAAACCCTTATGTCTGATAAAGCGATCACGAATGTTGTGTGTTATTTGTTTCTTTTTCCCAGAGATAATCTTCATCATACCAGCTGTGATAAAATCTTAGAAGAGGAACTATCAAAACGGAAATTAAGTTTTCTGGTGCCTTCTTTAAGTAATAAGAGAGAACACGCCAAGGAAGTCTTGATTTCAGCCATTTTGTTCCTCAAAGGAAAAGTTTAACCTAAACTGGGCTGAAATATCGTGAGACATAATTTTTAGTTAAAGAGTCAATCTAAAGTTGCTGAAATAAACATAGCCTAAAAGTATCAGATCGTACTATATACATCTACCGATGCCTGATATTTGTGAAGAAAAACGTAAATTTTAGCATGAATTGGGCCGAAAAGCTATTAAGCAAAGATTCTGAGATAGCAAATTGGCTTTGACTTATTGGAATGTAACATAAACAGCACTCCAGTTTTAGACAAAATTCTGCATATTCGTCCCTAAACATGAATGCGGACCATACTCGTACTAAATGAACATGTATGCAGTATTGCTATTTACCTTTTCCAATACTATATAAATGCGTACCAGCTATCGGAGGAGGGCGTGGCAATCAGTAAATGCTCTTCATAGGGGAGAGGGTATCTGGAAAATCGAAGTGCATTTTTGACGCCAAAATGTTTTGTTGCTTTTGCACAAGAAGCACATAAGATTAAAATAGTGTGGGGATTTACCCCCTACCATCCTATTATTTTCAAGAATTTACTCATACTAAAGGTAAGACATAGATGATAGGGGAGAGTACTTCACCACTTATTTTATAAATATTTTTAATGAAGAATAAAAGGTTACATTTAAATGTATACCTGCAAAAAGGAGGAGGGTCATCTTCTAGAAGTACAATTTGTTTAATGAATATTCCATCTCCAAAATCCAGAGATTACGACTTAAAATAACATACTCTTTGTTGATTCCCCCTTCAAAAGGAAAGGTGTTAAAGGCAATTTTCATAGAAAAAATTCTTTTGTTCAAAGCTGTAATACAAAATTTAAATCTTAACGTAAAATATGGTTTGAAGAAGCCAGGGCACGGTTAGGTTGTGGCAGCTCCTTAATGATGCAAGACGGCCTTGCATTTTATTTTGTATATATTAGACAATTGAATAAAAAGCATGAGTATTTTCAAACAAAAGTACAGAGCTTCGTCAAAAATTAAAAAGAACAGAAATTATCATATTTATGACGGTGACAACCTCTTTGCTAAAACCCTCCTCGTTACGCAGCGTTTTATCAGGAAAGGTTCATTCTAGCGAATATTTTAAGATCAATGTCCTTTTTAAGCAAAAGAGATAACATAAGGTCGTACGGTGTCGACATATTCCGTCTTATGACGGAAAAAAACAACCTGGGCCTAATTAAGACCAGAATGCTTTTGAGCAACAGTTTTGACACATTCAATCTTCTCAAAGCAGTTGCAAAGCTAATTTTATAACCTTCATTTTTCGAAAGACTTATTACCACTTGGTATAGCATTTGTTCCTAAAATCATATCCAGTTTATACAAAGTGAGGGTTTACTAGAGACAGTTTATTTGGTTACACAAAAGGCTGGCTAATTTTTTTTATATAGTTTAATACAAGCTACTATGAAAGGTCCACTGGACCTTATTTTGAGGAGATAGAGGGATACCCAAAGCTTCGAAAGTACATTTACTGGCCTGTTTCAAAGGTTTCATAAGAAGTCCTTATGATAAACATTCAACGAAGAAATTAGCCCTCCTCACCTCTGAAACGGATCCAGAGTGGGTCGTAGTGACAATGTCTATGATTCTCTCATTCAAACATTAATATTATCTCATATAGATTTCACATGGGCCTTTTAACATAATACCTTCGTTTAGTTTCCAGAGTGATAACCCCTTTTTAGATTTATTGAATTTTAAAGCCTGCTTTGAAATCGTGTTAATTCAGTGCCCTGAACTTTAATAAATTCAGTGACCTTGTATGATCACAAAAGTTTTACAAAACTCCGCTACAGATTAAATATAAAGTGACCTTATTGTTTTGGCCTAATCATGGATAGCTTTATTGGATGTAATAGTACGATAGCCCCAACAGGTAAGACATTTTTATTTATCTTCAACAATTCTTAGTTCGAATTTTAGAAAACAGTTTATTAGCCAAATTTCACCCAATTTGTTGCTAATTCAGTGACAAACTGTGCAGAAGAGAGCGAGAACAAACACAAGAGATGTATCGGTACTAGCTGGACGTTGATCCTTAAACTTCTGGGGGAAGGCGTTTTGGGTACCGGCACTTCCCATAGATTGTGTTAACGGTCTTTGAGCAAATATCAGTATTTGATTAATATTCATCTACGGCATTCTATATTTCATTACAATTCGGCGTTACACCGTATCTCATTCACTCTCATTATTTGCCCAAGAATCATCTACGATGCAAAATTTTCCCTTTTCGTTTAAATTTTACCTTTGTCGGGTCTTTTGATGCCATTTGTCCTATATCCTTTAGTCTAATGGTTCTTCATCTAAACACTATATTGGATTTCCTCCAGTCAAACAGAATGCTGGATTTAGCTTTTGCTGTCGAAGATATTCGACTGTTTTAGCTAGCTGCATTACGCGAGGCAAAAATGGAACTCCTTGAACTAACATTCCTTGCACGAGTATCTGAAGCTACATTAAGCTGAACAAAAGAGTTAGCAATTTCAGAAATATTGGAAATTCTAGTCGATTATGACAGGAAAACATTCAACTTTCAACCTTTGTAATCTCACACCCTTTGAAAGTCTCGCAAATTTCTGAAACAAATTTACAAGGAGAAATTTGGCGTCTCAAAAGCTCAATGTCGGTGATAAGACAGTACATTATAGGTGTCAACCTGGCAGCTTCTCCGTCAACAGTTATTGCTATACCTAAAACAAGAGAGACTCCAACTTGTTCTGTCATCATAGAAGACGCTATTTGCATTGAACCTTTGTCCGGACAGCAGACATTTAGTCAACTGCAATCCGAAAATGGGATAAAAGGGCTGAAGAAGTTAAGAAATAACAAACTACAAGTCAAATTTAGTGAGATTGTTAAAGCTAAGGCTTTTTGCAAGGAGGTCCCTACCGGTCTCTCTACAAAATTATCGAATTGTAGCCCAAACAAGATCAAATATATACCTAGAGAAGAAAAACAATTTGGCGCTATACAAGGTCTTTCTAAGGACATCAGTACAAGTTTCCGGACAGTACACAACCCGAACCTCATAGAGGGAGATTTGTGCTTTGGCCGAACCTAAACTGTCAAATTGACATTCAAGAACAGGCAGTCTTTGAACTTGGTAGTTTCTAGCATGGTTAAAGTGGGATATGATTTTTTCAGAGTGGCCCAGTATAAGCAGGCCTGACGAACGTGTTTTAGGTGCCAAAGCTTCAACCACCTTATTGAAAGCTGTAGAAGTGATCCCAAATGCGCTATAGGTTCTGGACCTCATACCAGTTGCAAGGACTTGCCATTTAATGCAGAATCTAAATGTATTTCACACAATGAACCACATGTCTGTCTTAGCCTAAAGTGTCAGAAACTAAAAGAAATTTTGAGAAGAATTTACTTATGAATAGTTCTGAAAAAGCTCTCAGCCTAAATATTAACAGGTGCTACACTAAAGAAAAGGCTGGTGAATCTCCTTTAACTGTAGAATGTGCTTCTCATTCAGGAACATATGCTTTTTGAATTGAACACAAATTTCTTAAATTGATCGAAATCGTACGACCTGTACATACAACCTGCTAGGTTGGTGGAAGGGCGTCTATCTGGAGGCCTTGCAACATATAAAAGGAAAGAAAATTTAGCAAATTTTCAATTAAAACCAGTAACTTGTTGTCTGTTGGTACTGAGTTAATAAATGTACATATGCCTACATGATAGATAGATAGATACATGTTTATTTACAACAAGAATTAAACCATATAAACAAACAGCGCAAATGCCTAATGGCATACTTAAGCGCGTGGTAAATCACCAAAAAAAAAAATTAATAAAAAACTACCTACTAATTATAATAATGCTATCTCGCTGCCAAAGTATTCTAAAACGTCTTATGTACTTCGGGGGCATCTGGAATGTCTTTAGCATAGTAGGTGAAAATGGGTTATGGCCTGTGACTTCAACTTCGATCCAGCAAAAGACAATATCCACTCTGACATTTTTAAATTGCCTACCCGCTTCCTTTCAAATTTGGCCAAAATCTTTGGATTGTATATATAATCATTCTAGTAGACACAAATTCACTATTTACCACGTTCTGTTGTGTAGATCCATTCCTTATATCTTCATCACAGATGACCCAATTAATGATCTTCTGGGACTATTGTTTCTTCTAGAGCCATTAATATTGAAAAGACAACAAGGTGGGCACAGAAGAAGAAATAGAATAAATGCAATGCTGGTTTGTATATGGCTTTATGTCTCCTCTATTCTTTCTTGCATCAAAGTGCCATTCCACTTACTATGCTCAAGTCCTCCTGAAGCATCTGCCATGATTGATCAGCACACTTATTACCATAAGATGGTTCTTGCCATGAAAGTGGCTGAAGCAACAGCAGTCCCTTCTAGGAGTGTAAAGATTGGCAAAGAAAAATTTAGATGATGTAAGTCTGTTGAGCTTAAGACAGCAAAGCAACACGCAAATTGCTGCTGGGCATTCAGATTGCATGTCGGTGGCCTGTATACAGGAATTTTCTTAGCCAAAATGGAGCTACTTTTACTACTACTAGTACTACTACTACTACTACTACTACTACTACTACTACTACTACTCCCAACTCCCAACCCAGACGAGGACGACCTGCTCTCCGTGCAGCCCCAGACAGTAAGCCAAAAATGTCAATTTTCTGCAATCCTTCATCCTTCCTCCACAGAACGTGGCCTAGCCATCTCAACCTTTCTTTCATTATAGCCCTAAAAAGCAGGACTGAACTATATTTTTCGTAAAACCTACAGCTTGAAATACGGTCAGTCAGCCGGGTACCCAGAACCATCCGTAGGCAATATCTCTGGAAAACACTTAGTGAATTTTCGTCCACTTTTCGGAGCGCCAATGCTTCAGAACCATATGAATGAATGAATGAATAAATGAACTTTTTACCCGTAAAAGTATAAAAAACACAAAGTACGGAGTACTATAAATAACCAAAAACAAAAACGATAAACAGCGAAAAAAAATTCAAACTAACATAGACAACATGAACTAATTTATCAGTATCAATATGGAACAAAGGCTGGAGAGGGTCATAAAAGTGAATAAAATTGATAGTCTTTTTACACAAATCATTACTGGAACACAGAATCCGAGAAGGTGCACTTATTAAACCAAATCGAGCAAAGACTTTTCTGTTTCGGTGCCATCTAGGAAGCCGGAGGAGGAATTTGCAATATCTGAAATAAGCCGTACGTACAGTGTGACGATCCTTCTTACGAAATTAAATAAAAAGAACAAGTTTTTCTAACCGAAAGTAACGAGCGACTTTAAAACTTAAAACGAACAGAAATTACTCCGTATATGAAAGGGGTTGTTCCCTCCTCAATGCCCTGATCTTTATGCTAAAGTTTGACTCTTTCTCTCAACTCTACTATTTAAAACAGTAGAAAACTTTAGCTTAGAGAACGGAGCGTTAAGGAGGGAACAAGCCCTTTCATATACGGAGTAATTTCTGTTCTTTTTAAGTTTTAAAGTGGCTCCTTACTTTCAATTAGAAAAACTTGTTGTTTTTATTTAACTTCTGAGCGTTTTTGCATTAACGTATGTTTTGATTTTGGCTCTCCGCACATGAATAATTAAAACGAAATTTTCATATTAATTTATTTTTGTCTAAATGACTTTCTCATAGTGTTGATCGGACGATTTTGAGAAAAAAGAGGAGCGGGGGAGTAGGCCTAGTTATCCTCCAATTTTTTGGTTACCTAAAAAGGCAACTAGAACTTTTAATTTTACGAACGTTTTTATTAGTAAAAGTTTACGTAACTTACGAATTAATCTACGTAACAAACTTCTAAATTCGTATATTTTTATTACGTATATGAAAGGGTTCACCCCCTCGTCAATACCTCGCTCTTTACACTAATGCTTAAATTTTGTCCAAATTCCTCAAGAATGACCCCTGAATCACAAAGGCCGTAGAATAAATAGTTGAAATTAATAAAACTGGTTTAGCGTAAAGAGCGAGGTATTAAGAGGAAGTGAATCCTCATATGTTTAATAATTTCTGTTCGTTTTAAGTTTTAATTCTGCTCCTTACTTTCAGTTGAAGAAACTTTTTTATATTTGCTTTTTCATTGCTCTTTAAAAAAATGCTAAAAAATCCTGAGCCCCCGTTATGAAAATTCTCTTCCCCCATGACAAATTACTCCATGGAAAGTTCCCCCCGCATAAACCCCTCCCCCTCCAACCAAAACAGTCCCCCTAAAAGTGTCTGTACACTTCCCAATAACCATTACTATGTGTAAACACTTGTCAAAGTTTTTAACTTGCGCCCCCTCCCACGGCGATTGTTGGGGACGTCTCCAAAGACATAGATTTTAAGTTTTTTGACTAGGCTGAGTATAATGGCTACCTCAGAATTTTGATACTGTGACTTTGGGAAAAAATGAGCGTGGGAGGGGGGCTAGGTGCCCTCCAATTTTTTGGTCACTTAAAAAGGGCACTAGAACTTTTAGTTTCCGTCAAAATGAGCCCTCTTGCGAGATTCTAGGACCATTGGGTCGATACGATCACCCCTGGGAAAAAAACAAACAAAAGAACAGACGAATAAACATGCATCCGTGATCTGTCTTGCGGCAAAAAAAAATTCCACATTTTTGTAGATAGGAGCATGAAACTTGTACTATGGGTTTCTCTGATACGCTGAATCTGAGGGTGCGATTTTCGTTAAGAATCTATGACTTTTAAGGGGCTTTTCCTCCTATTTTCTAAAGTAAGGAAAATTTTCTCAGGCTTGTAAATTTTGATGGGTAAGACCAAATCTGATGAAACTTATATATTTAAAATCACCATTAAAATGCGATTCTTTCGATATAACTATTGGTATCTTCCGTTTCTTAGAGTTTTGGTTACAATTGAGCCGGGTCACTCCTTACTACAGTTCGTTGCCACGAACTGTTTGACAAATGAGCTATGCCTGATAGAAACAAGAGCACAGGGGCGCAATAAGCGTTATAAATCATGCACGAACCTTTGCGGTTGTAACGGTTTTTATTTGGGGATATTTTTTCGTAAGCGACTCGTAGCTTTTTCACGGCTTGGTTCACTAGGGATGAACAGGTAGCGGAAAGTATTGGGTCGAAACACAGACCAAGCAAGCTAACTAAAGAAGAACAAGGTAGAACTGCAGTCCCAGCAACGAGTGGAGCGACCACATAAAGGCTATTAAAACAAATAAACTCGTATTTAGACGCATTAACTGAAAATACAATCTTAGATAGTTCACTGGTTAATATAGTAAAATTGGAAAGCAATCCACAGCGAGTCCGGGCAACAAGTAGAACGTCGTCTGCATATGCAGCAGAAGGCAAACCAATATTACCGTAAAAAACAGAACTTTTAAGGGGACGCAGGCACGATGCAAGCACACATTAAATATACTAGGAGACAATACAGCACCTTGTCGAACTCCCTTATTAATTTTTACCGGGTCAGATATTTGGCCATTCCAGACTTTGAATACCAAGAAACATAATACAAAAGGATTAGCACCTGAAGATGCAAGGGAAAATAGAGCCTGAGAGAGCACAATATTGTCGAAAGCCCCAGAAATGTCAACAGTAAGACTGTATAAAGACATTTTAGTTTGTACGGCATCTTTCATGAGCCAGCTTAAAACATGATTTGCATGGGAGCAGCCGAAACTTTTCCGAAAACCAAACTGAAAAGGCGTAAAATCACATTTCGACTCAATTTCTGGTAGTAGTAAATGTTCGAGCAACTTACTTAAAAACACGATACTTTAATGGGACGATAATTCGCACATGACGTTGGGTCCTTGTCTCGCTTTTGAATATACATTACACGGCCACAAAGGAAACTATCAGGAGCAAGCGACTGTGCTAGGCAAGACTGGAAAAATATTTGTAGATGGTTAAGTCGAGCAGGACAATCATAATGGAACAATCGGTAAGAAAGGGCGTCACCATCAAGGCTATTTGAACGCTTAATTTTTCTTAAAGCCTGGCGAATATCAGACATTGCTATGGTAATAGCGGTTTAAGCGACTTATAATAAAAAGACTGAAGAAACTATCAAATACACTGAACACAAACTTATAATCATCGACAAAATTAGCTAGCTGGAGACAAAATAGGGAAGATGGGGAACATTTCTCACCATTAATAACCTTATTTAAGGAGACCTTATCGGTGGGGCCTGGCCATGCATTCAAGCGTGCTCTCTTTAAACTAGCGTTACATTCAAGTTTACTAATTTGTTTCACAGAGAACACGGCTTCGGACGATGACATGATATCCACATACGCAGCCAAAATTTGGCTTTCTGCTTAGCACGTTTTACTTCAGGATCAACGTTCTAATTAGCTTCCTAGTACCAATACCAACATTGTCCGCAGGCACTGCAGCTTTGGAAGCTGATTTAAGGCAATGGGCAATTTGATAATAATAGCAGTTTAGGTCAACTCCGCTTGAAGGTGAGGAAACCACCTTCCTTGAAGGTGAGTTTGCAGCAGGTAATTTGGCACTTTTATAGTCGACAGTAAAGCAGTTAGCGTAGCAAGGTATATGGGGACATTAGCACGATCCAAGTTCAACTTCGTATGCCACTTTGGCTGAGCCGAAAGTGTTTGGCAAAATAGCTCAAAGAACGAATCACAGCTAAGAATCGTCATCAATCTTCTCTTCGTCCACCCTGACAATCGATGATAATAAGCTGGAGCTGGAACTGATTACGTGATCCAGATTCGATTTTGGGCAGGCTCTGTTATGAATATACGTGAATGGGAGGCTCTTATCTGGGACGTGATATCTGCTAGGAAGTGATTCTAGCAGGAGGGTCGACCTATCGGAGGTACCGAGAATCCCACAGTTAAGTTCACCAGTTAAAACCCAATTTAGGTCTTTTAAACGTAGACTTTCGAGTAGAGACTTTAAACTGGAGCAACATTTAGCGAAAGATGTGAACGATGCTATAGAACATCGATCGCAAGGTAAGTAAACGTTTATAAAGGCGGTAATGTCACATTGAATAGCTAAGATGTTATCATCACAATTATTCACAGAGGGTTTTGATGGGGAGCAGAAGAACACTGCTAGACCACCGGAAGGGTGGTTTCTAGTTTTCTTGGCCTCTTGCAAAAAAAATTGTGGAGAGAAGGTCGCTTTAGGTTATAAACCTTTGATTTGGTCAAAAGATGTTCTTGCAAGAACACTATGTTATGGACTAATAATTCATTAATTAAGTCCTATTCTTTTGTGCCGTTAATATTGAGCGAAGCAAAACTTAAAATAGTGGCTTAGTTCATTTTGGAGCAGATTTCAGAGAGTGTTTGATCACTGTGCAATTCGTATAATAGGAAAAACGAGCTTCGTCACAGTTTGAACATTTTGAAGCCTCTAAGTAAGGATTGTCTTTAGAATTGGAATGGCATCCAGTACATTTAGAGCACTTCATTTCATTCGGGACACATGGGCAGTGATCTAACGAATGATGGATACTCTGGTATCTAAGACGCCGTCTGGGCAGTTCTTTGTATTCCGATATTCTAAAAGACTCGTAACCCAAGCGCACACCTGTAGCGATGGCAGATTTTAGTGCAGCAGAATCAAGAAACTCTAAATGAAATTTATGAAAAGAGCCGACCTGGGTGGCCTCACCAAGGCCAGGAATAGCGGAGATAAGTATACGGCTAAAAACACTATCAGGAAGTCCCAAATTACTCAAAGAGGTTTGCGATCGATCACTTTAGCAAGAATATTTGGATAGCTTGCAACAGCAGATGCGGCAAGAGAATTGGTGAAAACTTTATCCCGCGTGACAGCAACCCATCTTTCTCTTACTGGATCGGTCTTTACCGACATAATTCCGTCATGTCCTGTGAAAGAATCAAGCTTTTCCTTGCGAGAAACGGAGTCTCTTAGTCTTGGAAACGGATGTTTAAGAACGATGGCGTACGAGGGTTTGCGATTGGTAGCCTTACTATCTTCGACCAAAGAACTACTTATAGACATTGCTGGACTATTGAGGTGAGCAAGCGATTTTAGCTGATCAAGGCACTGGTTGACTTTGACAGTTAACATAGAATAAGTTAACGCCAGAATACTGAGAACTTCAGAGGGGGATTTCATCACGAACTCCGGAATATCAATATTTTCTGCAGAGCAGCGAGAAAGAGTAGCGATAATCTCCGACAATGAACTATTCTTAGCACCGGGTTCCAGCAACAAGGTATAGGCTCATCTGGGAAGCAATTGCTTTATGAAACTTTCTTAGGGCCAAGAACGTCCTCATATGGGAAAAGAAATCACTGTCGTAGTTCACAATCGACAGATGGTCTAAACCCTCATCGAGATTGTGCTAAACAAAGCTCAAACTGGGCAGTAATAAAGCGTACTGGTAATCCCATTGTCCATGATAAGCAAATTTCACTCACGACTCGGCATCAGTCCAAAAAGAATTAAGCGAAAAAGGTAAATCCACAGAGAAGTTCTCGATAAACACAATTATGAAGTGATCCGTACTGGCTGAATAAATGCAATGAGAATAAATAATAACTTATCTTTGAGTGGGGTAAGTAATTGCAAATAATCCAAGTATTTCAATGCACGACTCAGATGATAGTATTGCTGAATACTAGCTCAGAGCCACAATCCATGAATAGTCCTTAAGCCGTAATCACATATAAGTTTATCAAACAAGCTTCAATAACAAGTTCAAAAGTATTTCACTCGTTATTTATTCCGAGCAGGTTCAGAATTAATCCGGCTTAAACTCAACTAGTTGTTCATTGGTCAAATACCAAAAGAAAACTGATTCTCTTTTGAGAATCAAAACAGATATTTGACCGCTGTCATCTCTGTAGCTTCCAATATTCTAATCTTGGTTTGCAGACTTATCTTCCTTTTCTTCCAAACATGTTTTAACTGTAAAAAACACCCTGAGCCTTGGCTATTCAAGTTTTAGCATCTTCACTCCTCCAATCATCTTTACTAATAATACTACCAAGGTAACTGAAGCTGCCCATCTGATCAATCTTTTCGTTACCTAATGTCACCTTTTCATCTTCACTTATACCTGTTCTAGCACCATGAACTCACAAAACCTCAAAAATTCATTCATTTTACTCACACTTTGATCTAATATGCTTAAATCATCAGCATAATTTAAACCCAGAAAAGTTTTTCCTACCCATTTGATTTCGTGTTCTCCAATTGCCTTTCCTGCACTCCTTAAGACGACGTCTATCAAAATGGTCCATATAAAGGGGGATGGAATAAAACCCTGCTTAACTCCTGATTTAACACAAAACCAGTTGCTAACCTCCTTTCCTACCTTAACCGCAGCAGTATTATTCTCGTATATAGCACAAGTCACTTTAATGTTTTTGACTGGTATACCACATAAGGATAAGACCTTTGCTAACGCTCTTCTATCAACAGAATAGAAGGCTTGCTTATAATCGATAAAACTGAAGACCTGAAATGGAGCACTAAACGGAAATATAAAGCTGAGCTGAAAAATACCATACTATCTGACAACATTTCACCGGAAATAAGACATTATGGCAAAATATAATCCAAACTGATGGTAGTTCACCTATTTCTTTTCTGACTATGGATGATTGGAATCCTTATTGCAGGTCAATTTACGGAATCAAAAATCATGCCATAAGGAAACATTTAAAAGGATTCTAGCTGGCTCTGACGTTTTTCGGGACAGGATTGGATTATGGCCAATATTGAAACAGGTTAAAACCGTCATAAGAAAGGCTATTTGTAAATTTAAAAATGGGATTGACGCTGATGGCCTTCTAAGGATGCACTTTAAAAGCTTACCCGATAGTTGTTTCTTATCTGCAACTTCTTTTCTAGATGTGCGTTACTAGGGGCATTGTTCCTGACGCTTTCCTAAAAGGAATGATAACCTCGAATGGGAAGAAAAGGAAAACCACCAATGATTTTAAATCCTATAGACCTATCAGTGTATGGGGCATTTTTGAGCAAAGTATTTGGATATGGCTATTTTTTCCAAGCTAAACACCGGAATTTTTTTGTTAAAAACAAGCTTGGATTTCAAAAAGTATTGGTTGCCCGGAGGCATATAGATGACTAGCAAACGTAAAATAGATTCGAAAGAGCAAAAAGTCTCCTCTTTATGTGTACAACATGGATTTATCCAAAGCATTTGATAGTGTTAATCACTTGCAATCTGTTGACGCTCTATTGCACAGCAGCGTAAGTGTGAGTATCATCAAAACTATAAAGTTTTGGTACACAAATTTGACAGTTTAAGGTATATAGAGATGCACAGTTTCAGAATCAACTAAAACCAAAAGAGGCGTGAGGAAATGCAGTGTTCTTAGTAGTAGTAAGGGTTTCATCTATTTGAACAGAGCCCACCCCTTCGAATTTGGATACGAACACTTTTTTTGTAAGAACTTCTTCAAGACGCATTTTCTTCAAAATGCACGTGCCTGTTACGTAATGGGGATTACTTTCTAAGAAATGCGGGTGTCTTCTATACAATAATATTTTTATTGTTTATAAACCCCACGATTGTTTAAAAACCCACCAGGAAAAAACCTTCAGGATCTCCCAATCCATGTTTCTTTGGTTGTTAAGTAACAGGATCTGTTTGCTTACACAAATAATTTCCTTGAATGTTACCTAATAGGACTTGTTAGAGCCTGCTATTCAATATTCAAATTTATGCATTATGTAATAGTTTTGTTTGTCCTTTAAAACACCTACGAGGGCCAGGACAAAAAACCTGCAGGCGCCCTCAAATAGAGACATGGTCTAAATCGGTCATAACCCAATATTTTTCTGCTTCACACACACATAGCCTTTTATTATCAACAAACAAAGGATTTTCCCGCCTATTCAGTAACAGAATCGTTATACAATCTAGACGTCCATTGATTTTCTAGGAGGAAAGGCATTCTATTTATTTTAGCAAGTTAGACAAAGTATTTTTCCTTTATTTCCAGGTATAGAAGCGTCACGTGTTACTCTATGTATTTTCTAGGAATAAGGGCCGTGCTATTCTTCTATCAAGAGCGGGTAATTTTCTACTGTTCTCGAGGGGAAGGTATAAAACCTGGTATTGAAAAAACATTTACATCAGTCCTATATCGAATTTTGAACGTGAAACAACGAAATTTAAAAAAATTGATGTGTCGCAAAGATACCAACAGATAAACTTCTATACATATTATGGTTCCTCCCCCCAGTACAAAAAATAGGGAAACCATACCAAAATTTGAGCCAATATAACTTTCTATATGGAATAACAAGAAAAACGCCACCACCCCTCCCCCACAAATAAGTTTTAACGGGGTAATAGTCTTATTTTCTTCTGTCATAAAGATTTAATCTAAGTTTTATTCCCTATTAAAAATTACTTTATTGATAACCTGACATATGTGTTTAACCCAACTTAATTGTCATCCCTGCCACGTAGAGTGCATTCCAGCTTAAGTCTTACTGAGCGTGCACTCACTGAGTGAGCAGATATCATCTGGCATATGATCAAGTAATTGGACGAAAAGGCTTGCTATTAACACCAGAGTGAGTCTGAAAAATTAGACGCCCTTAGTTGAATCCTTGCGTGAAATTAAGCAATAAATAATGTTATATTTACACTAAATCTTTTTTAGGGGGAAGAGCTTTCTATGAAGTGGAATATTTTGATTATAATAGTAAATTATTTTGAGGTATTCAAAGATCTTAATAGATCCAGATGTATCCCTAGGCTACAGACAAGAAGTTTGCTGAATCCGTAGTTTTTCTTCTAGTTTTATCTATTACAATACATATTTCCCATAAAAAGTTGCCTCCTATTAACAAAGTAGCCTAAATAAACAAATATTGCTAAAATTCTAGTTTAGCTACTTCTTGGCTATCTTGAAACACGGGTTAGGTTGGAAAAATGAGACTATCAGAGACGGGTCTACAGATTAAATTGTGACCCGAGAAGGTACTTTAAAACACCTATTAGGCCTATTTTATCATTCTTAAAGATTTAACTGCGAAACAGCATACTTGGAGTCCAAACGAAACTCTGTCTTCTCAGTTGATTGCTGCATTGTGGTTTGGATCGGAAATTCTTGGCCTGGAATTTAGATACTTTCAGCCTCACTGAAATTCTACGACATCGGAATGATTGCAAATTTTTTAAAAAATGGTTGAAAGCTTTTTTCTTTATCTTTCTTTGAAAAAGTGTCTTTTACAATTATCATTTTTTATCCTCGCGGGGTCTTAAAACTGCCTTGAAAACTAAAAATTTAAGTTGGAGAGGGGGAAGGCTTCTAACATCGGTATAGAAGGGATGGGGTGCCACAGCGACGAGCTAAATTTAAGTGGGAGTACAAAACACATGTTGAAAATAAGATGTAGTTTTTTATTTCGTGAAGAACTAAAATTTTATTTACATTTAAGAAAAATTCTTGCCAATGCCCCTTTCTCCCAAAAAGGGCAAGGGTATGCGGGAAGATGGCCACTTCTATGCACCCCCAGTCTCATGGTAGTGAAGCTATGGGCCCTTCAAGACTAGTGTCACCTGCGCAAGGCGAAGGTGGTGCTGCCGTCTCTTTTCAGTCTCACCAATCTCATGGCAATGAAGTTCCAGTGGCTTCAAGACCTGAGCCCACCATACAATGCGAACATGCCCGCCCATCAGCCTCCAGAATGGGGAGAACGTGGCCACCATGCAAGATGGAGTTGCTGGTCCTAATGTTAGTAAAATCACTGAGATTTTTTATAGGTAAAATCGTAATTTTTCTGGCATGGAGAAATAAGTGGGTTGTTGGGAGCCTTTTTCACTAACCCTAGAGGGGGGTTTAATGGTATTGTCCCGTCCTAAAAGTAGGTTTCTTTTCCGCTTAATAAAGGGGTCCCTCTTGATGGTTGCTTGAGGGGCTTTAGGGGGGAGGCTAGCCCTCCTCCCAAAGCAGAATTTCGGGAAATTTCATCTTTAGGTGGTAGCTTGTTCTCGATACATCCGAGGGTCCCTTTGCCCCCCTCAAACATTGACAGACTAACATTTTTTTCCCTTTCAGCCTGATAAAAGGTCGTTTTCAGGATGAAATCAAAAGCGTTCCCATGGGCTTATAGGCTCTTATTATTTTTTAGGTTCACGTACCAACATTTCAAGGGGCCTACAAACTTTATGAAAGTAGCGAGTCGATAATGGAGTTGGAGCAGGCCCCAGACAAAAGTGGCTAGGGGGGTTCTACTGTGTGTGTGTAAGCCCAAATAGTGTAGCTCCCCCTATCATTGATTTAGATGGTTTTATCGCCGAGCTATGGCTTTACAAGGACTATGAATGGGTAGATTACCAGACAACACCCAACGAGCCCGAAAAAGTGTAAGCAGACCAATCAGTGCCCAATCCCCACAGTGATCGTGAGATGGAGGAGCAGGACAAAGGAGAATTTCACCTCCTTTTTTGCTTGATTTTTGTTTAGCCGACTCCGATTTGCGTAGTGTATATGTTTATAGGGCTGTGTTTAGGGACCCTTTCAACACCCTTAAAAGTGGTAGCACTTATACGGATCCTGTTGGCATAGTACACTGCTATGTCGAAAAGATACATTCTCTTTTTGAAAAACAGATTCGGTAGGTGGGAGGACGAGACAGTGTAAAAACATTCATCGCTATTTTTATTATTATAAAGACGGGTGAGGTGTACCCGCATTATACTTACAAATGGAGATTCAGACATTTCATCCGGATTTGCACTATTTTGAGGGCCTTTTTTCAGACTGGGTGGAAAGTATTTTAATTGGATGGAAAATCATAATGAGATAGGAAGTGGTTCAGTAGTTTTGTTTATTGAAAATTTAGATAAATGTATTTAAATTAAAAAAGAATTTGTTTTAAGAGGCTGGTGGGGGAAGAGGGATTTTAGAAAATATAACTTGGATTTAAGGGGTTGTCAGGGTGTAAACACGTTTCTTTTGATACGGTCTTAGAGTGCTTCAAGTGTTCAGGTTCTATTGTGTGGCATAACAGATTTAAAAGGGATGTCACTAGAAAACATTTGGACGATTTGGCAATTAATAAGAGTGGGCAAAGGGCAGCGTAAGATCCATCAAACTCGAATCGTGCTAAAGAACATGAAGCCATTGCAGTCGCTTATGCTCAAAGAGACTCGAGTAATACCATGAAATTGGAGGAGATATTTGAAATATTGAGCGGGAAATATTGTGTAGCCACAGCTATGGTTGCACTTTTCAAACAGCGAATAAGTCAATTTTACGCCTGCACAACGTAAACAAAACAATGACTCTATCACCAGAGGACGAGTTGGCAATTAAAAATAGAGATATGTGTCTTCTTCGTTCGGGGAATTTTATTAAGAATGGTGGGGAAATGTCAGTACATGACCATGACCGTTTAAACGATCCTATTTTATCGAGGAGAGGGGGTAACTTTCGTGGACTGGCTTATAAATCTTGTAAGTTTAACGTTAAACAAGAATTGTTTCTACCGGTTTACATGCACAATTCCAACTAGGATTTGAAATTCATATTACCAGCAGTGGCATGTTTGCAGAAAGTTGAAGTTGTAGATGACACATGGGTAGATGAGTCATTTTCATATAAAATCATACCCAAATCATCTGAAAAGTTGCTGCTCTTAGCATTCAAATGAAAAACAATTGAAAATAGTAATACTTACTTGAAAAAAATTCTGTTTTTTATATTGCTTTATTTTTACGCAAAATCCTCGAGTTAATAACAAAGTGACGATTTTAAGAGTTTCCAACAAGAACAAGATTCATATAGAAAAATTCAAACAGATTGGAGAAGTGAGTTTGTTAATTCGAATATAAAAAAGATTTTATTGAAATATAATAAAATACTCTATGATAGTCATAGTCCTAAAAAGGTAGCATTGGCTAAACGTTTTATAGGAACAATTCGACTTTTAATCTCGAGACATTGTACATTTAAAAATACTACTGCTTTTGTAAATTGATTTATAATCAACTGATGATAAATGTATGTTGATTTATAATCAACACCTTCATCAATCCTTCTCCAATCCTAGTGCTCTTGAAGTTCATCACAGTAACAATACACTTGACATTTTTCTTAAACAATATTTCAGTGAAGGGGCAAATAAAAACGAAGAGATTTAATGTTGATGATACAGTTCGAATCAACCGAACAAGTACTATTTTTTTTTTGAAAAGGGGGATAACTTGTGGTCCCCTGAAATTTTCAAAGCGTCAAAAGACTTATAATCTAAACGTGTAACTTATTGTCTACGTGATATGAAAGATGAAGAGATTCTTGGCGGTTTTTAAGAGTATGAATTTCAAACAGTTTTAAACAATGGAATGTATTAGACTAAAAAGATATTAAAGAGTCGATCTCAGAAGGTTAAAAGACAGTTGCTTGCTCGTTGGCTAGGATACGACTGTGATTTTGATTCTTGGATTGTCGCTGAAGACCTTCACAATGCCTAATGATTTGTGATATCCTGAGGAAGGATAGTACATAAGATATAAAAGTCAGACCAAGTGATTAGCCAGTGTATGGTAAGGACGAGTAACGAATCAAATCACATAATTCAGATTTTTACATTTTACTCTAAAATAGAAGGAATATGGTAGAACGACTGATTTGTGTCCTGCAATCAACAGAAATATCTCTGCTCGTAAGAATGGTAAATTTTCCTTCAACTATTCAATGGAGCATGGTAGGGCTTGCATTAGCTCTACCTTCGAGAATGAAATGGTTCTTCTCAACGATAATTTGAGAAATATTTTTGGTTTTAAGCAAATTATAATCGAAGGTAAAAGTGCTGAAAACACCAGTGGGATGGAATGTGTTACTTTTTCAAAACAATCCACCCGACGTATCATCTGACAATTGTATATTTCCTTATGCATCTTCTATTGTGATCTCGAGAGTTGGTAATACCAATGTCCCCTCCTTCTGTTTTTAACGAAAAACCACTAACGAACACATTCACTTCTACAATACAAAGCTCCTTCAATATATTAAATAAAAAAAAAACAAGTTTTTTTAACTGAAAGTAAGGAGCAAAATTAAAACTTAAAACGAACAGAAATTACTTCGTATATGAAAGGGGCTGCTTCCTCACCAACATCCCGCTCTTGACACTAAAGTTTGACTCTTTCTCTCAACTCTTCTTTTTAAAACAGTAAAAAACTTTAGCGTAAAGAGCGGGATGTTGGTGAGGAAGCAGCCCCTTTCATATACGAAGTAATTTCTGTTCGTTTTAAGTTTTAATTTTGCTCCTTACTTTCAGTTAAAAAAACTTGTTTTTTTTTTATTTAATTTCTGAACGTTTTTCAATCAATGCTTGTTTTGATTTTGGCTCTCCGCAGAGGAATAATTAAAACGAAATTTGCATATTCATTATTTTTTTGCTAAATGACTTTTTCATAATTTTGTTTGAATGAATTTGAGATAAAAGAGCAGGGGAGGAAGCCTAGTTTCCATCCGATTTTTTGGTTAATTAAGATAAAGGCAACTAGAACTTTAAATTTTTTACGAATCTTTTTTTTAGTAAAAGATATACGTAACTTATAAATTAGCTTACGTAAAGAAGTTTTGTATTCTCATGTTTTTATTACATATATGAGGGGGTTCGCCCCCTCGTCAGTACCTCGCTCTTTACACTAAAGCTTAGATTTTGTCCCAACTCATTAAGAATGACCGCTGAATCACCAAAGCCGTAAAATAAATAGTTGAAATTACTAAAAATACTTTAGCGTAAAGAGCGGGGTATTAGGAGGAGGTGAGCCCCTCATATGGGTAATAATTTCTGTTCGTTTTAAGTTTTAATGCTGCTCTTTACTTCCAGCTGAAAAAAACTTTTTCATATTTCTTTTTTCATTGTTTTTTTTTAATAATGCTAGTAAATCCTGCGCTCCCTTCATGGAAATTTTCTTCTACCATGAAAAATTCCTCGATGGAAAGCTCCCCCAGCCTATCCCTCTATTCTCAACCCCTCCCCCAACCAAAAAATCCTACTGAAAACGCCTACACACTTCCCAATAACCATTACTATATGTAAGCACTGGTCAAATTTTGTAACTTGTAGCCCCTCCCCCAGGGACTCTGGGGGAGTAAGTCATCCCAAAGACATAGTTTTTATGGTTTTCGACTATGCTGAACAAAATGGCTATCTCAAAATTTAGATCCGTTTACTTTAGGAAAAAATGAGCGTGGGAGGGGGCCTAGATGCCCTCCAATTTTTTTTCACTTAAAAAGGGCACTAGAACTTTTCATTTCCATTATAATGAGTCCTCTTGCGACATTCTAGGACCACTTGGTCGATACGATGACCCCTGGGAAAAAAACAAACAAAAAAACAAATAAACACGCACCCGTGATTTGTCTTCTGGCAAAAAATACAAAATTCCACATTTTTGTAGATAGGAGCCTGAAACTTCTACAGTAGGGTTCGCTGAGACGCTGAATCTGATGGTGTCATTTTGGTTAAGATCCTACGACTTTTCGGGGGTGTTTCATCCTATTTTCCTAAATAAGGCTAATTTTCTCAGGCTCGTAACTTTTGATGGGTAAGACTAAACTTGATGAAACTTACATATTTAAAATCAGCATTAAAATGCGATTCTTTTGATGTAGCTATTGATATCAAAATTCAATTTTTTAGAGTTTTGGTTACTATTGAGCCGGATCGCTCCTTACTACAGTTCGTTACCACGAACTGTTTGATTCTAGTCAACACGTCGTATTTAGAACTCTAGAAAAAAAGGTTTTGGCTGTGATTACATGTCATTGTTTGAGCCATTGAGTGAGATAGCTAATAAAAAGATACTTTTGGTTATCCTTATATTGATTGCTTTGTTGCTACTCTTTTACTGTTGACAACAATTAGGTCATGGAATGAACTATTATAAGGGTCATTGGTCAATATCTGGTTATGGTCTCGGCATTTGGTTTGCTAAGTTGTTTCGCTCAGTATTACCCCTGCTAAAGAATATATTGCAACGGTAGCCGCGCATTTTGATCCTCTAAACTACATGAGCGGGCCTCTGGGAAGGATTTTAAAGAAAGTATTTCACAAAATCGCAGGACCGGCAAGCAATTCCTCGGCGAGGGATTGAAATCGCGACAAAGTGGAAAAGGCTTAAAAGGGCTAGAAGCACTTCATCACTAATCAGTCTCAGCTCAGGCCGGAAGCGCTAAACATCGCTCTTGTCAAGGAAGAAAAAGAAACCAAGAGTAAAAATTGTCAGATCAAAAAGTATTTCTTTTCCTAGAAATGGCATATCTACCACATAAAGAATCATGTCCTTCAGTCACCTCATCTCTAAGTCTTTTCAATGCAGAAAGTGTTGATGTACGTGTAAAACATTGTTACTATGAGAAGTATTATCCGCAGCAACCGCCTTCTGAAAATGTACATTTTCAAATTTTTTCCAATGAAAACTATTTCATAGATTTGACTTCAATACTTATAGATCTTTCAAGCGATTGTCAAAAAATATAACAATGAAAAAGGGGTTATTCTATTAAAATGGAGGGATTATTCTATGAAAATGGTACACAATTTGCTTAGACGAATCAGAGTCTACAAAAAGGGAACACTGGTGAGCACAAGCAACAATCTTTCAAGTTATGCAAGTTATATACAGTTCATGCTGATGACCCGAATGATCTTTGAGCTATTCAGAGGTTTGGCTATTGAATACGAATATAAAATGGACACTGACATAAACTACCAATATACTTAGAGATGCAACAACTAAAGATTTATACTTGACTGCGAAATTAAATCATGAAATTTTTAATATACCTCAATGGTTGTTCCCAATGTTAAGATTTAAATAAAGCTAAAACTTGCAGCATCTGATTCTATTTTGCGAAAAGTACTTGGCACTGCACCTGATGTAAAAGTTTCTCATCTCGGCAATATTTCATTTACGAAAAAAAATGTATGAGTTCTTTGGCTTTTGCAATTGAGATATTCAGAGCTAATGGAAATAAGATTTAACTGCTCATTCTTCATACAATCACAAATCAACGACGCATTGCTATGATAACACGTACCTACACCGATTAAAATTTTACTAATGGAGAAGTTCCTTCAAACTTGCTTTGGCATTGGTAAAAAGTGCTCCACATAGATTTGAAATATTTGGACTTTATCTCTTGTATGTAAAGTAAAAGGAATTCCCTTCTAGAACTTATCTTTTAATAAGTGCTACAGGACCCTAATAAAATGAAAATGCAATCACTAGATCTAGATCCTCAGCCACTTAAAAACGGTATAACTGAAGAATTGTTTGCAAAAACTCACGGTATCATTGAATTGGATTCGTTTGGCACTCAAAATGCGAGTATTTCCTGAACAGGCATGATTCTTTTAGAGTGTACCTTTGCCGAACCGCTGGAGGAGAGTATAGCCTTAATATCACTAAATCAATTTGAAACCTGATGTAAAATTACCCCTAATGGCAGTGTTCTATTATACTTGGCACCATGTATATCAAACAATCACTGTATTCAATTTGGACCCCTACATGTCCAAATACATATCCTTTTGCATATTATTGGAAATTCTTGACCATATTCAAAGGAGTTAACCATACCCTTATCATTTTTAATAGTAGGCCATCAACTTTAAAGACGTGGTATTGGCTGTGTATCTTTCAAACCTTCAAACAGCGAAGATCATCGAATTTTCTGGTCCTTTTCGTATACTGTATGCTTTCTACGCACCTCACAATAAAAACTTTCTCGAGCTAAGTGGAAAATTTATTATTCACATCGAATACGAGTACAATATTTATCAGCTAAAAGCTGTGGCTCTTATGCACTATTATATGTTAGTTTTCGAAGTTGCGGGTATGCTTAAATTGAATTTTGAGGCATTGATGTAAACAATCCTTGATTGAATGATTTTCTAGTGGAAAATACTGTTTACTACCTGTGTAATATAAGTTTCAGTGCCCTAAGAGTGAAATGCATTAAAAATGTTTGTGAATTTGTTTATTAATAAAACTTGCGTGTACAAAAATCCTTTAGTCCTTTAGATTTTTTCTTCGTGTATAGGTGACCATCGGTAATAACAAGTGGCGGCAGCTCGACAGGGTTCAACTTTTATTCATCTTTGAATGCAAAGTCAGGGTTGAATTTTATACCATATAATGTTACTTTATTTTTATTATATAGCCTTGGAAAGTCAATAATACTATTTAGATTCATATTATAAAGTTCACATGTTTCAATTTGCTTATTTGAAGCAATGTCATAATGAAGAATCACGTTCTGTAATATCCAAATAAAAATCAGTAGAATTATAATCATAGTAGACGGCTTCTTCACAGTGATGTTGTAAAACCAGACTCTCCTATTGTTCCAGTAATTGTAGCGTAGACTCTATTTTTCCAACCAAGACAGTTTAAAACCAAGACGATACCAGTCCCTTAAAAACAAATTGAAATCACGTTTAGGGTTTTTTTGCAATCATACCAGGATAAGTATTTTCCCATTTATCATATTTAACATATTGAAAATTGCAGCATAGGAAACCTTTATTTTGAGACTCACAAAGATCTTAAAGACAGGAACTACTGTCTTTTATTTGCCCTGCACATCCCCTATGCAATTGGCATGGATTGCATAATCTACACTTTTTGTTATAGTCATCAATAATAGTAGAATTCTCAAAGGATGACCCGCTGTTCAAAGTATAAAAACACAATGGACATGTGCAAACATTTTTTTCAATGTTGACTGTCTCTCTGCTAAAAAGAAACTGGCTTGCAATCAATAAAGTGGATGTGTTCTAGCAGTAGGAGCAATCGAGTGAAGTCACAAAAAATGCTTAGACAAGATTTTTCGACTTATTTCTTGCTGTGCTGCCTTACGAATTTCTAGGTAGTACTCAAAGTAAATCCAAAATATAATTTTGCTTTGTTTCCTTTAATATGTTAATAAATTGTGTAAATGTATCTCGACCACGACGTAAAAGTTTCATACAATAGTCCAAAAACGGAAAGTCATATTTTCATTACACCGTTAAGAAATCTCTGAGAAAATATTTTCCTTTCAAGAGATAACTCTAGAAAATCATCATCTAGAATCAAACAGTTTTCCAAAGTAACTAGATTCCGTATGAATTTTGGTTTCTCAAATTCAAGCATTTTTATTCCTGACACTCTCAGTACCGATTATAGACTAACAATGAACGAAGATTCTTTGTGCTAGTAACAAACTCACTTATTTCTTATAGATTAATTCAGATCGATGTCATCAATATATTTCATTAATGCATTTAATCCGTCTTGTAATCTTTGCATTATATTCACTTTTGCTGCAAAGCATAACTGTTCTTCCGACTTGAATTTGCTTAATCATATCACATATCGTGCAAACATGTCGTCCCATTCTAGTGTTAAACGGTAAGCACTTGCAATTTCTACTGCTACGTTAGGCACTATATGCCATTGCTAGCACCTTCAATGTCCAATAGAGTAAAACCATTCTTTACTAAAGAATATGCCAAGAATGATATCACCGATGTTTACACACTTAACTATTTTTCAATACTAAGGTAACTTAACCCTAAGATCTAACATGTTACGTGTCGTTGACCTTCAAAGCCAGTTTTTGCTGGATTGTAAAGGTGTACTGGAACCAAAAAAGTCACGCGAGGTTGTGTCATCTTCACATGCAAGTGGAGTCTAACAAGCTCTATTACGTAACATTCAAGGAAATCATTTGCATAAGCAAATAAATCTTATTAAGAAACAACCAAAGAAACATAGTGTGGCGGATCCTGAAGGTTTTTTTAACCCTCTTGGGTTTTTCAACAATCAAAGAAATAACTAATATGCAACAGACACCTGCGTCCCTCAGAAAACATTCTCCATTACTTTTTATTAACATTGAAAAGTGTGATTTTCTGGCTTTCAACACGGCTAAGAGCGATAATGTTTCCCTTGTAAATCATTTTGTCCCTGCTGTACCAGAATTGAAATACCTCGGGTTTATCGTTTTTGAATCGCTCAACAAACAAAGGAAAGCCTTTTTTGAATCACACAACCACCCCGCCATTAAATGTGCTTACGGGATTGTTGTTCCAAATCGGGGGCGATAATCAAGAAAATCACTTGCTTCAATTTTTCGTTCAGTGTGCCAAAGTCACGTTATTTATCTCGCCGGTGCGTCTCATCTACTTGCTGAGAGTGAAATAGATGAAATTAATAAGTGTTATTTTAGATATATAAAGTTTCTGTTGTTTTTTCCAAAGCGGCACCGAGATTCTCGTCTTGAAAAAAATCCTGTCAAAGAATTGTCGAGATTCCGTGAGAAGTCTGTGATAAAAGTGATACCGAATAGACGATATATTTAACTCAAGTGCTTCTTTTTATTAGTGTATTCATTTTTTGCTTTTTATTTTTCCTTTCTCTACCATAATCTCTTGTAAATGGTGTGTAAATAAATAGTTAATATTTTTAATATCATGAAGGTCGTGATAACTGTTGCACCCGATATCTTATTTAATGCTTTTTATAATGTAAAACTATCGAAAACATAAAACATTGTACTCTTATGCTGTACATAGTCTGTTCCATTCTGATGGATTTTCTCCCCGTTTCAAGAAAGTTCAAAAACCAGCAGATAACACTAAATCTTGATCTATGTCTACGTGACCTTCCTTCATAGGATAAAACCTATTAACCAATAAAACCGTGATCAGGCAAGTATAATCTACTGATTTTGATAAAGGCTCCATGGCCAAAAAAGTTGGGGAAGATGCATTTCAAACAATAAACCATAAATAATTTATAAAAGTAAAAAGAGATAGAGAGAGACAGTGTGCTTAGGAAAATCTGTCTTACCAAGGACCAACCTCATTAGTCTTTATTTTAGCCAGACATTTGAAGTCAAGAATAATACAAAAGATTAAAGGCAATGAAAAATGTCTGATGAATCGATGAAAAACTAAGGGATGGGAATCGCAACAGATTAGTCCTTTGTCCTGCAGGCCGATAACTTTACCCAAAAAATAGAACCTGCTATGAGATTGCTAAACATGAACAAGGGAGATTAACAACAGTGTGTTTCCCATCTTTCTTGCAGTAGTTTGTTGTCATTTCTACAGCCAGAGGGATCATCTAAAACTTTATCAAGTGCTAACGTATTGTGCTAAGATTTTCTCTAGTGTGCATTTAACATTGAGAAAATTACAAAAATGGCCCCTACCTCTACAAAAACCCATCCTTCTATGTTTTTCAAAAAATACCTTTTTCGCATCTTTAAGAAAAGAATTTCCAAATCATTGTCCATTTCCTACATCTTCACCAGTCAGTGTCCCTGGAATAGGTTCAAAGCCAGTTTTTTTCCTAAGGAGAATATTAGAAAGGTTCCTCGAAATATGACTATATCATATTCAATAAACCTGCAAGAAACCTAGAAATACTGCTCACACTGTTATTAGCATTGTAGCTTGACAAGATTATTTCTCTTGATTCTTAATTCTGTCTTTAAATTGTTTTCTTAAATTCCATTATTGATTGTTTCTAAATTACCTTTTTAAAGGTTGTGTTTCGTTGGAGCACGAGAGGGTCATTTCCCGGAGATGTTAGCACTAATTAACATGAACAAATACACACCAGTTCCATCATTAGTGTTTTTGGTAAGTAACCTGATTTTTTCCTCGCTGAACAACATTTTTGTTAAATACTTTGAATTAAAATTGTCTTCATAGCCTTTGAAATCTTCTTCCATGTTAATATTTGGGGGTTCATTTTCTTAAAAATATTGTTTTTAGAGAAGAAATCTTTATTCTGAAAACAGCAACCCTCTCAGAAATTTCTTAATTAATTATGTGGATCTAAAAGAAGATGCACAGCTTAAGAATCATTATATATGATGCATAAGCTAGATGCATAAGCTAGATGCATAAGATGTATAAGCATTATATATGGGATTTTATACCAATCGTGTATTACAAACAGAACCTATTAATTTTTTAGCTGAAAGGTAGGATTCAGCATAACTATTACGATGTTTTTGTTTGTAGCTGAGTCATTTGAGCATTAAACAAAACTTAGCTTCGTAGAGGCAGAGTTTGTGAAGACAATTGGCATACAACAACGGGTGAGGGGTAGCCTACACATTTTCAACCCCCTTGAAATATTCATAAAATGTTCAGTGTAATCTATACATGAAGTACAAGTACATTTGGCGACACCCGTAGAAATATCTCTGAACTACTCCATGTCACTTACATTTAGAGGAAAAAAAAAGGATACTGAGGTAGATAAAGTTCCAAAATGTTATTTTGAAAATCAATAAATTTTCCTTTCAAGACTACATCCCCCCTGAAAGACCATTCTTATGATTATGTTAAGGGTTTTCTTTCTCTCCAAAGATAAGTTTTGATGACACTGCTCATCTTTCGTAATTTTCTTAATAAATCCTGTATTAATACAAGATGCGTTTCAAGATGAAACGCGATTAAAAGATTTATTATTCAATAATCTTTATCATATAGTTAGAATGATCGAAAATTAAAATTGTTTAGTTTAATCATGGAGCATGGGCGTAAATATTCCGTTTTGAATGATTTAACCGAAGTTTGCCAAGCATAAAAGCAAATAATAATTCCAACTTCAAAAAAACATAAATAGCCATTAATGAAAAAATGAGACCTTATGCGACGAAGCCTTATGCTTCGTCCTCCCTCCCCTTTTTTCCTTTCTAGACTCCCAAACGGGCTTTGCGACTCAATGATAATTACAGAAGTCGATAATGAGGGAGCTTAAATGCCTTTTGCATTGTTGAGCTTGCACTTTTTTGAAGGGTAAGAAATAGGTACCTTGCTGACAAAATAGTACCTAAACAAGGGCATCATCAAGGAAGGAGGCATATGTCAGCCCAAACAAACATCTTGCTAATAAAAAAGTGTTTTATTTCAACAGAGGAAAAAGTTTGCATGTCAAAAACAGCTTTTCAATTTTCAAACCCTGGCCCCCTTGGAAAATTGCTGGTAGACTAAGAAGTCACACAAAAATCTATCAGAAATGATAAAGAAATTTCATTTCAACTAAGAGCAACAACCAAATTTGCTTCAAATTCACCCTGATGATAAATTCCTGGTATATGCCTAGAGAGGGACCCATAAAGAAGGAAAAATGTTAAGAAAACAATTCTTACTTCAGAATATACAGAATAATTGTAATTAACGTATCGTTCATACAGCTAAGCTTTTTCTCTTCTTATTTCAGTATTTTTTCCATTTTTTCTACAAAACTAAATCACTTATCTTTTCATACCTTCCAGTATTGACTATCTTTTAGTAATTGTAAGAATTTGAAATTAGTTGAGATTGCAAATATATTGCAAGTACTTCTGTTTAGTGTCTTCTGTATTTTTGTTTGCGTTCTCCGTCTCTCCTCATTACATTACGGGTTATAAATGATTAGTATACGTTCCATACAATGCATTTGCAAAATGACCTTGCATAAAACAATTTGCATAAAGAAAGGTCGTAGTAAGATTTTGATCGATTCTTGACTTTTCAAAGTTCTATTTTCACTTATAATTGAATTAATTGCAACAAGCCTTTTTTTATTAATAATTCCTGTTTTAATTTATTTATCTGTAGTTTTTCACCACTAGACGCCCCCTAGGACATATATAGGTAGTCTAAGATGATATATCATGCAGGACAAGTATTAGAAAAAGGAGTTTCCCTTGGCCTGCTTGGTTAGCTCCCTTAGTAGAGGCTATTTTCGGATGGGATTTTTTGGCCTTGAGTCCGCCTTGAGGCCATCTGCTCTTAATGAGGGTATATGGATCATAATATCCCATCTTCTACATGTTATCATAATAATAATTGATCGTTACCCTCTATACATAACAAATATGCTCTAAGAGGAGGGGAAAAAGAGAAGGAGAAACAAAAGGACACTGACAAAACAAAACTTCCGAAAAAATATTGGCAACTCAGCTTAAGCACTCATTCAAAAAGGGTCAAATTATATGATATTTTACATATTACGACACTAGACACTTGATAGAAGACAAACCAATGGAAAATCGACAATTCTATTGCAGAGGTAAGTAAATCTACGTGGCAGTTCATTCAATTTTTTGACAAATCTCAAAAACACTGTACCATCAGGAAATATATTACGGGTCCAAATAGGAATACTGAGAAAATACTTGCAGATCCTAAATAACAGTGATCAGGTTCGATTTTTATCAGAGACTAGGAAAAGTTTCCGAAAATATTTCAAAAACAACATATATGGTGCGACAAATGCGTGACAAGAGAACCAAGGGTTCTCTTGTCAAATTGGCTCTTTACCCTGAGGAAAAACCTACAAGATGTATAAGATTTTCTTTCAAATAATCAATTATAAGTTGCCATGTCGATCTCATTGAAGTTCTAAGTGGAAGGCCTAAATACCTAAGCGAACAGGAGGATGAGACTGTAGCTGAACCACCTTGGATTGTATTATTGGTGGCGGTGTCCGAACTAAAAACAAGAAACTCTGTTTTAGAAGTAGTAATTGAAAGACAATTTCATTCAGTCCAGAGAAAACAAAATCAAGGGTGTTCTGGAGTGCCTCAAAATTATCAGCTATGGGACGAATCTCGTGGGCATAAGACAAGCGACTTGTATGGCTCAATTAGTGAATGGTTCAATTAGGTAAGGCGGAATTTGTCGAGTGACTACTCTGTTACTGTTATTAAATATTGCAGGAATTAAAAGAATCTTGTTTAACACCTTGGCACACCTGAATACGATTACTGACGGTACCTTGCAAACGTATCTAGATTAAGACCTTCTGGTACCACCTCCAAAGACAAATAAGCACAAATGGACAAATTCCTCTTCTAGAAAGAGACAGAATACGTGATATTGATAGCATGGTATAACTTTGCAAAATGACCCAAAAGTAAATACTCGAACTTATGTGTTAAAAAAAGGTAGATCCTCAGAGAATAAGGAGGATAAATAACTTCCCAAAAGTCTATACTAATCGGACTGTCTTCAGATGAAGAAAACGAGGTAAATTTTGACAAATGCTGTCACGACAGCGGGGCGTTATTTTTAATATGCTTCAAGAGATTGCAGATTTGTTGCGATTTCCATAGCCGGATACTTTCTATTTATACGTTTTGTGTATTTGATAATCTGAACTACATACCTGGCACTGGATAACCGTGCTCGGTCAAAATACAAAACCAGAACCTATGTCAATGTTTAGCGCTCCAAAGTTCAACATTGTCACTCCACCGTTTTTTACGAATCCCAACCAGAATTTTGTCTAGAGGAAGAGAAGCAGTGACCTTGATTAAATGAGCTAACTCCGTCAATTAAAAATACAAATCGAGAGTGTTCCTGTTTATAGACATACATAACAGATGAAATAGAGTCCGGATTTTTGACAACATAGAATCTAATGTACTATGACACGGAGATCGATCAAGACGATCCCTCCAAGGCTTAAAGAACTGAAAAAGACTTTTGCCCACGAAGAGGTAGAAAAGAAATGAGTTGAAACTGTAAAAGTCATCACTTGTTAGGACGTCACTTGAAACATCAACAATGGTACCTTGCAACCGTGAAGCGTTTGTTAGGACAAAATCCGGCTCGGAAGAAGAACGTGAGTTGTAGACACAAGAACACAGCTTCGAATTTGAGACGAAAGTAATTTTTGAGTAAGCGGTGTGGTCTCATCTTTGAGATCTGGGTTAATATCGCTGCAAATAAATATAGACTAATTTGCTGACTCGACCTTATGAATGGATTTAGAGAGCGAAGCACAAGCCTCCCGATATCCTTTATTTTGTAGTTATTTAGTATTATTGAAAGCAAACTTAGATCCCAACGGAGATTCGCAGTTGGTCTATTTGATATATATTCTTGTTTTTTTTTTTATCTTACGTTCATAATGTTTTGCCTTTTTTGGTCATTCTGCTTTGATTATCTTTGTGCTCCCCACAAATTAACGGCTAACCTTTACATACACAGCCGAAACTTACCAAAGCTCTAACTTATACCATCTTTGTCTTTCCCCCAAACGAAGCTAGGAGAGAAACAATGATGGGCAGTGGCCCCTTTCCCTCCATATAAACTTCATTAAATCCTTAGAAAATCTCAAAAGAGGTTTTACAGCTTTGACTGTATCAAAGGAATTTAGCTGTTCCCCTACTCCTACCTGACCAGGCACAAACAATATCCCCCGCAGTCCACCAACAATATCTAGCTATACTTTCCTTACTCGAATCCCAATTTAAATCTTTGACGTATTTCAGTCCTTCATTCATGTCAAGATTTCTTTTTATGAGCCAATTTCACGAAATTGAAAACTAGGTTATGTTTGGAAAGTCACATTAAAACCTTACAAATGTCATATAATTCACTTAAAATTTAAACAGTTCCTCTTCATCTTCCACATAATATTGAACTTTATTCCCATTGTCCAGAATTCACTGCTGGAGTCTGTGATAAGAAATTTCCATGTTTTAAGACCATGACAGAAGTAGTCGAATATCTGAACCGTAGAGTCCTTGTAATTTCTTATTTTTTTGTGAACTTGTTTTGATTAGCTTTTCATATGTATTACATGAATGAAATAACGAATGTAACTATTTACCTTTCAAAAGTGTCTGTTGGAAACTTTTTCATTCCTATTGCTCTTCCAATGTATTACACTTTGAAATCATATTGAAATTGTTTGTGATGTCATATCAATATGTCCTGGGAGAAAATGGGGGGGGGGGCTACGAAAAACACTTCAAACGGGTTACGTTGGGAATGAAAACATTTCTAAGCTGTTGATAATCTTTTATTCGAAGCTTTCCTCGTTTCTTTGGCATATTTCCTACGTTTCAAGCCATGGAAGTTGGGGAAGGGGAGGTATACTAGAAAATATGAAATTCTACCCTTAATCATACCCTTAACCTTTCTGCTATTATTATATTCTGTGAAGTTCTGAAAATAAGTCTCGTTGCCCCAAATTTGGCTCGTTTTCTTGGAATTTCTATTTCCAGGGTATATTGTCGTTGTTAATGTTGGGCACAAGTGACATTTATGCTTTGATTGATTATGCAAGTTTTGTTGAATCAATGTTCTTAACATGGACCATTGCTGGATTAATATACATGAGATACTCACGACCGGATATGGAGAGACCTATTAAGGTATAGTAAGTTTAATTTTTTTGACACGGAATTTTTTTTATTACATGAGTACTGTTCACTGTGAGCTGATATCATCAATGGCAGATTACATAAATTTTCACAATTTTTGAAAGTACTACTCTACTTAGGCAGTTAAAATTTGAGGAAATCCTCTTGGCTAAAGCTGAATGTTGAAAGTTTTGTTCACGCTTCCTGTTCAAGCTCCCACCTGCATGACTTACCACTCTATAGCTTCTTAGCACCCAACTCACCAGGCCAAGCAATCCATCACGCAACTTCTGTCCAAACTGCTCCCCATCCAGATAGCTCCCCGTCACATGAATTTCCACCGTACGACTTCCTTGCGCAAAAATTGCCACCGTCACATCTCGTATCTTCCTTAATCATTCTTCACGCAATTTGTCGTCCAAATCCCCATTAGTCAAACTTGCAAAATGCTTTCTTATTTGGACAAACTCGAAATTTAGGGTTATTGACGTTACTGATGAGAATTCTGAGATCAAGATTGTAAAGATACAGAAATTTTACATTTTTAAAATACTGTTTTATTTCCATCGGACTAGGTGTTTAAGGGTTTTAAAATCATTCATTAATAATAAGTGGCTCTGTTTCTGGATCACACTTGGACCGAACTAAAATCATCCAAGAAGCCTAGATTACCAAGAAAAAATTGGAACAGTGGTAATACATATAGGGGTAGGGGTAAGAGGGGGTAAAATATAAGATGAAGACTTGAATGAAAGTCTATTAGATTCCCCAACTGAATATTCAGTTTACCTCGTTTTTATCCACCGAAGACCAAAAATAGCCAAAGTCATAACCTTAGGATGTTGTGAAATCATTTCCAATATTTATCCATAGTTTTGTTTTGTTCTTTTTATAAGTCTACATGAAGCATTAAAATGGTGGGAAGAGAGAAGAGGAGGGGCAGTCGTTTTAAGTTTTATTGTTGCTCCTGACTCTCAGTTGAACAAACCGGCTTTTTACTTAATTAAATATAAAGACAAGTCTTTTTCAACTGAAATTAAGAAGCAACATAAAAACTTAAAACGAACAGAAATTATAATTTACATCTGGGAGTTTGTCCCCTCCTCAATACTTCGCTTTAAACTCTAAAATGTTTCTTAGAATGTTGAAGCAAAACTTATTATTTTGACTAAACAGCCCTTCAATTTCAGGAAACATTATTACATAATTAGAACAATAACTCAAACTTTAGCGTAAAGATTGAGGTATTGAGGAGGGGTAAATTCCCCTTATATATGTAATAATTTCTCTTGGTTTTAAGTTTTAATGTTATTCCTTACTTTCAGTTGAAAAAAATTTCAATCAATCCAGGTAGTTCGAATGAATAAATCTTTTGTTTTGTCAGACTTAGCTGAACCTATTAAAGGCGAGGATGGTCGGACTGATTCAAAGTAATTTATTCTATGATTTTAGTTAAAAAATTGTTTTATTTATGTAATTTTTTTAGTAAGTTTGTTTTATTTTTAAATGTTTATATTAGTTTTCGCTGATGACGGTTGAATATATAGCCTAAATATCCAAATAGATTGTGCTACTTTTTTATTCACTGTCTTCACATATTCCTCATTTTCTTTTCTATTTTTTGTATTAAATAAAAAAAACAAGTTTTTCAACTGAAAGTAGGAACAACATTAAGACTTATAACGAAGTTTTTAAAAAAGTTTTTAAGTTTTTAAGTGCTTTTAAAAATCTTCTTGTTTAAACGAACTTCGTGTTTCAAGAGTCGTTCTTAAAGAATCAGGTCAAAATTCAAACTTTAGTGAAAGAGCAGGGAGTTGAGGGGGGCCACCATCCTCACAAACGTAACGAATTTTGTCCGTTTTAATTTTTAATGTTGCTCCTTACTTTCCGTCGAAAAAACTTCTCTTTTAATTTAATTTCTGATGGTTTCTTAAATAATTCCAGGAAATATGGCTCAACTTCCCCAGAAAAATCCTCTCCCCCGCTTATACATTCTCTAGACTATCCGGTCCTGATGAAAACTTATCCCGGACAAATTACCCATAACGTCTTCACCAGTAAAATTGAGTCAGCAAAGAGAAAGCAAAACATAAGAAGAACTTCGTATAGGAATCCTATGAAAAATTCTCCCAACAGAAAATCAGTATCCTCCCCCACTAGAAAAATTTATGTATATTTTCCAATGACAAATACTATACATAATCAGTGAGCAAACTTTGTAACTTAAAGACCTTTTCCTAGGGGCTGTGGGGGCGTATTATCTCCAAGATCATAGTTGTTTAGCCTTTCAACTATGTTGAATAATGGCTGTCTAAAAATTTTGATTGGACGATTTTGAGAAGAAAAGGGTTGTTGGATGGGGACTAGTTGCCTATCATTCTTTTTGGTCAAATAAAAAAGGCACTAGAGCTTTTAATTTCAGTTCGAATGAACCCTCTCCCAATACTCTAGGACCACTGGTTCGATAAAGTCACCCGTGGAAAAAAAAAAAATAAACACGCATCCGTGAACTTTCTTCTGGCAAAAAATAAGAAGTTCCACATTTTAGCATATGTGATCTTGAAACTTCTACAGTAGGGTTTCCTAATACGTAGAATCTGATGGTGTGATTTTCTTTAAGATTCCATGACTTTTAAGGGATGTATCCCACTTTATTTGAAAGTAAGGCAAATTTTCTCAGGTTCATAACTTTTGATGAGTAAGATTAAACTTATATATTAAAAATCAGCATAAAAATTCAATTTTTCTGATATATCAATTGATATCAAAATTCTGTTTTTAGAGCTTCGGTTACTATTGAGCCGGGTTGCTCCTTGCTTAGAGGTTCATTATAACAAACCGTTTGATTTCTGCTCGTTTTTCAATAACGTCAGGAAATACTGCTCCCCTTCATGGAAAATTTTCACCCCCACGAAAAATTCCTCCATGAAAATATCCTTCTACACTATTTCCCCTATCACACCCCCCTGAAAAAATATCTTTATTCTTTCCTATATCTAATATTATATGTAAACAATGAGCAAAGTTAATACCTTTCAGCTCTTCTCTCGGGGCTGTGGGGTCGAATCATCCTCAAAAACATAGTTATTAGATCCTACGACTACTTTGAACAAAACTTGTTCAAACGACTACTTGTTATATCAAAATTTTAATTGGGCAACCTCGGGAAAAAGATGCAGAGGAGAGGGCTAGCAGCTACCCTCCAAAATATTTTTTTCAAGGACACTGTAACTTTTGTTGTCAAATAAAAGAGCTCTTTCCTGATCTTTTAGGATCACTGGTTCAATACAATCACCCATGGGAAAAAAACAGCAACAAATAAACAAAAATTTGATATATCCAATTTGTTTAAAATGATCCGAAGGTCAAATAAGTATGTTTCCAGGGTTGACAGTACCCGCCAGCCCCCGGGGCCAGCGCTGATGTAAGTAGTCGATTCCTAGCATAAAAGTTTTTTTTTATTGAGAAAAGAGGGCTTGTTTGATCCTGGGTCCTCAAAAAGGATTAAGATATTAAGGTTAAACCTTAAGGGAATGTTGAAGGGATACCCAACACAATCAATAAAAGTTATGTACTTGCTGGTTGTCAAAGGGGAATATCTGCAATATCTAAGTAATGGCAAAAGTTATTAAGCTAAAACTTTTAAGATATGTTGAGGGGATATTGAAGAGGGACTTGAAGGTTACCAGACCTCCTCATTGCCCTCTTAGGCTCCCTCTCTACTCAACACTGACTAAAATTTGAAATTGTCATTGCATCTTAAATATTCAAAAGGTCTAACATCTATGCCTCCAAGGAGGTCATGCCTCCCACAATCCCGGTACAAGGATTGTGAGGTATGTAATTTTTTGCATTCTTTACATGCAGGACTTATTATAAGGAAAAGAGGAAATGTTTGGTTCAAAGTGTATCTGAAAAAGCTAAGAGTTTTATGGCAAGACTTTGTAAATTGTGCTCCACAATCTGCCTCCACAATTTTTAGAGGGAAATGGTAAACCTAATCAAAAGACACCACGTGCATCCAGTTTATCAAATAGGAAGATCTGCAATATATTAAGAAGGGTTGAGGGTATTAAGTTGAAGTTTTCAAGACATGTTAAGGGGATGTCGGTCAGGGGGCTTCCAACCACCCTCCCATGCCTATTTTAACCCGTGCTCTCTTCAAAACATTCGATCAGATTTTTGAAATACCGGTCCTGTTCAAAATAGTCCAAAGGTCAAATAACTGTGCCTATAGGAATGACATAAATCCCCATAGCCTTGGAGAGAGAGCTTCCGAACAAAATCAAAAGACACTGTGAGAATTCTGGTTGTCAAAGTGGCGTATCAGGAATATCTAAGAAACAGCTGAGGATATTAAGTTGAAACTTCCAGGTTATGTTGAGGGGGATTCAGAATAGTGACCAGAGGAAACCAGCCCTCTTGCCCTATTTGATTCCCCCCTCGTCGACACTGATCAAAATAATAAAAAGTGATTTTGTCCAGAACAGTCAAAATTTCTAGTAAATATGCTAGAAATAATTAGTATGTTGATTTAGTGTTTATTTAGCTCAAATTTTCCTTCAATATTGTAAACAGAGCAGTTTGGTAGTGGTAATGGTAGTAGTATCAGCAATAGTGTTGATAGTTGTAGTAGTAATGATAGCACACAAATATTGCCTTTTTGTTCATCTTCTTCATTATTTCTTGGAAGTTCCGAATTAATATACTCAGTTATTCCTACGTTACACCTTTTTGACACTCCGTATACACATAATATGTTTTGCTATAGTTCAACAGTCCCCTCAACATTCTCTGAAAGGTTCACCTGAATGCCCTACGTATTTTGGGAAAGTAGTAGCCAAACATGCACACCTTTCTCAATAACCAATACTGTATGTGAACACTGAGTGAATTACCTAGCATACAGTCCGTTTCCTGAGGATTTTAGGGAGGATGACATAGCAAAATATGTTATTACTGGACCTTTCAGCGATACTGAACAAAATAGCTCTCTTAAAATTTTAATCAGCCATGTTTTGGGAATGATAAGCTTGGTGGGCAGGTTGTCCTCCATTCACTTTTGATTCCTAAAAATGGCACTAGAACTTCCAACTTCCAATGAAATGAACCCCATGCAAAGTTTATGCCACCACCCTTACCATAGAAAACCTTAAATGCCCGAGGCATAACTTATAACCCTTGCTCCTGGGCTCTGGGGATTGGGTGCACCCTGAAGACGTTGTTATACACTATTTGGGCTATTGTGAAAAAAATGACTATCAGACAATAGCGATCTGGTACATTTGGGGAAAAGTGGGCACCAGAGAGGATTCTCTGAATCACTTTTGATTCAGAAAAGAGAACTAAACCTTTACATTTTCAGTCAAATGAGCTTCCTCTAAAGCTATATGCCACCGGAGCATAACTTAAAACCCTTGCTACCAGGCTCTTGGAAGTTGTGTCAGCCCCTAAGACCTTGCTATGTAGCCTTAGGACTATTGCTTTGGAAAAATAGCTACCTCAAAATAACAATCAATGCGCTTGGGGAAAATAGGACGCGAGGTGGGAGTTGCACTCCGACCGCTTTGACTCTTAACAATACCACTAGAACTTCTGATTACTATTCCATTGAGCCTCCTCCGAAGTTTATACGGCCACCCTTTCCATAAAAACCTTACATGTCTTTTGGGTATAACTTAAAATCCTTGCCCGGAGGGCTCTGAGGGGGGAGTCTATCTTCAAAGCCATAATTCATGAAACTTTCAACTACTCTGAACAAAATGGCTATCTTGAAATTTTGATTGGATGTGTTTGGGGAAATGATCAGCGTGAGGGGGGGAGGGTTGGTTGCCCTCTAATTACTTTTGGCAATTAAAAAAGGCTATAGAACTTTCAATTTCCAATCAAATAAGCTTTTTCTGTAGTTTATACTGCAACTTCTTCTACACGAAGTGTCAAAAAAAGAAAGAAAAAACATTGTGTCCACAGTTTCTTTTGCTTAGGGAGTGCTATTGCGCTGCTTATGATATGATCATTCATTTAAATTTTCTGTTTGTTTTGGTTTTATTGTTTCTTGAGTTCTAATTCTCAGTTATTTTGAATTTGAATTATTGTAGGACTTTATTTCTGCTGGTCTTAGGTTTGATGTAAATTTTTACTTTTATTAAAAAATACTTCTTTAAAAAAAACTGCTTTTTGTCTCCCCAATTTATCTGTGGAAAAGTGAAGTATCTTGAAAATGTGTTTTTAAAAGGAAATCTTAAATATGAAGCATTTCACCTATGCTATTCATTTATGTGTTTTCTATGTGATAGGAATTTGGAAGACTAGAGATTGTTAATCTGCATTTATATTATTTGTACTTTCTTTTTGTCCATGACTAATTTATGGCTTTAAATGCGCTTTGTCTTATCTGTATAACTTCCTTCCTAAATGTGATTTTTTCCTCAAGGGTTGTTTTTATTTCGCTAGAGTCACCACTTAACATATCCAGGGGAATTGATCCCCTGGGCATGATTTTGGCAGCAATTACCGGCTTAGGTTGGTCCAGTCTCAGCAATATATTCCACAAAATGCCCTGATTCATGGTCAGACACCGTGTAAGCCGGCCAGAGTAAGCCGGCCAGACACCACGGCCAGAGTAAGCCGGCCAGAGTAAGCCGTGTAAGCTGGCCAGACACCGTGTAAGCCGGCCAGAGTAAGCCAGCCAGACACCACGGCCAGAGTAAGCCGGCCAGAGTAAGCCGTGTAAGCCGGCCAGACACCGTGTAAGCCGGCCAGAAACACACTTCCAGTGTGTTTCTGGACAGTCAAATTGTAATTTTAGCCCAAGATCTGTCATGAGCAACTAAAATACAACGAAATTTGATTTTGGTACTAATTAGAATTTATTTGATAATTTTGGCTCGTTGGTACACTTAGGGTGGGATCTTATGTTAGGAGGATTTGCTTAGTGAGGAGCTCTGAGAATGGAGAATTGTTTGGTCACTAATTTAAAGCACTTTTTTT
This sequence comes from Artemia franciscana, assembly GCF_032884065.1. NCBI lineage: Eukaryota > Metazoa > Arthropoda > Branchiopoda > Anostraca > Artemiidae > Artemia > Artemia franciscana. The sequence goes on along the minus strand of NC_088871.1, from coordinate 48,838,343 downwards.
TTATCCATTTTAGCATTTAATGCTCATGGTTTTTGAATAATTTGTCCAGTTTGGCGTCAGGTATCGGGATTTCATTAACCTTATGCTAACATAATAGACTATAACATATTGTACATAAACTTGCGTTTTATTGCCTAAAAGTCTCAATATTATTTGACAAAAATGCGTTATTTAAATCTTTTTAATAAGTAAAAAATCTTTTTAAATACTTATTTAATAAAATTTTTGTTTATCGACTACAGACCTTTTTGTCTTCGATTTTCCTTTTTTCTTCAGTTCTTTTTTTAACTACTTCATTCCCTTTGTAACTTTGCATAATCTCTGCTTATTGTCCCGTTTCTATGTAGGAAACCAAAAGAGACAGGACTCCAGGGATTTTAAAAGTAGACCAGTGTATTCAAATGACGTACCGAAAGTCAAATTTAGATTATATAAGGGAGTAACGATATATCTGGGTCTAGCTCGATAACAATATAAGGTGAAACATGTGAAAGAAAAACTCAATTAGAGAGTTAGTAAAAAGCATAGTTCTTCCCCTATATTAAATATTATTTCTAACCCCTGGCTTCTTTACATGGAAGGAATAATCGTAGAAATAGTGCTTATTTAATTAAAAATCGAAATTCCTAGTGTTTTTCGCAAGAATAAATACAATTGAAGAGCAGTAAGTACCCGTCTTGTATCGTTTTACCTCCACAATCCTTGTACTCCCCAAGGTGTTGGATAAAAACTCCTTGATATCCATTTTACTCCGAATAGTCAAGAGTCTAATTAATATGGCTTTAGGGATATACATAGCCCTAGGGGTAAGGGCTATAAATCATATATTTCCCGTTTCTCACAGATTCTTTTGTATTTTACTCCACTTAACCTCTGTTTTGTGAAGTGGGTGATAAATAAATTATTATTATTATTATTATAAGTTTTATAGCAGGGATCTTCAGTTGACATGAAACTTTTAGGGTTCGTATCCTCGGCTGATGTAGCCTAAATATTTTATAGGGGGGGGGGGTATTTAGGGGTTCAGACAAAGAGCCAAGATTTACATCTGTCTTCGGTTGCCTTGAAACTTAAACCCGTAGTTCCAAGGACAAGGAAGATTCTAATATGCAAAAGAATATGTTTTGGGGACATCAGTCTCCAAAAGAGCAGACTATATAAAAAGCCAAAGTTTTGTTTCTTATTCCATCGAAAAATATGTATGTAAGTGGTTGAGCCAAGTGAGCCTCTATGTGAAAACTCCTTGATATCCATTTTACTCCGAATAGTCAAGAGTCTAATTAATATGCCTTTAGGGATATACATAGCCCTAGGGGTAAGGGCTATAAATCATATATTTCCCGTTTCTCACAGATTCTTTTGTATTTTACTCCACTTAACCTCTGTTTTGTGAAGTGGGTGATAAATAAATTATTATTATTATTATTATAAGTTTTATAGCAGGGATCTTCAGTTGACATGAAACTTTTAGGGTTCGTATCCTCGGCTGATTTTGCCTAAAAATTTTATGGGGGGGGGGGGGTATTTAGGGGTTCAGACAAAGAGCCAAGATTTACATCTGTCTTCGGTTGCCTTGAAACTTAAACCCGTAGTTCCAAGGACAAGGGAGATTCTAATATGCAAAAGAATATGTTTTGGGGACATCAGTCTCCAAAAGAGTAGACTATATAAAAAGCCAAAGTTTTGTTTCTTATTCCATCGAAAAATATGTATGTAAGTGGTTGAGCCAAGTGAGCCTCTATGTGAAAACTCCTTGATATCCATTTTACTCCGAATAGTCAAGAGTCTAATTAATATGCATTTAGGGATATACATAGCCCTAGGGGTAAGGGCTGTAAATCATATATTTCCCGTTTCTCACAGATTCTTTTGTATTTTACTCCACTTAACCTCTGTTTTGTGAAGTGGGTGATAAATAAATTATTATTATTATTATTATAAGTTTTATAGCAGGGATCTTCAGTTGACATGGAACTTTTAGGGTTCGTATTCTCGGCTGATGCAGCCTAAAAATTTTATAGGGGGGATATTTAGGGGTTCAGACAAAGAGCCAAGATTTACATCTGTCTTCAGTTGCCTTGAAACTTAAACCCGTAGTTCCAAGGACAAGGAAGATTCTAATATGCAAAAGAATATGTTTTGGGGACATCAGTCTCCAAAAAAGCAGACTATATAAAAAGCCAAAGTTTTGTTTCTTATTCCATCGAAAAATATGCATCTAAGTGGTTGAGGCAAGGGAGCCTCTATGTGAAAAAATGTTGTTTCACCTAAAAAAGGGGTAATATAAAGGGCTAAAATGTTTTCTTTGAACGGTTTGAAACATATGTCCCTAAATCCCTATTCTAGAAAGTAATTTAAACCAAAACATTTTTATTGTGGGCTAATAGTAAGAATATTTCTAAGACAATTTCAGCTTTTCAGTACAATCCAATCCAATTAAAAGAAGACATTCTTTCCTTGCCGAGGAAATAAATTTCACAGTCTAAATGCCAAGTAACCGAAGTTTCAAATCTACCAAAGAAAAGCATTGATTTTTCATATAATATTTTGTCATGAATCAATGCTGCAATTAAGGAGTGATGCGGCTGAATAGTAACCAAAACTCTAAAAAAAGAATTTTGATATAAATAGTTTTTTCCAAAAGAATTGGCTTGTTATGCTGATTCTAAATATGTAAGATTCGTTAATTTTAAAGTTACCCTTCAAAAGCTACGCCACTGGGAAAATTTGCCGGATTTTCGAAATAGGGAAGAAATATCCCATAAGAGTCAAAGAGTATATATGAAAATCAAACCATCAGATTCAGCGTATACGAGAATCTTGTTTTTGGAATGTCAAGTTCCTATCTAAAAAAGTGTGGAATTTTGTATTTTTGCCCGCAGAAGAAACATCACGGACGCGGTTTTTATTTACTTATTTTTCCCCTAGGGGTGATCGCATCAAACTAATAGTCCTAGAATATCGGGAATGGGCTCATTTGAACGTAAATTAAAAGTTTTAGTGCCCTTCTTATATGACCGACAAGATTGGAGGGTAACTAGCCCCCTTCCCACCCTTTTTTCCTCAAAGTCGCCCGATCAAAATTATAAACTAGCTATTTTGTTCAGCATTGTTGAAAAGTCCAGTAACTATACATTTCGGCATAACATGACCTCACCCCCCCCAGAGCCCTTGGGGGAAGGTATTTAACTCTTGAAATCTGACCATTGGTCATGCAATAGTAATGGTGATTGGGAATAGTACAGATTTTTGTTAGTGTTGGGGGGGGGGGGGGTGAATTTTCTACTGGGGGAGTTTCCATGTGGAAACTTTTCCATGGGGAGGGAAGTTTTCCGGGGGTGAACTTTCCAGAGAAAATTTTACATTACGGAAAGTTGCCAGAATTCCTATTCCTGTCCTTCATTTGTCTTTCCTGTCCTTCATTTGTCTTACTTCATCTTTGCCAACTCTGTTTTACTTGGCGATGTTTAGGGCAATTGTCCGGGGCAAATTTTTACCAGGATTGGAATTGTCTAGTGTATATTTTCATAGGGGGAAGGAATTTCCCACGGGATAAGCTATACAGGAGAAGTTTTCAACGGGATAAACTCCCCAGAGGGAATTTTTTGTGGGAGCAAATTTCTACTAAGGGGCAAGCTTTTTTTGCGGGAAAGCTTTTGCACGGGAGTGGGGATTTCCGGCATGATTTTAATAACAATCGGAACTTAGTCTTTTTCAAATGAAAATAGGCTAAAAAAATTTTCAGCCAAAATCGTTCGAAAGAAATTTTTTGGGGGGCAACGTTCAGCTAGAATAGAATTTTCTGGGGGTAATTCTTGGGGGGCGGGAGGGGGGATTCCACCTGGGGCAAAGCAATTTTTCATGGAAAAGGACTGAATTTACCTGTATTATTTGAAAACGATCAAAAATCAAATAAAAAACAAGTTTCTCAACAGAAAGTAAGGAGCAGCATCAGAACTTAAAACAAACATATATTATCACATATATAAGGGGTTGTCCCCCTTCTCAATACTTCTCTTTTTTACCCCGAAGTTTGACTTTTGTCTCAATTTTCTAAGAATGACTTCTGAACCACAAATGCCATTTAATTAGAATAATAAGCTATTTTAAAATTTCTAAGAATACTTTAGCGTAAAGAGCAAGGTATTGATGAGGGGACAACCCCCTTCATTGACGGAATAATTTCTGTTCGTTTTCAGTTTTACTATTGCTTCTTACTTTCGGTTGAAAAAACTCGTTTTTTCCAACTGAAAGCAAGGAGCAACAGTGAAACTTAAAACCAACAGAAATTATTTCAAACAGTTCGTGGTAACGAACTGTAGTAAGGAGCGACCCGGCTCAATGGTAACCAAAACTCTAAAAAATGGAATTTTGATACCAATAGCTACATCAAAAGAATCGCATTTTAATGCTGGTTTTAAATATATAAGTTTCATCAAGTTTAGTCTTACCCATCAAAAGTTACGAGCCTGAGAAAATTTGCGTTATTTTAGAAAATAGGGGGAAACGCCCCCTAAAAGTCATAGAATCTTAACGAAAATCACACCATCAGATTCAGCGTATCAGAGAACCCTACTGTAGAAGTTTCGAGCTCCTATCTACAAAAATGTGGAATTTTGCATTTTTTGCCAGAAGGCAGATCACGGATGCGTGTTTATTTGTTTTTTTGTTTTTTTGTTTTTTTGTTTTTTTTTTTCTTTTCCCCAGGGGTGATCGTATCGACCCAGTTGTCCTAGAATGTTGCAAGAGGGCTCATTCTAACGGAAATGAAAAGTTCTAGTGCCCTTTTTAAGTGACCAAAAAAATTGGAGGGCACCTAGGCCCCCTCCCACGCTAATTATTTTCCCAAAGTCAACGGATCAAAATTCTGAGATAGCCATTTTATTCAGCGTAGTCGAAAAACCTTATAACTATGTCTTTGGGGACGACTTACTCCCCCACAGTCCCCGTGGGAGGGGCAACAAGTTACAAACTTTGACCTGTGCTTACATATAGTAATGGTTATTGGGAAGTATACAGGCGTTTTCAGGAGGATTTTTTTGGTTTGGGGGAGGGGTTGAGAAGAGGGGGATATGCTGGGGGAACTTTCCTTCGAGAATTTGTAATGGGAGAAGAAAATTTCCATGAAGGGAGAGCAGGATTTACTAGCATTATTTAAAAAAAAACAATTAAAAAATAAAAGTGAAAAAGCTTTTTCAGCTGGAAGTAAGGAACAGCAATAAAACTTAAAACAAACAGAAATTATTACCCATATGAGGGGCTCACCTCCTTCTAATACCTCGCTCTTTACGCTAAAGTATTTTCGGTAATTTCAACTACTTATTCTACGGCTTTTGTGATTCAGGGGGTCATTCTTAATGAATTGGGATAAAATTTAAGCTTTAGTGTAAAGAGCGAGGTACTGACGATGGGGCGAATCCCCTCATATATGTAATAAAAACATGAGAATACAAAAGTTCTTTACGTAAGCTAATTTATAAGTTACGTAAATCTTTTACCAATAAAAAGATTCGTAAAAAATTAAAAGTTCTAGTTGCCTTTTTAATTAACCAAAAAATCGGGGGGCAACTAGGCTTCGTCCCCCGCTCTTTTTTTCTCAAAATCATTCGATCAAAATTATGAGAAAGCCATTGAGCCAAAAAAAAAAAAATATGCAAATTTCGTTTTGATCATTCCTCTGCGGAGAGCCAAAATCAAAACATGCATTGATTCAAAAACGTTCAGAAATTAAATAAAAAAAACAAGTTTTTTCAACTGAAAGTAAGGAGTGACATCAAAACTTAAAACGCACAGAAATTACTTCGTATATGAAAGAGGCTGCTTCCTCATCAACGCCCCGCTCTTTACGCTAAAGTTTTTTACTGTTTTAGAAAGAAGAATTGAGAGAAAGAGTCAAACTTTAGCGTAAAGAGCGGGGCGTTGATGAGGAAGCAGCCTCTTTCATATACGAAGTAATTTCTGTGCGTTTTAAGTTTTGATGTCACTCCTTACTTTCAGTTGAAAAAACTTGTTTTTTTTATTTAATCCATATATAAGGGCGACTGTCCTCTTCTCAATGCCTTACTCCTTATGCTAAAGTTTGACTTTTGGTTCCAGTTCTTAAAGAACGACTCCTGAAACACAAGGGTGTTTTAACTAGAATCAGGAGCTATTTTAAATGTACTAAACAAATTTAGCATAAAGAGTAAGGTATTGTGGAGGAAGCAACACTCATATATGAAACAATTTCTGTTCGTTATAATTTTAACTGCTGCTCCTTACTTTAAATTGAAAGAAATGTGTATTTATTTAATTTTTCATCCTTTTTTCGAAAAACTCCCAGACAAATCAACTCCTCTTCCATTACCCCCGGTCTTTATATTGCTTTTTCTTCCAAGTTTGAGCCCCAAAATGACGTCATCCTGAAATAAGTTATTGTATAAATGCGGTATACTGCTTGTGCATTTGCTAAAGTTCAACAGTTTAGTTATAAATAAGAATATAGTAAAACAGTATTATTTAAAGGTGCATATCATGGTCCCAATCATATTCTTTATCATTTGCGCCTTTTTGGTAATTCTTCCTCTTTACGCGCGGCCTATTGAAGTGGCTGTTGGGCTGCTAATAAAAGATAGTGGTATCCCCATTTATTACACAGGAGTAGTGTGTAATTACCCTCCTCCATTACCCCAAGTCTTTATATTACTTTTTCTTCCAAATTTGAGCCCCAAAGTGACGCCATCCTGAAATAAGTTATTGTATATATGCGGTATACTGCTTGTGCATTTGCTAAAGTTGAATAGTTTAGTTATAAATCAGACTATAGTAAAAAAAAGTATTATTTAAAGGTGCATATCATGGTCCCAATCACATTCTTCATCATTTGCGCCTTTTTGGTAATTCTTCCCCTTTACGTGCGGCCTATTGAAGTGGCTGTTGGGCTGTTAATAACAGCTAGTGGTATCCCCATTTATTACACAGGAGTAGTGTGGAAGAAGAAACCTCAAGCCTTTAACAGAGTTCTTTGTAAGTGCCACTTTTGTTACATAAACAAATATTCAGATAGTAAATGATCCTATAAAAAAAAATCTGCTCGAATCGTACTTATGTTTGTACAGAATGAACCATCATAGTGCTATTAACTCTGTTTCCTTAAAACAATGTACTTGTAACTAATTGAAGCTATGCTGAGCATAGTTTTACTTCGTAGTTCATAGTTTCCCATAAACAATGTACTAATAACTAATTGAGGCTATGCTGATCATATTTTTCATTCATAGTTTCCATCAAACAATGTACTACTAACTAATTGTGGTTATGCTGCACATAATTTTGCTACATTCACCTTATTCTTAAAGAACCAAAATTATTATGAGCACATTATCAGTATGGGTGAGCACATTAAATCATTCGTTTCACATTTTTGTAAGCACATGCCACCATAGTGCAATTACCTCTATTCTCTTTAACCATTGCACTACTAACTAATTAGGGGTGTGTTTCAGCATAGTTCTTTAACAGATCAACCTTATTCTTCAAGGTCCTAGAACATCATAGTAAAAAAGACCCCTCCCTTTGGTGGAAGTACTACTGTGTGAAATTGAGGAGGGGGGAGCAAAGATTTTTTTTTACATTTTTAAATATGAAAATACATAATAAAATGTATTTTTCAAGATCTAAAGGGGGGGGGGGTAGTTTTTTTCTTCAAAATGATAATACCAAAAATGTATTTTTTTTCAAAATCTACAAGAGGTAATTTACCTCTCTCCAACCTCAAATTAGCACCCAGGCCCTTTGGACCCACCTTACGTCTATTCGTATTGTAAAGCAGTGATTTTTACAATTTCTCTTTAGGTTGTTTCCAAATTGTGATTTTCTTTTGGATAGTATAATTTTTTTTGGCCTGTATTTATACTTTGAACCCTGTAGCCGAACTAGCAAAACTAATCATTAAAATTTAATTCCACCGTTCGTCCAGAAAACGCTAAAAATGAACAACCTGTTGATTCCCTAAGCTAAGTGCAACTTCAAAGGAAATATCCACCTTCTTAAGCTACTCTTAAGGCCAAATGTTTTAGCTTATTTTTTGCCTATTTTTCAATGACATTTTCTTTCTTATTTGTCTATATTATTTTTTCTATGGTTTGGTAAATGACGACTTATACTTATTGACGACATGACTGCCTGTCCATGGATTATTCTTTATGGTTGATTGTGTGTGGCTATGCTGTTTGACCTATGTGATTGTATGGATGAGTAGGGTTAAGGCCTCATTCAAGTGCTGGTCTATATTAATCACTAATTTAGGAAAACAGTCTTCCTTTTCTCCTTCTGTCTCCTTTTTTTTTTTTTTTTTTTTTTTTTTTTTTTTTTTTTTTTTTTTTTTTTTTTTTTGTGTTTGTGCTGTAGCATTGGTGATTTCTCTTTTCATGATATATATATATATATATATATATATATATATATATATATATATATATCTATATATATAAAAATAAGTTGTCTGTGTGTGGATCTGTGGATCTGTGGATCTGTGGAGTATAAATGACGACACAGGGAGTATAAATGACGACCAGGACATAAGTAAAAAAAAGCTAAAAAAAACTAAAAAAAGGTAAAAACTACAAAAAAACTAAAAGAAAAAAAAACTAAAAACTAATAAAAAAAATTAAAAAAACTAAAAAAGAAAAAAAATAAAAAAAGGAAAAAAAATGAAAAATAAAGGAGAAAAACAAAACTAAAAAAAATAAAAAGAAAAAAAAATAAAAAGAAAAAAGAAAAAAAACTAAAAAAACTAAAAAAAAGTAAAAACCAAAAAAAAAATAAAAAGAATAAAAGGGGAAAAATACAAAAATTTAATAAAAAAGCCGAAAAACTAAAAAAAATAAAGAAACTAAAAAAAGGAAAAAAACTTAAAAAACTAAAAACTAAAAAAAAAGAAAAAAAAGGAAAAAACTGAAAAATAGAAGAGAAAAAGAAAACTAATAAAATTAAGAATAAAAATAAAAAAAAATAAAAAAGATAAAAACTAAAAAAAAAGTAAAAAGAAAAAACGAAAAAAAAACTAAAAAAGCTAAAAAAAAGGGTAAAAACCAATAAAAAACTAAAAAGAAAAAAAGGTAAAAAACTAAAAAAATTTTCATCTAAAAAACTAAAAAAAACTAAAAAAGGTAAAAACTAAAAGAACTAAAAAAGAAAAAAAACTAAAAAAAAGGAAAAAAACTGAAAAATAAAGGAGAAAAAGAAAACTAAAAAATATAAATAAAAATAAAAAAACTAAAAAGATAAAAACTTCAAAAAAAACTAAAAAGAAAAAAGAAAAAAACTAAAAAACCTAAAAAAAGGTCAAAACCAATAAAAAAAACTAAAAGGAAAAAAAGGGAAAAAATTAAAAATTTATTTCATCATATACCAATTCAAAAACGAATGTATACCGGGATGACGACCGGGACACAGGGAATATAAATGACACAACTACAACGGGGACGCCGGGGGCACAGGGGGATATAAATGACGACCGGGACACAAGGAATATAAATGACGCCCGGGACGCTCAAAGAGAAATCACAGACTGGGACACCGGGACACAAATGACGACCGGGACACAGGGACATAACTACAAAGGGGACGCCGGGGTGCACAGGGGGATATATAAATGACGATGGCGACTCAGGGAATGGTCGATTAGCAATCACCATCAACAAAGCTCAAGGGCAATCATTAGAATCATGAGGTATAGATCTGAATACGGATTGTTTTCCCATGGACCATTATATGTTGCATGTTCAAGAGTCGGTAAACCTGACAATCTATTTATATGCACAGACAATGGGACAGCAAAGAATGTTGTATATTCGCAAGTTTTACGTAGTTAAAAACATATATATATATATATATATCTATCTATATTCACAGGTGGGACATAGGGACACAACTACAATGGCGCGTAACTAATATGGCGCGTAACGACTTACGCGCGCGGGGGGGCTTGGGGGGGGGGGGGGCGAAGCGCCCCCACCAACTAGGTGTTGGGGTGGCGCGAAGCGCCACCCCAACAGCTAGTATATATATAAAAATAAGTTGTCTGTGGATGTTTCTGTCAGGTGACGTCATGTTTGTGTGTTGGCTGACGTCATGAAGTTAGTTGTCGTCATTTTTGTTATGACAGTGACGTCATTAAAGATATTTAAGACATGCGTTCACGTAGACATCTATTAATGTTTAACTTTAAAATGACTGATGAACTTACAATGGCAACAGCCGAGGAAGATGCTCAAAGAGTCTATGCCAAAAAACTTGCTGCTGATAGAGAAAGTCAGAAAAGAAAGCGTGCCGAGGAATCAAAAGAACAGCAAGGAAATAGGCTTGAGGCTGATAGAGAAAGAAAGAACAGAAAGCGTGCCGAGGAACTACCAGAGCAACGCAAAAGCAGACTTGCTGCTAAAAGAGAAAGTGAAAAAAGAAGGCGTGCCGAGGAACTACCAGAGCACCATGAAACCAGACTTGCTGCTAAAAGAGAAAGTGAAAAAAGAAGGCGTGCCAAGGAATCACAAGAACAGCATGAAATCAGGCTTGCTGCTGATAGAGAAAGTAAGAAAAGAAAGCGTGCCGAGGAATCAGAGCAACCTGAAAGTTATCGCCTGGCATTCAGGTACAGCCCAGTCGATGATTATAGCTTGAGTAGATGCGTTCAAATCGGGACTATGTCTAAAATTTGTCCCTATTGCAAGGCCTTGAAATTCAATGGTGAAACAATGGGAATGTGTTGCGCCTCAGGAAAAGTTAAACTTCCTCTATTGGCTGCACCACCAGAGCCATTGAAGACTTTCCTTACTGGAATTACGTCAGAATCTACGCGTTTTATGTCAAACATCAGAAAATATAACTCATGTTTCCAAATGACGTCGTTTGGAGCCCAAATCGAAAATCCAGATCAATTTATGTCTACTTTCAAAGTAAAAGGGCAAATTTGTCATAGAGCAGGGTCCCTTCTACCATTCTCAGGCGAGAATCATAAATTTTTACAATTGTACTTCATCAGTGATAGAAATTCTAAATTGAATGCACGTTGCGAAATTTCTCCCAACGTTGAAAGGACAATCGTTTCCCAATTGCAACATCTTTTCCACGAAAATAATAATTTAGTTCGTCTGTTCAAAACAGCCATCGATTTGATGCCTACTGATACGCATAAAATTGTTATTTCCACAATTGCGTCGTCCAGAATAGCCGCAACATTGCTGCCTGGTGGAAGAACTGCTCATTCCGCTTTGAAATTGCCTCTGAATTTGCATTCTACAGAAACTCCCACGTGCAATATTTCCAAATCATCCGGGATGGGTAAAGTATTGCAGCAATGCAAACTTATTATTTGGGATGAGTGCACAATGGCACACAAAAAAACGCTCGAGGCTCTGGATCAATGCTTGAAAGATTTGCGAGGGAAGTCGAAACCCTTTGGCAGCACATTAATATTGCTTGTGGGAGATTTTAGGCAAACAACTCCTGCAGACGAAATGAACGCTTGCCTGAAAAATTCTAATTTATGGGCACACGTAAAAACATTAAAATTAACTACAAATATGCGTGTCCGATTGCAAAACGATGACTCTGGTCAAATATTTTCAGATCAATTGCTGGCAATTGGAAACGGAAAGCTCCCAGTAGACTCAATTTCAGGACGTATACAACTACCTGCTGATTTCTGTAATTTAGTGACGTCCAAAAATGAATCGATTGAAAAAGTATTTCCGAATATTCTAAAAAGTTATAAAAGTAATAAATGGCTAAGTGAAAGAGCGATTCTCGCACCCAAAAATATAGACGTCCACGAAATCAACAATATTGTTTTGACCAAGATTCAAGACCAGGCAGTCCTTTACAAGTCAGTTGACACAGTTTTGCAACCAAATGAAGCGGTTAATTATCCCTCTGAATTTTTAAATTCCGTGGATCTTTCAGGGTTTCCATCACACGTGCTACAACTAAAAATAGGCGTACCAATAATACTTTTAAGAAATATCAACCCACCAAAGCTTTGCAATGGCACGCGACTTGCCGTAAAAAAAAACAATGGAAAATGTAATAGAGGCCACAATCTTGACAGGGCCTTTTGAGGGTGAGGCTGTTCTTATTCCTCGCATTCCCATTATTCCAATGGATCTGCCTTTTCAATTTAAAAGATTGCAATTCCCAATTCGATTAGCATTTGCAATCACCATTAACAAAGCTCAAGGTCAATCATTAGAAAAATGTGGTATAGATCTTAATACTGATTGTTTTTCCCATGGACAATTGTACGCTGCATGTTCGAGGGTCGGTAAACCTGACAATCTATTTATATGCAGCGACAATTGGACAACGAAGAATGTTGTATATTCGCAAGTTTTACGCAGTTAATTTGTATTGTATCTATCTATCTATCTATCTATATAAAAACGAGTTGTGTGTATGCATGTTTGTTTGTTTGTAAAAAGAGCGTTTGCATATGACGTTATTATTAGTACATACGGCTTTGTATATGCACAGACAATGGGAAAGCCAAGAAATGTTGTATATTCGCAATTTTTACAAAGTTTTAAAAACATATATAAATCTATCTATATTCACAGGTGGGACACAGGGACACAACTACAATGGCGCGTAACTAATATGGCGCGTAGCGACTTACGTGCGCGGGGGGCTTGGGGGGGCGCGAAGCGCCCCACCAACTAGGTGTTGGGGTGGCGCGAAGCGCCTTTCCCAACAGCTAGTATATATATATATATATATATATATATATATATATATATATATATATATATATATATATATATATATATATATATATATATAGACAGATTTGGTGGGTAGATCGGAGGTAGAGATGGGATTTTGAAAATTTTGATAAGGTGGTGTTACTTAAGCATAAATAATATTAGAAAGTTCTTCCGGGTAGGTATGAAATATCGTGATGATTTTCTAAAACAATTAGTTTTAGTGAATTTCAGTTTATGTTTTGTTGCTATATTTTTTCGCTTGTTTTGTGTATTTCAACATGGTCCAACTGGGCTTTCGTCTGAATAAATCTATTTATATATCTATCTATCCATCTATCTTTTGAGGCATTTATTAAAAATTTAATTCCCTAATTCTTGGACCATATGTCTTTCTCTAAGTTTTCACTAAACGATTCAAACAGTATGATTATCATTGTCACTGTTCTTGTTACTTTAAATCTAAAATTATTAAATATTTATAGTTTACTTTACTTTATTTACTTTTTTACATATTTACTTTAAATCTAGATATTCCCCTCATAAAATTTTCTTCTGCCCCTGCTGTTAAACCTTGAAAAACTGTATCTTTTCCCAACAGAAGTCAGTTGAAGTTTGACAGTTTTGGAATGACTGCCTGTGAGATTCTATTTAGAATGTCATTTTATTTCAGATTTTATTATAGAAAGGCATATTTTTTACAAAACCTGTGCATAACTTTAAATAATAAAGACGTATTCTTATGGAAAATTAAATTCAACTCTTTTTGGAAACCCTAATATATGACAACAAGGCAGCTGAAGCCGCTTTAAAGGAACAAATCATCAAACAGTTCGTGGTAACGAACTGTAGTAAGGAGCGACCCGGCTCAATAGTAACCGAAACTCTAAAAATAGAATTTTGATACCAATAGTTACATCAAAAGAATCGCATTTTAATGTTGATTTTAAATATATAAGTTTCATCAAGATCAGTTATACCCATCAAAAGTTACAAGCCTGAGAAAAGTTGCCTCATTTTAGAAAATAGGGGGAAACACCCCCTAAAAGTCATACCATCTTAACGAAAATCGCACCATCAGATTTAGCGTATCAGAGAACCTTATGGTAGAATTTTCAAGCTCCTGTCTACAAAAAATGTGGAATTTCGCATTTTTTGCCAGAAGACAGATTACGGATGCGTGGTTATTTGTTTTTTTGTTTTTTTTTTGTTTTTGTTTTTTCCAGGGGTGGTCGTATCGACTGAGTAGTCCTAGAATGTCGCGAGAGGGCTCATTCTAACAGAAGTTAAAAGTTCTAGTGCTCTTTTCAGTGACCAAAAAAATTGGAGGGCACCTAGGCCCCCTCCCACGCTCATTGTTTCCCAAAAGTCAGCAGATCAAAATTCTGAGATAGCCATTTTATTCACCATAGTCGAAAAACCTAATAACTATGTCTTTGGGGACGACTTACTTCCCTGCAGTCTCCGTGGGAGGGGCTGCAAGTTGCAAACTTTGACCTGTGTTTACATATAGTAATGGTTACTAGGAAGTGTACAGACGTTTTCAGGGGGATTTTTTTGGTTTAGGGGGAAGATTTGAGGGGAAGGGTTATGTGGGAGGATATATCCATGGAGAAACTTCTCATGGGGGAAGAGCATTTCAATGAAGGGGCGCAGGATTTCTTAGCATTATTTGAAAAAACAATAAAAAATGACTATGAAAAGTTTTTTGTACTGAAAGTAAGGAACAGCATTAAAACTTAAACGAACAATAATTATTACGCATATGAGGGGTTTATCCCCTCGTTATACCTCACTCTTTACGCTAAAGTATTTTTAGTAATTTCAACTATTTACTCTGCGGCCTTTGTGATTCAGAGGTCATTCTTAATGAATTGGGACAAAATCTAAGCATTAGTGTTAAAGAGCGACGAAGGTTGAACCCCCTCATATACGCAATAAAAACATACGAATATAGAAGTTCGTTACGTAAGATAATTCGTAGGTTAGGTATATTTTTTACCAATGAAAACGTTTGTAAAAAAATAAAAGTTCTAGTTGCTTGTTTAAGTAGTCAAAAACTTGGAGGGAAACTAGGCCTCTTCCCTCGCTCATTTTTCTCAAAATCTTCCGATTAATTGCAATTAATTAATATGCAAATTTCGTTTCAATTATTAGTGCTGAGAGCCAAGATCAAAACATGCATTAATTCAAAAACGTCCAGAAATTAAAAAAAAACAACAAGTTTTTCTAAATGAAAGTAAGCAGCAACATTAAAACTTAAAACGAACTGAAATTACTCCGTATATGAAAGGGGCTTTTCCTCCTTAACGCCCCGCTCTTTACGCTAAAGTTTCTTACTGTTTTAAAAATATAGTTAAGAGAAAGAGTCAAACTTTAGCGTAAAGAGCGAGGCGTTGAGGAGGAAAAGCCCCTTTCATATACGGAGTAATTTCTATTCGTTTTAAGTTTTAATGTTGCTCCTTACTTTCATTTAAAGAAAACTTGTTTTTTTTTATATTTAATCCCAATAAAGACGGCTCTTGGTAAAGACGACTTGAATAGGCGTTTCGTATCTTAGTGCTGTATTTCGAAGTGTTCGCCTAGTATCCAGTCTCTTTCGATTACATTTGAATAATGAATGACCTGTCACTATAAATATTCGAAAGTTGTTAGATATGATTTTTTTTTCTAGAAAGCCTCCTGTCATTTAGACTGCAAAAAATGAACGGATATCATGATGGATTATGGGGGCTTAATAGTTTTTAAGTCAATTTTTCTCACCGGGGCTCTCTGACTTAGGACACGTTAAAAAAAAGATATAGGTTTTCTATGAAAAGCAAAGAGAAATCTAAACTATTAATAAAATCTTCAAAGTAATTTCTATGGAGATCAAATTTAAAACGAAGAAGAATTCCAATGAATGAGAGACAAAACCTAAAACTAAAAATTACACCAAAGAAAACGACAAACGACAAAGAAAACCTGCAATGAACAGAGAATACCACAAGCAAGTGCCTTGTTGTTTCACCCAAGCATTTCAAGAGACTAGAGCGTCTTCTACGCATACCAAAAAAATAGCAATGTTGATGATAACTATTTGAATATTAGATTAGTAAAAGGAATGGATTGTTTTAATATTCTGATAATGTAATAATACCTTAGAAATTCGAGTACCATTACTTATTTATGCTGAAAGAAAAGGAAATGCATGCACATGGAGCCGTTATCTTCTTTGATTCATAAAATAAAACAACTAAATCTCCCTAATACCAGCTGGGATATCATTCCAAATAGCCAGACCTAAATATCTAGCTTCGAAAGCTGCACGTATGGTGTCTCGGTACTCAACAGTATAATTATCCGCCCTTCGAGTAATCGTTCATACCTGTGAAGTGAACGATTTACTCGAAAAAAATTGGTAAAAATTGGAGGACATACATCATTGCAACATCGATACGCAAAAACAGAGCTTGATAATCTCGAATCTGATCAATGTTAAGCACTCGTAGTTTCTTAAAACATGACGCGGTATAATTCATATTTTCAACATAATTCCCAAGAAGACGTACTATTTTATTTTGTAGGATCTGCACTCTTTTAAAATTTGCATAGAAATTGCTAGACCAAAGGACAGCATCGGTCAATAATAAAATTACCCTTGAAAGCTGACCACAGAACATCTAACCAAATTATGCAGGGAGTACACTATCAAACAGTTCGTGGTAACGAAATGTAGTAAGGAGCGACCCGGCTCAATAGTCACCAAAAGTCTAAAAAATGGAATTTTGGTACCAATAGTTACATCAAAAGAATCGCATTTTAATGCTGATTTTAAATATATAAGTTTCATCAAGTGTTGTCTTACCTATCAAAAGTTACGAGCCTGAGAAAATTTGCGCTATTTTAGAAAATAGGGAAACACCCCCTAAAAGTCATAGAATCTTAACGACAATCACACCATCAGATTCAGCGTATCAGAGAACCCTACTGTAGAAGTTTCAAGCTCCTATCTACAAAAATGTGGAATTTATATTTTTGGCCAGAATGCAGATCACGGATGCGTGTTTATTTGTTTGTTTGTTTTTTTTTTTTTTTTTTGTTTTTTTTCCCAGGTGTGATCGTATCGACCCTTTTGTCCTAGAATGTCGCGAGAGGGCTCATTCTAACGGAAACGAAAAGTTCTAGTGGCCTTTTTAAGTGACCAAAAAATTGGAGGGCACCTAGTCCCCCTCCCACGCTAATTATTTTCCCAAAGTCAACGGATCAAAATTCTGAGATAGCCATTTTATTCAGCGTAGTCGAAAAACCTTATAACTATGTCTTTGGGGACGACTTACTCCCCCAGAGTCCCCGTGGGAGGGGTTACAACTTCAAAACTTTGACCAGTGCTTACATATAGTATTGGTTATTGGGAAGTGTACAGGCGTTTTCAGGGGGATTTTTTGGTTGGATGCAGGGGTTGAGAAGAGGGGAATATGCTGGGGGAACTTTCCATCGAGGAATTTGTCATGGGGGAAGAAAATTTCCATGAAGGGAGCGCAGGATTTATTAGCATTACTTAAAAAAACAATGAAAAAGTTTTTTTTTTCAGCTGGAAGTAAGCAGCAGCATTAAAACTTAAAACGAACAGAAATTATTACCCATATGAGGGGCTCACCTCCTCCTAATGCCTCACTCTTTACGCCAAAGTATTTTTAGTAATTTCAACTATTTATTTTGCTGCTTTTGTGATTCAGGGGTCATTCTTAATGAATTGGAACAAAATTTAAGCTTTAGTGTAAAGAGCGAGGTACTGACGAGGGGGCGACCCCCTCATATATGTAATAAAAACATAAGAATACAAAAGTTCTTCACGTAAGCTAATTTATAAGTTACGTATATCTTTTACTTATAAAAAGATTCGTAAAAAATTAAAAGTTCTAGTTGCCTTTTTAATTAACCGAAAATCGGAGGGCAACTAGGCTTCCTCCTCTGCTCTTTTTTTCTCAAAACCATTCGATCAAAATTATGAAAAAGCCATTTAGCCAAAAAAAAAATAAATATACAAATTTTGTTTTAATTATTCCTCTGTGGAGAGCCAAAATCAAAACATGCATTGATTCAAAAACGTTCAGAAATTAAATAAAAAAAACAAGTTTTTTAAATGAAAGTAAGGAGCGACATTAAAATTTAAAACGAACAGAAATTACTCCGTATATGAAAGGGGCTTTTCCTTCTCAACGCCCCGCTCTTTACGCTGAAGTTTTTTACTGTTTTAAAATGTAGAGTTAAAAAAAAGTGTCAAACTTTAGCGTAAAGAGCGGGGCGTTGAGGAGGAAAAGCCCCTTTCATGTATGGAGTAATTTCTGTTCGTTTTAAGTTTTAATGTCACTCATTACTTTCATTTAAAAAATTTGTTTTTTATTATTTAATTGGTACAATAGCCCTGCATAATTTTGTCTTTATCTGCATGTTTGACTATAGTGTGTCTCAGGGGACAAGAGGAAAATTTGGCATAGGGAATTGCCATACAAAGGACATCAGCATATCTCAGTTCTCTGTTTTTGAGTTCGGAGCTCTCTATTAAAAACAATAATATTTTCTGCTATGATTTCCCCCCCCCCCCTTTTCCGCTTTTCTATGGAAATGTTTTTGGAAATAAACTATGGAATTAGTTTATTATATTAATAGTATCAGATAAAAATCGTGCCTTCGATATTCTCGTAATTTTCAGTTTCACTCGATTGTTTATAATCTTTTTCTATTGTTTTCATGGGCTAAAAACTGAAATCTAAAAAAAACTCAATAAAAAATAACAAACATTCATGCTAATTACATAAGTGGAAAAGACAACAAGGCCTAAAATTTAAAATAATAAAGGCTTTATCAACAATATTAATGTGTTCTCCAGCGATGGTAAACCATACTTTGTCAGATGCAGAAACGTTCATTACTAATTTTGATTCTCTTCTTCAATATTCAGAGAGGATTCTTGAGCAATATCCTGGTAAACAACGATCTATATTAAAAGATCTAGAAATCCTGGCTTTTTTTTTAAAGAGAAATATTACGATAGTTCTGAAGATTTTCTCCGGGAAAAGCTTGCTCGTCTTCTAACTCTTTTAATAGGCATCGTCATGATATTGACTTGTTGATTCGAAATGCTAGAACGATAATTATTAGGGTCAATGTACCATTTAAATTAAATCTTAAGAAATCAAAACTACTTTGAAATGGTCATATATTCCTATTTATGTCATTCTTACAGACGCACTGCTTCACTCCCCCACCTTGATGGATAGAATATTGTGTACTCTAAAGATTGTTTTATATTTTGTAATTACGCTATTTTGCTAGATCGGCAATCCCATTGTCAAACAGTTTGCGGTAACGAACTGTAAGTAAGGAGCGACCAAGCTCAATAGCAACCAAAACGCTAAAAACTGGACTTTTGATACCAATAGATGCATAAAAAATTGAATTTATCTGCTAATCTCAAATATGAAAATTTCATCATGTTTTTAATTTTACCCATCACAAGTTGAGAACTTGAGAAAGTTTACATTATTTTCAAAAAAAGGAGGGAAACAGCCCATAAGAGTCATATAATCTTAATGAAAATCACACCATCAGATTCATCGTATCAGAAAACTATACTCTACAAGTTTCAAGCTCCTATATATAAAACTTTTGCTTCCGTTCGAATAAGCTCTTTCCTAATCTCATAGTACCATCAGCTAGACACAATCATCCCAGCGAAGAAAGAAAAAACAAATAAACACTGATCTGAGATATTTCTTCCGCCGCAAAATTTCCACATTATTTAGATAGGAGATTGAAACCTTCATGATAGGGTTTTCTGATATGCTGTATCTGATGGTTTGATTTTCTTTAAGACTGCTTGATTTTTTTTGGGAGGGGGGCATTTTTCAAAATAAGGGGAATTTTCTAAGGCTCTTAGCTTTCGCCGGGCAACATTAAGCTAAATGAACTCTTTAGCCTATACTCAGAATCCACAATAAAATCCAATTCTTTTTATCCATCTGCCGTTTCAAAATTCCGTTTTTTAGTGTTTCGTTTACTATTGGGCCGAGTCACTCCTTAGTTAGAGTTCGTTACCATGAACTGTATGATTATGGTCAATTTAAAGTGGATTACAGAAAATTCTTTCGGGAAGGGGGGCAATGCAACAAGGGGGCCAATGAACAAGATTTTAGGGGACCAATGTGACAAAGGTGCCAGTAATATACCAAATTGACAAATTTATTCTAAAACTAGCTGTTGGGGTGGCGCTTCGCGCCACCCCAACCTGTCCCACCTGTTAATATAGATAAAAGAGAAAAGATATCTCTTTTCGTTATAGATATATATATATGTTTTTAACTACGTAAAACTTGCGAATATACCACATTCTTCGATGTCCCATTGTCTGTGCATATAAATAGATTGTCAGGTTTACCTTGAACATGCAACATAAAATTGTCCATGGGAAAAACAATCCGTATTCAGATCTATACCTCATTATTCTAATGATTGCCCTTGAGCTTTGTTGATGGTGATTGCTAATCGAACATTCCCTGCGTCCCCATCGTCATTTATATATCCCCCTTTGCCCCCGACATCCCCGTTGTAATTGTGTCCCTGTGTCCCGGTCGTCATTTATATTCCCAGTATCCCGGTCGTCATTTGTGTCCCAGTGTCCCAGTTTGTAATTTCTCTTTGAGCGTCCCGGTCGTTATTTATATTCCCTGTGTCCCGGTCGTCATTTGTGTCCCAGTGTCCCAGTCTATAATTTCTCTTTGAGTGTCCCGGTCGTCATTTATATTCCCTGTGTCCCGGCTTTTAGTTTTCTTTTTCTCCTTTATTTTTCAATTTTTTTTCCTTTTTTCCTTTTTTTTATTTTTTAGTTTTTTTTATTAGTTTTTAGTTTTTTTTTTCTTTTTAGTTTTTTTTGTAGTTATTACCTTTTTTTAGTTTTTTTTAGGTTTTTTTCTTTTTTAGTTTTTTACCTTTTTTAATTTTTTTTTAGTTTTTTAGCTTTTTTAGTTTTTTTTAGTACTTTCTTTTCAGTTTTTTTGTAGTTTTTACCTTTTTTAGTTTTTTTTCTTCTTTTGTATTAATGCTAAAGCCAAGGTTCGAACCTGGAACCTCTCGGACCTAGAACCTGGAACATAACGCTTTACCGACTCAGCCACTTTGGCTTGAATACATTCGTTTTGAGCAGCTTCCTCGGCTGTTGCCATTGTAGGTTCTTCAGTTATTTTACAATTAGAAATTACTCTTTCAACGATCTTCTTACAATTAAAAATTTTTCTTTGAACGATTTTCTTAAATACCTGTGTCACGGTCGTCATTTGTGTCCCGGTATCCCAGTCTGTAATTTCTCTTTGAGTGTCCCGGTCGTCATTTATATTCCCTCTGTCCCGGTCATCATTTGTGTCCCGGTCTGTAATTTCTCTTTGAGTGTTTTTTCTTTTTAGTTTGTTTTTAGTTTTTTACCTTTTTTCTTTTTTCAGTTTTCTTTTTCTTCTTTATTTTTAAGCGTCACTATGAAATACATATCGCCGAACCTTTGTTTTTTTTAACTAAAATCTGGTAGGCATTGATGATCTTATCCAAGTCTAAACCCCAAACCCAATCATAATCGCTATCATTTTCAGTTTTGATATGTTTTGACTCTCGCTGTCCAGGTGGATTTTCATCTAACTGCGCGGTTTTGCGTTCTTTAGCCGCAAGCCTGTTTTCTTGCTGTTCTTGTGATTCCTCGGCATGCTTTCTTTTCTTACTTTTTTCATCAGCCGCAAGCCTGTTTTCTTGCTGTTCTTGTGATTCCCCGGTACGCTTTCTTTTCTTACTTTCTCTATCAACTGCAAGTTTTTTGGCATAGACTCTTTGAGCAGCTTCCTCGGCTGTTGCCATTGTAGGTTCTTCAGTCATTTTACAATTAAACATTTTTCCGTCCACGATCTTCTTACAATTAAAAATTTGTCTTTGAACGATTTTATTAAATACCTTTAATGACGTCATCGTCATAACAAACATGACGACAACTAACTTCATGACGATATGACATGATGACATGACGTCACTCGACAGACACACAGACAACTTATCTATCTATCTATATATATAAAAATAAGTTGTCTGTCTGTGTGTCTGTCTGTGGATCAGGTGACGTCATGTTTCTGTGTTGACTGACGTCATGAAATTAGTTGTCGTCATTTTTGCTTTGACGGTGACGTCATTCAAGATATTTAAGACATATGTTCACGTAGAAATCTATTAATGTTTAAGTTTACAATGACTGATGAACTTACCATGGCAAAAGCCGATGAAGATGCTCAAAGGGTCTATGCCAAAAAACTTGCTGCTGATAGAGAAAGTCAGAAAAGAAAGCGTGCCGAGGAACTACCAGAGCAACGTGAAAGCAGACTTGCTGCTAAAAGAGAAAGTGAAAAAAGAAGGCGTGCCGAGGAATCAAAAGAACAGCAAGGAAACAGGCTTGAGGCTGATAGAGAAAGAAAGAACAGAAAGCGTGCCGAGGAATCACAAGAACAGCAAGGAAACAGGCTTGAGGCTGATAGAGAAAGAAAGAACAGAAAGCGTGCCGAGGAACTACCAGAGCAACGCGGAAGCAGACTTGCTGCTAAAAGAGAAAGTGAAAAAAGAAGGCGTGCCGAGGAATTACAAGAACAGCAAGAAATCAGGCTTGCTGCTGATAGAGAAAGTAAGAAAAGAAAGCGTGCCGAGGAATCACAAGAACAGCAAGAAATCAGGCTTGCTGCTGATAGAGAAAGTAAGAAAAGAAAGCGTGCCGAGGAATCAGAGCAACCTGAAAGTTATCGCCTGGCATTCAGGTACAACCCAGTCGATGATTATAGCTTGAGTAGATGTGTTCAAATCGGGACAATGTCTAAAATTTGTCCCTATTGCAAGGCCTTGAAATTCAATGGTGAAACAATGGGAATTTGTTGCGCCTCAGGAAAAGTTAAACTTACTCTATTGGCTGCACCACCAGAGCCATTGAAGACTTTCCTTACTGGAACTACGTCAGAATCTAAGCGTTTTTTGTCAAAAATCAGAAAATACAACTCATGTTTCCAAATGACGTCGTTTGGAGCCCAAATCGAAAATCCAGATCAATTTATGTCTACTTTCAAAGTAAAAGGGCAAATTTATCATAGAGCAGGGTCCCTTCTACCATTCTCAGGCGAGAATCATAAATTTTTACAATTGTACTTCATCAGTGCCTTATGAGGGTGAGGCTGTTCTTATTCCTCGCATTCCCATGATTCCAACGGATCTGCTTTTTCCATTTAAAAGATTGCAATTCCCAATTCGATTAGCGTTTGCAACCACCATCAACAAAGCTCAAGGGCAATCACTAGAAAAATGCGGTATAGATCTTAATACAGATTGCTTTACCAATGTACAATTGTATGTTGCATCTTTGAGGGTCGGTAAACCTGACAATCTATTTATACGCACAGACAATGGGACAGCGAAGACTGTTGTATATTCACAAGTTGTACGTAGTTAATTTGTATTGTATCTATCTATCTATCTATCTATATAAAAACGAGTTGTGTGTATGCATGTTTGTTTGTTTGTAAAAAGAGCGTTTACATATGACGTCATTATTAGTACATACGGCTTTGTATATGGACAGACAATGGGAAAGCCAAGAATGTTGTATATTCGCAATTTTTACGTAGTTTGAAACACATATATAAATCTATCTATATTCACAGGTGGGACACAGGGACACAACTACAATGGCGCGTAACTAATATGGCGCGTAACGACTTACGCGCGCGGGGGGGCTTGGGGGGGCGTGAAGCGCCCCACCAACTAGGTATTGGGGTGGCGCGAATCGCCACCCCAACAGCTAGTTTTTATATATAGATAAGAATGAGAAAAAACAAACGAAAGGGGAAGAGGGGACCAGAAAAAATCTTAGAGGGCCAGGGTCCTCTTCACCCGCCCTCTGGATCCAAAGGTGATGAGGAGTATAAAGACAAAAAGGGGATGATATATCCAGTGAGGGCTCCATCCATTGAATTAGAGAAGAAATGGGTATTGCTTCTTTACACGCCTGTTACAGAACCTGATGTAATTGGACAATTTAATCTGATGACAGTTATTAGTCGGGGTTTGCGGGGACGTGATAATATTGTTCGATATATCTTTCTAGATTTCATAGTGAATAAAAGTTAAAGCATCATTTGAGAAACAGTAAGCGTCATGGGTATCAATCCATGGAAAGGGTTAGCGGTGACGAGGCCATCTTTCGTTTCAGAAAAATCCACTCCTACAGAGTGACAAGGTGGAATTAGACTGCGACTCTAAGCTCACTGATTCGTGTGTCCATCAAATTTGATTCGTGTTAATGAACATGAAGCCATTGCAGTCTCTTAAGTCAATGCGCAAAGAGACTCGAGTAATGCTATACAATTGGTAGAGGTTTCTAAGGCATTCGGTGTGGAAGATTGAATGGATGCACCCATGACAGAGTTTAAAAGAACTGCCAATAAATCAAATTCATGGTTGCGCAATGAAAATTGTCCAATAATCTTATCACCAGAGGACGAGTTGGTCATTAATAGCGACGAAGACCACACTGCCTTTCCATAACAAACAAATACAACGTAGAAACAATAGGGAAAGTTTTTTCAAGACAATGGAAATTATTTATGTAGATATTTCGGCCCTATGTCCAAGGGCCGTCTTCAGCACAATACAATACTATATATATATATAAAAGAACTTACATCAAATTGTGAGAATTAAAACTGAATATAAAAACACTTATTAAAACAATTTTTTTTTAAAATATAGCCCTAGCATCCTTACTTCAGCGAAGTTCAACCAGGACTGGCGAAAAGAATGAAATGAAGAAATATAAACTCATTCAAACTAAAGAGAATAAAATGATTAGATGCAATTTCTTAAAGCTAATCTTGCTTGTTTAGCAGCCTGTCTCAAAGGCCTTTTCGTAGTTGGTTCAGTACTATTATAAATTGGTTTAGTAAAATATTTTGTTAGATCATTTTTAATTAAATTTGAGTATAAAGAATTTAGTGAGTATTCCCCCAAGTCCCTGTTCAAAGAAATATTTTTATTGATTTTGAGATTAATTTCAATTGATTCTCGAACCACCTGTTTTATTCCCAAATCATTACTAATGAGTGAAGAGTTTTCAAAAAGTATCATGTGGGACGGATTATTAAAAATATGCCAACCTAGAGCAGAATCAAAGGAATTGTTGGAACCATTTGAAATTAAGGCCTTGTCTATGTCATTTTTATGCTGATGTAACCTTTTGTCTAGATTCTGATGGGTCCTGCCGACATAGTATTTTCCGCAATCACAGGGTATTTGATAGACCCCTCTTTGGCGAGTAACTGGGGTCTTATCTTTACCCGAATTTAAGAAATTGATGATTTTAAAATTATTAGTAAAAACTACGTACAGATTATTTTTTGTGCAAATATTTTTTAATTTTGTTGTAATCTTTGGGATATACGGAAGATAGACAATATTTGAGGGCTTATCAATAGCCTCACATTGTGAAGTATCTTCTTCGATTTTACAAGAATGTCTTTTTATTCTACGGCTAATTATTTTATTTACAAAAGGAATGGGGTATCCATTACCAAAAAGAATATCTCTTATAAAATTTATTTCTGCATTTATATATGAATGGGAGCAAATATTTAGGGCACGATCAATGAGGGAAATTACAACTGCTCTTTTAACTTGTGGGGGGTGATTTGAATTAAAGTGAAGATATCTATTGTTTTGTGTTGGCTTTTGATATATAGTAAAATCCAGTTCATCAGCTTTACGAATAATTAATACATCTAAAAACGGTAGTTTATTTTCAATTTCAACTTCAAGGGTGAACTGCAAATTTCGGTCATAAGTGTTAAGATGATCTAAGAAGCCCCGAAGTTCAGCTTCCCCATAATTCCAAAGTGAAATTACGTCATCCATATAACGACCCCAATAGACATGTTTTAGAAAATAAGAATTCAATGCCCAATTCTCAAGATTCTCGACGTAAATATTTGCTAGTAGCCCGGATAAAGGTGCCCCCATGGGTAATCCATTTTTTTGCTGATAAAAAGAATCGCGAAATTGAAAATACATAGAAAACTTATTACAAATTTTAACAAGAGTCATTAAAACTTCACAATCAATTCCTGTCGCTGAAGTCTCGATCAAGTGGTAATTTTCTTCTATTTTGTTTTTTAATAATTCCTCTGAAATAGTTACATCTATATTTGTGTACATGGAAACAATGTCGAAACTACTAACTATTGTGTTCTCTGAAATACTTGTGTTGCTAAGTTTTTTAATCAAATCTGCCGAGTTATGAATATAGGAATTTTGAGAATACAATAAAGGTTTGAAAGCTGCACAAAGCCATTTTCCAATATTGGCAGCGGGAGCTTTAGTACAAGCCACAATAGGTCTTAAGGGAATACCCTGTTTATGTATTTTTGGTAAACCGTAGAGTTTTGGACAGAAACTACCACGGGGAAAAAATTTATTGTATAGTTGTGGGGTGATTTTACCATTTTGTTTTAGCTGCTTTAATTCATTTATAATATTATTAGTGAACTGATCAGTAGGATCATGAGTTATTGTTTGATATGTAATTGTGTCATTTAAATGCGAAAAAATTTTGTTGTCATAGTCTGTTGTATTCATGACAACAAGTGAATTGCTTTTGTCTGCTTTAGTTATTATAATAGAAGGATCTTTTCGGAGATTAGATAGTATTTTTATGTCATGCAGATTTTCCGGTGTGGAATTAGTAGGAGGCTTAAACTTTTTTTGGCTATTATAGAGGATATTTATTAGACCAGATCTAACTTCATCCGGGTTAGAGACAGAAGGATAGTGTTTATGCAAAGCGGACTCTAGAGAGGAAACTATATCTGCCACAGGAACCTGTTTCGGTAGAAAAGAAAATTTTGGACCTTTTTCTAGTGTTTCGATTTCCTGGGGTTCCAATGTTTTATCTTCCGTATATCCCAAAGATTACAACAAAATTAAAAAATATTTGCACAAAAAATAATCTGTACGTAGTTTTTACTAATAATTTTAAAATCATCAATTTCTTAAATTCGGGTAAAGATAAGACCCCAGTTACTCGCCAAAGAGGGGTCTATCAAATACCCTGTGATTGCGGAAAATACTATGTCGGCAGGACCCATCAGAATCTAGACAAAAGGTTACATCAGCATAAAAATGACATAGACAAGGCCTTAATTTCAAATGGTTCCAACAATTCCTTTGATTCTGCTCTATGTTGGCATATTTTTAATAATCCGTCCCACATGATACTTTTTGAAAACTCTTCACTCATTAGTAATGATTTGGGAATAAAACAGGTGGTTCGAGAATCAATTGAAATTAATCTCAAAATCAATAAAAAAATTTCTTTGAACAGGGACTTGGGGGAATACTCACTAAATTCTTTATACTCAAATTTAATTAAAAATGATCTAACAAAATATTTTACTAAACCAATTTATAATAGTACTGAACCAACTACGAAAAGGCCTTTGAGACAGGCTGCTAAACAAGCAAGATTAGCTTTAAGAAATTGCATCTAATCATTTTATTCTCTTTAGTTTGAATGAGTTTATATTTCTTCATTTCATTCTTTTCGCCAGTCCTGGTTGAACTTCGCTGAAGTAAGGATGCTAGGGCTATATTTTAAAAAAAAAAATTGTTTTAATAAGTGTTTTTATATTCAGTTTTAATTCTCACAATTTGATGTAAGTTCTTTTATATATATATATAGTATTGTATTGTGCTGAAGACGGCCCTTGGACATAGGGCCGAAATATCTACATAAATAATTTCCATTGTCTTGAAAAAACTTTCCCTATTGTTTCTACGTTGTATTTGTTTGTTATGGAAAGGCAGTGTGGTCTTCGTCGCTATTTTCGTCTAGCTTATGGGGAGCAGTTGACCTATGATATCTTTTATTTTATTAGTCTAGGTAAAAAACATGCTAATATTATCAATCAACAAAAATTTTTAGAATCCTGTAGAAAGGAAAACCTTATTCCCAAGTCTTTAAGATATAAATTACATTTAAATACCCGAAAAGAAGCGCAATTTGCCCATACACTACAGTTAAAAACCCTAGTCCATATTATTAAGGACAAAAAACAGAAACGACATATTATTTCTTCAGAGAGAAAATCGTTGGAAACTTTTTTGCTGGAAAACCTGTCCACCGTTGATTTTGCTCAAGTTGTTAGATTAGAAAGGAATTTGTTTAGCCACGATTTTCGCTTGTCCAAGGAACGCCTCTATAAAAAAATTAGAGGGCTTACGAAATGAATCTTCGATGAGAAACCGTATTTATTCTCCAAGATTCACTCCTGGGCCTGCTATCGTTAACCTCTCTTCTAAAACATTGGAACCCCAGGAAATCGAAACACTAGAAAAAGGTCCAAAATTTTCTTTTCTACCGAAACAGGTTCCTGTGGCAGATATAGTTTCCTCTCTAGAGTCCGCTTTGCATAAACACTATCCTTCTGTCTCTAACCCGGATGAAGTTAGATCTGGTCTAATAAATATCCTCTATAATAGCCAAAAAAAGTTTAAGCCTCCTACTAATTCCACACCGGAAAATCTGCATGACATAAAAATACTATCTAATCTCCGAAAAGATCCTTCTATTATAATAACTAAAGCAGACAAAAGCAATTCACTTGTTGTCATGAATACAACAGACTATGACAACAAAATTTTTTCGCATTTAAATGACACAATTACATATCAAACAATAACTCATGATCCTACTGATCAGTTCACTAATAATATTATAAATGAATTAAAGCAGCTAAAACAAAATGGTAAAATCACCCCACAACTATACAATAAATTTTTTCCCCGTGGTAGTTTCTGTCCAAAACTCTACGGTTTACCAAAAATACATAAACAGGGTATTCCCTTAAGACCTATTGTGGCTTGTACTAAAGCTCCCGCTGCCAATATTGGAAAATGGCTTTGTGCAGCTTTCAAACCTTTATTGTATTCTCAAAATTCCTATATTCATAACTCGGCAGATTTGATTAAAAAACTTAGCAACACAAGTATTTCAGAGAACACAATAGTTAGTAGTTTCGACATTGTTTCCATGTACACAAATATAGATGTAACTATTTCAGAGGAATTATTAAAAAACAAAATAGAAGAAAATTACCACTTGATCGAGACTTCAGCGACAGGAATTGATTGTGAAGTTTTAATGACTCTTGTTAAAATTTGTAATAAGTTTTCTATGTATTTTCAATTTCGCGATTCTTTTTATCAGCAAAAAAATGGATTACCCATGGGGGCACCTTTATCCGGGCTACTAGCAAATATTTACGTCGAGAATCTTGAGAATTGGGCATTGAATTCTTATTTTCTAAAACATGTCTATTGGGGTCGTTATATGGATGACGTAATTTCACTTTGGAATTATGGGGAAGCTGAACTTCGGGGCTTCTTAGATCATCTTAACACTTATGACCGAAATTTGCAGTTCACCCTTGAAGTTGAAATTGAAAATAAACTACCGTTTTTAGATGTATTAATTATTCGTAAAGCTGATGAACTGGATTTTACTATATATCAAAAGCCAACACAAAACAATAGATATCTTCACTTTAATTCAAATCACCCCCCACAAGTTAAAAGAGCAGTTGTAATTTCCCTCATTGATCGTGCCCTAAATATTTGCTCCCATTCATATATAAATGCAGAAATAAATTTTATAAGAGATATTCTTTTTGGTAATGGATACCCCATTCCTTTTGTAAATAAAATAATTAGCCGTAGAATAAAAAGACATTCTTGTAAAATCGAAGAAGATACTTCACAATGTGAGGCTATTGATAAGCCCTCAAATATTGTCTATCTTCCGTATATCCCAAAGATTACAACAAAATTAAAAAATATTTGCACAAAAAATAATCTGTACGTAGTTTTTACTAATAATTTTAAAATCATCAATTTCTTAAATTCGGGTAAAGATAAGACCCCAGTTACTCGCCAAAGAGGGGTCTATCAAATACCCTGTGATTGCGGAAAATACTATGTCGGCAGGACCCATCAGAATCTAGACAAAAGGTTACATCAGCATAAAAATGACATAGACAAGGCCTTAATTTCAAATGGTTCCAACAATTCCTTTGATTCTGCTCTAGGTTGGCATATTTTTAATAATCCGTCCCACATGATACTTTTTGAAAACTCTTCACTCATTAGTAATGATTTGGGAATAAAACAGGTGGTTCGAGAATCAATTGAAATTAATCTCAAAATCAATAAAAATATTTCTTTGAACAGGGACTTGGGGGAATACTCACTAAATTCTTTATACTCAAATTTAATTAAAAATGATCTAACAAAATATTTTACTAAACCAATTTATAATAGTACTGAACCAACTACGAAAAGGCCTTTGAGACAGGCTGCTAAACAAGCAAGATTAGCTTTAAGAAATTGCATCTAATCATTTTATTCTCTTTAGTTTGAATGAGTTTATATTTCTTCATTTCATTCTTTTCGCCAGTCCTGGTTGAACTTCGCTGAAGTAAGGATGCTAGGGCTATATTTTAAAAAAAAAATTGTTTTAATAAGTGTTTTTATATTCAGTTTTAATTCTCACAATTTGATGTAAGTTCTTTTATATATATATATAGTATTGTATTGTGCTGAAGACGGCCCTTGGACATAGGGCCGAAATATCTACATAAATAATTTCCATTGTCTTGAAAAAACTTTCCCTATTGTTTCTACGTTGTATTTGTTTGTTATGGAAAGGCAGTGTGGTCTTCGTCGCTATTTTCGTCTAGCTTATGGGGAGCAGTTGACCTATGATATCTTTTATTTTATTAGTCTAGGTAAAAAACATGCTAATATTATCAATCAACAAAAATTTTTAGAATCCTGTAGAAAGGAAAACCTTATTCCCAAGTCTTTAAGATATAAATTACATTTAAATACCCGAAAAGAAGCGCAATTTGCCCATACACTACAGTTAAAAACCCTAGTCCATATTATTAAGGACAAAAAACAGAAACGACATATTATTTCTTCAGAGAGAAAATCGTTGGAAACTTTTTTGCTGGAAAACCTGTCCACCGTTGATTTTGCTCAAGTTGTTAGATTAGAAAGGAATTTGTTTAGCCACGATTTTCGCTTGTCCAAGGAACGCCTCTATAAAAAATTAGAGGGCTTACGAAATGAATCTTCGATGAGAAACCGTATTTATTCTCCAAGATTCACTCCTGGGCCTGCTATCGTTAACCTCTCTTCTAAAACATTGGAACCCCAGGAAATCGAAACACTAGAAAAAGGTCCAAAATTTTCTTTTCTACCGAAACAGGTTCCTGTGGCAGATATAGTTTCCTCTCTAGAGTCCGCTTTGCATAAACACTATCCTTCTGTCTCTAACCCGGATGAAGTTAGATCTGGTCTAATAAATATCCTCTATAATAGCCAAAAAAAGTTTAAGCCTCCTACTAATTCCACACCGGAAAATCTGCATGACATAAAAATACTATCTAATCTCCGAAAAGATCCTTCTATTATAATAACTAAAGCAGACAAAAGCAATTCACTTGTTGTCATGAATACAACAGACTATGACAACAAAATTTTTTCGCATTTAAATGACACAATTACATATCAAACAATAACTCATGATCCTACTGATCAGTTCACTAATAATATTATAAATGAATTAAAGCAGCTAAAACAAAATGGTAAAATCACCCCACAACTATACAATAAATTTTTTCCCCGTGGTAGTTTCTGTCCAAAACTCTACGGTTTACCAAAAATACATAAACAGGGTATTCCCTTAAGACCTATTGTGGCTTGTACTAAAGCTCCCGCTGCCAATATTGGAAAATGGCTTTGTGCAGCTTTCAAACCTTTATTGTATTCTCAAAATTCCTATATTCATAACTCGGCAGATTTGATTAAAAAACTTAGCAACACAAGTATTTCAGAGAACACAATAGTTAGTAGTTTCGACATTGTTTCCATGTACACAAATATAGATGTAACTATTTCAGAGGAATTATTAAAAAACAAAATAGAAGAAAATTACCACTTGATCGAGACTTCAGCGACAGGAATTGATTGTGAAGTTTTAATGACTCTTGTTAAAATTTGTAATAAGTTTTCTATGTATTTTCAATTTCGCGATTCTTTTTATCAGCAAAAAAATGGATTACCCATGGGGGCACCTTTATCCGGGCTACTAGCAAATATTTACGTCGAGAATCTTGAGAATTGGGCATTGAATTCTTATTTTCTAAAACATGTCTATTGGGGTCGTTATATGGATGACGTAATTTCACTTTGGAATTATGGGGAAGCTGAACTTCGGGGCTTCTTAGATCATCTTAACACTTATGACCGAAATTTGCAGTTCACCCTTGAAGTTGAAATTGAAAATAAACTACCGTTTTTAGATGTATTAATTATTCGTAAAGCTGATGAACTGGATTTTACTATATATCAAAAGCCAACACAAAACAATAGATATCTTCACTTTAATTCAAATCACCCCCCACAAGTTAAAAGAGCAGTTGTAATTTCCCTCATTGATCGTGCCCTAAATATTTGCTCCCATTCATATATAAATGCAGAAATAAATTTTATAAGAGATATTCTTTTTGGTAATGGATACCCCATTCCTTTTGTAAATAAAATAATTAGCCGTAGAATAAAAAGACATTCTTGTAAAATCGAAGAAGATACTTCACAATGTGAGGCTATTGATAAGCCCTCAAATATTGTCTATCTTCCGTATATCCCAAAGATTACAACAAAATTAAAAAATATTTGCACAAAAAATAATCTGTACGTAGTTTTTACTAATAATTTTAAAATCATCAATTTCTTAAATTCGGGTAAAGATAAGACCCCAGTTACTCGCCAAAGAGGGGTCTATCAAATACCCTGTGATTGCGGAAAATACTATGTCGGCAGGACCCATCAGAATCTAGACAAAAGGTTACATCAGCATAAAAATGACATAGACAAGGCCTTAATTTCAAATGGTTCCAACAATTCCTTTGATTCTGCTCTAGGTTGGCATATTTTTAATAATCCGTCCCACATGATACTTTTTGAAAACTCTTCACTCATTAGTAATGATTTGGGAATAAAACAGGTGGTTCGAGAATCAATTGAAATTAATCTCAAAATCAATAAAAATATTTCTTTGAACAGGGACTTGGGGGAATACTCACTAAATTCTTTATACTCAAATTTAATTAAAAATGATCTAACAAAATATTTTACTAAACCAATTTATAATAGTACTGAACCAACTACGAAAAGGCCTTTGAGACAGGCTGCTAAACAAGCAAGATTAGCTTTAAGAAATTGCATCTAATCATTTTATTCTCTTTAGTTTGAATGAGTTTATATTTCTTCATTTCATTCTTTTCGCCAGTCCTGGTTGAACTTCGCTGAAGTAAGGATGCTAGGGCTATATTTTAAAAAAAAATTGTTTTAATAAGTGTTTTTATATTCAGTTTTAATTCTCACAATTTGATGTAAGTTCTTTTATATATATATATAGTATTGTATTGTGCTGAAGACGGCCCTTGGACATAGGGCCGAAATATCTACATAAATAATTTCCATTGTCTTGAAAAAACTTTCCCTATTGTTTCTACGTTGTATTTGTTTGTTGAGTTGGTCATTAAAAACAAGAAAATGTCTTGGGCAAAATGTGAGGGGAAATTCGTAGAGTGTAGTGGGGGAGGGATATCAGTTTGAGATCATGATCATTTAAGCCTTCCAATTTTATCAGGGGGTAGCAACTTTCGTGGAATGGCTCACAAATTATGTAGTTTAAACGATAAACAACAGCACTTTCTACATATTTATATAAACCATTCAAATTATGATCTGAAATTCATTCTACCAGCGTTGCAATGTTTGCAAAAAGCTGAAATCGTAGATGGCGCATGGATAGATGATTTTTTTAAAATGAAATATTATACCCAAACGTGTAAGGCCGTACACCTATGTAAATACTACAACTGTACCTCGAGGCCGTGAGAAAAATTAATTTCCATCGAATCGTTCTATGACACTTCACCAAAGCACCGATGCCGACTATGAGTTTACTAAAATGCTTGGGCAAAGGGAGGGTGTAAAAATAGGAGGATTATTATAAAATGTACATGGGAAGTGATGAATTGACCTTGTTGGTTATTGTGTGTAAAGAAAAGGATAAAATATATCAGAAATTTGGGTTGGATTTGGCATATTATTGTTCTCGATCCTATAGCACTAGCACTTTTTACAAATACCATTGCCCGTTGAAGGAATCTCCCCATTTATAGATCATTTGCTTTCGTACATTAAGTATTGCCGACGTGACAGAGACTGTTACACCAGGTGCTGTAGTAAGTACCATTTGCAAAGTAAAATTGTATGGTTGTAACATGGGTGCCTATAAGCTGAATTTCAGGCCGGCTTACCTGGACTAATCGGTATTTTCAGTACAGTATAATAAAAATTACAAAACAAAAATATAGTAGGCCACAAAATAGTATGGTTCAAGTAAAGAGCGATGTGGGGAAAATGTATTATTTATTTATTCTCTTGTTTTATTATTATTAACAGGTCACTTCTTATAGAAAGAATTGTTGAAAAACTTCAAAAAGAGTTCTTGCGATTGAAAATTGAGTGGGCTAGTCCCTTTTTAATAATCAAAAGTGATTGGACGGCAATCCTGGGGGGAAATAAGGGTTTTCTAAAAGGTTGGTCGTATAAGCCTCGGAGAGCGCTCATTCGATTGATAACCAGAAGTTCTATTGGCCTTTTTAGCAGTCAAAAGTAATTGGAGGTCAGACAGCCGCCTATTCAAATCATTTTCTAAGCACATTCAATTAAAATTTTTAGACATAGATTTTTTTCAGCGTAGTTAAAAGGTCTAGAAATTATGTGTGAGGATAAAATCCCCCTGTAACCCCCAGGGCAAGAGCTTCAGTTACATCCTGGGGTGTATAAGGTTTTCATAGAAAGGGTGGTCATATAAACTTCTGAAAGGGATCATTGGAATTGGATTGTTAGTCAGAAGTTATTAGCTATTTTTAAAGAGTCGAAGTGAACAGAGGACAGATATACCCCCCCACACACACACATGTTGTTTTCCCCGAATGTATCTAATGCAATTTTCAGATGGTTATTTGTTGTCGTAGAAACTTTAAAAAGGGCTCATTTGGCTGGAAATTAAAAGGGCTAGTTCCCTTTATGATAGTCAAAAGTGATTGTAGGGCAACCTGACCCCCTCATACCCATCATTCCCCAAACATTTTCAATCAGAATTTTGAGATAGCTATTTTGTTTTACGTAGTTTAAAAGTCAAGCTATTATCTGTTTGAGAATGAGAAATCCCTCGAGAGCCCTCAGAGCAATGTTTGCAAGTTTTACCCTGAGGGGAAAAAGGTTCTTATGGAAAGGGTGGCTATATAAACTTCGAACGGGGCTCATTGGATTGGAAATCGGAAGTTTAAGTGCCCTTCCAAGAGTCAAATTTATCGGAGGGCAGCTGTACTCCCCAACGTCATTTTTTCCCCAATGTATCCTATAAATTTTTTTAGATAGTGATTGGTTCAAAATAGTTCAAACATCACATAACAAGGCTTTTGGGGTTGATACAAACCCCCAGAATTTGGAGGTATGGGTGTAAGTTTTGCCTCAGGGTCATATAATCTTCTTATAGAAAGGGCGGTCTTGTGCACCTTTTTAAACTTGTGAACTTGAGGCTCATTTGATTGGAAATGCATAATTTTAGTTCAATTTTAAGAGTCAAACGTGATGGAAGGAATCCCTTCCCTTTCCTGACATCCCCAAACACATTCAATAGAAATTGCGAGACAGCCATTTTGTAACCATTACTCCAAAGAGCATTTAACAATTTCTTCAGTAACCAAACTTAAGGAATATTTAGGCGGAAGTTGAACTAAATCAAAACAAAGGATGAGCATGTGGACTTTTGAAAAGGTGATAAAGCAATATCCCAAGAACAACTTGTCTTTTTAAGTTATACCTTAAGAGTAAATTGTGGGGGATTTTGAGCTAGCTAGAAGGCACTTCTAGCTAGGTAATTAGTTACACTTACGGTAACTAATAACGCTAAAAATATTACTGTGAAACTTCTAGGAAGTTTTTAGGGGGAGTTTCAATTAAATGAAAAACTGTTGGCATGCAGGTTTTCAAAAGGGCATATAAGCAATATGATAGGATATAATAGCTAGTATTATCATTGAAACATTTAAAGAAGCTATTTCAAAACACAATTAAAAGTTCTAGTGTTCTTTTTAAGAGCAAACCGAGATTGGAAGACAATCAGCCTCTCTCAAGGCGATTTATTTTCCAAACTCATCCAGTCAAAATTTTTAAACAACCATTTTGTCCAGCAAACTAGAACGATCCAGTAACTATGTCCTTAGCAACTCTCTCTGTTTCTTATTGGGTGTTTCAACCACTTATCCCCAATTATGCAGTTAGTTCATTATGCCATAAAACTAAATGCTACTTTAAAAGTAAATAAAAAGGCATTGTTTTTTACGGTTTCCAAAAACAAAGTTCATCAAAATATCAAAACACAACTGGGGGTATTAAGTTGCAGCTTTCGGGGATACTGCTATTACTACTTCTCCTCCTACAATTAAAATAAATAAACAGTGTAAGTGCTTCCAGTTTGTCAAAGAGTATGGATAGAATCTTTTAGGAATCATATTAAATACTATTTTTCTGGTCAACTTGAGGCGGTATAGAATTAAATTAAAAAATACCATTTGTGTCAGGATTAAAAATTGTTGAAAAAATCTTTTTTCAGAAAAAATAAAGAGCTCCATTAAACCAAAAATGGGCAGAAATAAAGTCAAGTAATCTTCAAGTGTAAAACTACCACAAATCGCTGTCAATAATAAATAAAACTCAAAACAAACAGAAATTAGAATAAATAGCCGAATCAAACTCAAAAAGAGGAAAAATTAGTATTAGTAGGGCTGGCAAACTCCAAGGCTTCTAAAGAGCAGAATAAAGTTTGCGCTTTAGTGAAAAAAAAACATTTTGAATTATTTCCCTTTTTTGCTTAAATAACTGAAAAAATCAATACTTTAAGGGAAAAATCAGCATATGCATATGGAACTGACAATCCACCGTCAGACCCCCCCCCCACTCATAGGGGAAAATTGTTTATTTTATATCCGCTTTATTATTCGGTGGTAGCCATTGGGCAATATAAAATATCTCATGATTTATTTTCCCAACTAAACGTAATTCACTAGTTGTCACCTCTTTAAGTGTATTTGCAGAATCCGCGTCTCTCTTATATTCATATCCTTTGGCTGAACCTCTCAATCCCTTGTAAAACGTTGGTGTTATCATTATGAAATGTATGTAGCATGTACAATTTTAGATATTGTTCGCGAGTTCTAACCAATGCTTCATTTATGTAGACACTGATTTATCAAAGTAAATTATGCAACTCCTCATCTGGTGATGGATTTCATTCTAAAATTCAGTAAAGAAGAAATAGGCTTGACCACTGAAGTAGATCAGTATGTATTTGTAGAGAGATCGATAGGGGAGGGTATGTTTTTCACGGTGATCGTATTCTGTACACTGACCCGACGGGAAAACGTATTTATGAAAATTCGGATGCAGTTTTTCTGGATATGAATTCCCTTTATCCATCGGTAATGTCTCATTACTCTTTTCCATGTGGTAGTTATAAATGCCTTAGCAATCCTTGTGCTTCAAAATATCCCGACAATGGCACCGTTGGGGAAAATGGACAGCAAGGATTGTTTTCTGAAATACCTTTGGAACTTCATGACTCGGTGAGAGATTTGTTTTTCTGTGCATAAGCAGACAGGTCACTAAGGTCTCTTGGAGTCCACATAATATTTCTTTGTTTGACGGTGGGATTATGCACGGGACACCTTCAAAACAAAAACTTATTGCCGACCTTGATCCGAAACAGAATATTATTGTTCACCAAGTTTTTTTTGCGATAAAAGGTAGCCAACAGTTTCACGATCACAAAGATTATTATAGCCCTCCAATTTAATCAAAAAAGCACATATGAAGACGTTCATTGACACTTTTGTTAGGAGACAAATTTGAAACTTTTTGACTTTGCTCTCTTATGTGTCATAAGACACTGTATGAGTTGACAATGTAGTCACTAGATCGAAACTCACAACTTCTTGAAAATGGTAAATGGTACATATAACCGATACAATGTTTGCAAAAACTTTTGGTATCATTGTATTGGACTTGTCTGGCACTCAAGATATGAATATTCAACGAACGAGGAGAGTACATTTAGAGTGCACATTTGCCAAGCAATTGGCTGAGATTATTGCATTAATCTCATTAAATAAATTAGAAGCTTACTCTAAAATCACTCCCGAAGGCAATGTTCTACTAGACCATGCACCAAGAACACAAATCAAATAATAAGCGTAACTAATATGGACCCATAAATGTCCGAATAAAAATCATATTGTATACCCTCAGATTTTTTTGAACAAATTCAAAGTGTTAACAATACCTTTATCATTGTTAATAGCAGTACATCGAACGTAAGGACGGGTCATGGCTTTGCATCTTTCAAATAGCGAAGAATGTAAAATGTTTCATCCACTTGGTCTACCACATGCATTTTACGCTCCGCGTATCAACAACTTTATTCAGTGGGAAAACTATTATTCAAAACCAGAAGAGAGTGCAGGATTTAACGACTAAAAGCTGCGGTTTTCATTCACTATTATATTTTGTTTTCAAAGGCTGTGGCTATACGTAAATCAATTTCTGAACATTTATGTAGTCAACCCTCGCCTGCATGACACCCTAGTACAATAGTACCTATGAAACATTGATTTCAGTGAATAAATTCTCTAAAAAATTTTAAGATTTGCTTATCAATTAAAATGTATATAAATAAAAATAGATTTTATCTCCTCTTTAGATTTCTTCTTCAACGTATAGGTTACTATCGAGAACAACCAATGGTGGCAGATCATCTGCATACGCTATGTATTGATCGCGATGTAAAAACTCCGGGTCACATTTTTACAGCACAATGTGACTTTACTCTTATTGCATCTCTTTGTGAAGTCAACGATACTTTTCATTTAAAGCAACAGCACATAGAGTATTTCAAAATAAAGAAACACTTTCTGTAACAGCCAAATAAAAATCAGTAAGCTTCTAATCATATTAGACAATGTCTTCACATTGATGACGTAGAAACCAGATTCTCTTGTTATTCGTTAAGCGTCTCTTGTTAAGCGTAGACCTAATTTGTCCTCCCAAATCAATTTAAAACCACTACAATACCAGTCTCTTAGAAATAAATTAAAATCTCTTTTAGGGTTCTTTCCAATCATACCAAGATAGGTATTCTTCCACTAATCACATTTGTAATAGTGATAATTAGAGCATAGGAATCCTTTTGTGTCAGAGTCCCGAATCTCTTCAATACAGAAATTAAAGTCTTTAATTTGTAATTCATATCCTTTATTTTAATTTAAACGAATTTCAAAATATACATTTTCATCATAGTCGTCAACAATTGTACAATTCTTGCAAGATGACCAGCTGCCCAATATACATGCAGAGTGGACATGTATAGAACATTTTTCACTGTTGACTCTGTCACTACAAAAAAGAAACTAACTTAAGATCGATAAAGGTTATTTTCTTTTCTATTTCTACAGTGAGGAGGAATAATCGATTGACATCACACTTAAAATCAATTAAATCTGTTTGGAGAGGATTTTTTGTTATTTTCTGTTAGTATATCATTTAATTTGAATAGGTTTGGGACACGACCCATAAGTATCATACAATGTTTCGAAGCTTAAGATCCATGTTTCATGATACTGTCAAGCATTTTCTGAGACAATATTTTCTTTTGCACTGATAACTTTTGGAATTGCATTTAAAGCAACCTGGAGCCTCATATATATATATATATATATATATATATATATATATATATATATATATATATATATATATATATATATATATATATATATATATATATATATATATATATATATATATATATATATATATATATATATATATATACATATATATATATAATATATATATATATATATATATATATATATATATATATATATATATATATATATATATATATATATATATAAACACATTATATATATATATGTATATATATATATATATATATATATATATATATATATATATATATATATATATATATATATATATAAACACATTATATTAAATTTTGCTGCAAAACATAGCTATTCCTCCAATTCAAATTTGCTCAATAATATAGCAAATCTCGCAAACATCTCATCCCATTCAAGGCTTAGTCGACATCCTCTTATAATTTCTACTGCTAAGTTTGGTACTCTTGTCCTTCTATCATTGCTGCTTTCAACTCCACTATCAACATCCAATAGTTTAAAAAACCACTTATTAAACCTTGATGAAAAAGAGTATATTCAAATTTTTCTCTCTCTCTTTGAATTCTACATTCTTACCAGCATAAAATAAACTTAAAACCTAGGCTTATAGCGATGGAATAAATTACGTAGCCTATCTGTTGGCCGTATATACCCAATACTGCTATAATAACAATGAATCGTTTGTACAATGAAGATTTTTAAAGGTTTCAAGATCCAGTAATAGCGGTTCCAGTACTAGATTGTTCCAATGTAGATTGTTCCAAGTTTAAGGGGCTGGCTAAAAATATCTGTTTCCCCATTTTCTTTTTAGTTATGTTCCCCTCAGCCCGGGGAAATACCACTGTAATTTTAAAACTGATCAGGGTCAACAATTATTTTGTCCCGTTTTCGAGCCTTCAAACATCCTTCTTCCACCTAATAAGATGCCACATAGTGTCATTGAAACGCTACAGCCAATGTACATGCGCGTATAATTTTCAGTAGCTTGAAAATAAAGTCTTGGTTTATGCCCGCACACTGAAGTACCGTTATTGTACACGTGAAGTCCTTTCCGAGGTCTCTTGGGTGGCCTTTAGGGATTTTTTTTCAGCCTTATTCAAGTACTTCGTTCATAAAATCCTGGTGATACAACACTAGATATATATTTTATGGATAGTCGAATAATGAAATGGGAATAAGAAACAAACTGAACAGTCACTATCTAATGTACTGCTAAAAATAATAACTGTTAATGTTGCAAATTCTTTTGACAAAGTTAGTGAAATTCTTCAGAATTCCCTCTTTTCCCATTTTAGCCCGTTGGCAATTTAGTGCTGTTGTAACAATAAACCTATCAAACGAAAGAAAATACTTACTATACTTAGCTTTATTAATTTGAACACTTTAGCAGTAAATATTAAAGGAAGAAAGAAAAATAAATATGCAGATTTTTAAAAGTACTTTTAAATTATTCCTTTGAAAATTTCTTACCCTAGAGCAAGCAAATTAAAATTCATTTTCTTCCTCTTAAGCCTTAGTTTAGTCTTGTCTACGGAAATCAATTTTTAGTTTGGCTCATTTTTAATTAATACAAGAGAGCACTTTTAGCTTAGACATTATTAATTGTCTAAGCACCAGAATACCGATTGACCGAAATGGAAATTCTCAAGAAGTTTGCCAACTTCATTGAAAGTAACGATCATTTTATTTGGATAGACCACTGAACAGTAAATTCAAGGGCATTTTTATTTCGAATCTATTTTAGTATTTACCTGTTCATCCTCCTTCTATTCATCAATTATTAGTAGTAGCATTGCTGCTTTCCCAATCAAGAGCGCTTGAATCTCACATAGAGGGCTGCAAAGCTTTTATTATTGTGAAACATGGGATGTTTTTCTGACAAAAAGGAAAACACATAATCTTTTTGGAAGCCTGCCCTTCCATGAAAAATTTTCTGGGTTCTTGTCCCCAATTACTAGCATTTTACACATCAGCTTGTCTTGATTTATTGAATATGTCACGGTCAATTTGATTATTTAGAGCAGTTTCCATAATACTTGGAAATAATAGTCGGTAGAATCAGGCAATTTTGTGATTTTACATTTGTA
The DNA here is from genome assembly GCF_032884065.1 of Artemia franciscana. Taxonomy (NCBI): domain Eukaryota; kingdom Metazoa; phylum Arthropoda; class Branchiopoda; order Anostraca; family Artemiidae; genus Artemia; species Artemia franciscana. Next base: position 48,796,520 of record NC_088871.1, on the reverse strand, counting down.
ATATGAATGTAGAGAAACGTGAATTTTTTTCGAATTTTCCACTTGATTTCCATCATTATTCATAATGACTGGGCAAGGTGATGTTTCCTATATAATTTACCATTTTGTAACATACCATTGAAGATTTTATAAATTGCCCGGGCGTCATAATGCCCAATTATATAGCCTACATTGACCGTAACATATTAAAAGACAAATACCAAAACTACCAGAGGCAACGCTCTAACGTTCCGCTTGTTTTTTCTTTTATGACACTTTCTTGTTTCGTCCTGTCGTTCCCACTAACTTGTTTTGAACATATTCCAGCGCATTCAATCTAGTTCCTGCCCTTCACAAGTTTCCTGTAATTTGATTCATGCATTACTAGGATTCTTGGAACGCTTTGATTTTTAGCTTGATACTAAACTTGTTCTAACCGGGACTCTTCCGGATTATCTTTCCAAGACCGGTGGTTGAATTAATGGAACACCGTGGGGATATTCGAAAAAGGATAGAACGGGAACGGAATTCTCAAATGAATGAATTAAATAATGGAGCACATGAGTAACAATGAATATAAATCGACATTTTGTTTGGAATTTCCACTGTCATACTCGATACTTGAAAAAGATTAAGTCAAAAGCATTGAACTAGCGATGCTCTAATTTTAAAAGTTGTTGGGCTGCAGAAATGAAACTTGTGGGAATGCATCTGCAGCCCAAGAAGTTGTCTTTAAGTTCCCTTCTATCCCTTTAACTTAATTATAATGGATTCTTTAAAAATCTCTTCTAACATTAGTATTTTTTTCAGTTCGGACTATTTTTGTTTCCTTCGGACAGGACGCCTTAGATAGACTATTTCCATAATTTGATCCAGATCCCAGCCCGTAAAGATTTTTTTAGCCATTTTATATATGTATTTTTTCAAGCCTAATAGGCCTAAAAGTGGCCAAGATAAGAGATTAAAAACCAGCGTCCTGTCGATATGAATTTTTGGGGTTCGATATAGATATCGATATCGGTCAAATTATCTTATATTAGTAATTAATCATGAGTATTCTACTTGTACGTTATTACCAAAGAGGGCTTAGGGTGAAAAGACCACGTAAGGAGCTTTAAAGGAAAAATTATTTAATTTTTTTAAATTTAGATATTGCTTATCCAGAAAATTAATTTTTTATGCTTTTATAGCAACTTACGACCGGGACGCATTATACCAAATACTTAATCCAACAAAATCCATATGTTAAATATTGAATTAAAATATACCTACATAGTAGTTTATCTCAGTGAGAGCTGAACGCAGACAAAGAAACCGGTTTTACTCTGATCAAAAACAACGTTGTATTCATTATATCACATAAATACCAAATTTTATGTAGAGCTCGTATTTACTTGGCAGTTGGTACTGCCTAAATTACAAGCAAAGTTTGCTCCGTAAGACTGCGTAACGTAACGTAAATCTTCAAGTTATGCTAGTATGAAAGAATTTATGGCGTAGTGCGATAGTAATATTAGGGCCAAAAGAGAATCAAGGATCTATCTGTTTTATTTTTACATGACTTGGCCTTCAACGATGAAATGTGGGATCCCTCTTTTCTTAGTGGATAATTTTCATCTCGTCATAACAGGCATTTTATGGCATTTTATTTATGGCATTTTAGGTCGGTAAGCTGCAACCTGTTCCTTCAGTTCTCGTTCAAAGGTCAATAGCAAATAGCCTGTAAGTGAGCCTTCTAATTTGAATAAAAAATGACATATATTGCTGGTATTTTAGCAGTTGGCCTGAACTTACATTCTCCGTAAGCCACATACTATTGTGTCATAGTAGCTTGTAGAGTAACAGAAACTAAGGAATTTCTTAGAAGACTTCACCAACATCGCAACTAAGACAGATGAGCGGACTTCCTTTGCTTCAATATCCTGTAAGGCTGTTTTCAACTCTCTTTGCCTCTCAAGAAAGTCCCAAAAGTATTTAAATTAAATTCGAAGTAAATTTTTATTAGAAAAAATCTACGGATCATAAGCCCCAGCATTGGGGACCAGGGTGGATCCCAAGACACAAAATTTTTTTGGTGAACTGGAAACTGGTTAAGCTTATTATGACGACTCTAGTCCCGTCTGAATAAAAAAAAAATCCACGTCTAGGTCACTGATTATTCCCTTTTTAGCCTAGTTTGTTTTTCTTCTTAAGTGAACTTACAGCAAAGGGCAGCGGGTTCCATCACATTTAGGTTTATCTTAGAAATGAAATTTCAAGAAAATAAACTTAACTAAAAAAGAACGTTTTTAAAATAACCCTTCGAGATCGAACGCTCTGGTGCAATAGCACCATAGCACTGTGCAATAGCAGTATGACACGCTGCTTCGACTACCTTGCTTTTGGTAGATGCTTCGACTACCTTAATGCTCATTGCCAAATGAACCATCAGATTCTGGAGTTGCTGCATTGAAAGTAACCAAATGTCAGTGCGTATTAATAGATTATTTCTTTCCAGTTTCAAATTGAATTCTAGACGTCTACACTTGTCTTTAAATGTCTTTATTTAACTTTGTGTGTTTAAGGGGTCTAATCTTCAAAGTCGGAGGTTCAAACGCCTATTTACAGGTATGGTATTCAAAATATCCAAGCTGTGCTTTGACAATAAATTTTCTGAAGAAGACGTTCTCTCGACCTGATTGTACTTTAGTGGTCATTTTTGTTTTCCCCACGTAGGCCAGATGTTAGGATGAAATACGAAAGGAATTACTTATCAATCTTGACAAAATTACTCAATACTGAAGGAAAAGCCACCCCGAAAGACTCATTTTTGGAAGGCTAAGAATAAGAGTGAAGGACAGTCATGCTCTATTTGATAATTATTCAAGGAGAAGCCTTTATATTATGACCCCTCCCCCATGCTTTCATTTTAATTAAAGTCTTACGAAAACAATTTTAAAAAAATTTATATTGTACTTCGAGATAAAGGCACTTTTTAAAAACTTTCACCCTCCAATGTATCTGGCATGTATCAGACTAGCCCTTGCCACCCACGTCTTTCGGGAGTGGAAGAAAACCAAATCTTGTTCGCAATCATTCACTTGAATGCTTATCTCTTCTCTATTCTCTTATAATTATTCTTAATTAATTGAGTATGTGTACCATCCATTTTCTATTGACCAGTAATCACGTTTACAATAAAGCTTCAGGCAACATCCAAAATTAATCAACATTGTAAACACGTTATTGAAGAATGGGAAAATTACTCTATTTTTGCTTACAATTTAAGAGAAATGACAAATAGTTACATTTGGCAAATGGCCACGAGAGAAGGGTTTTCTAACTTTGATTATGTCAAAATAAGTGAAAGAAAAGTAGGCCGCAGATTGTTAATTAAATACAGTTATCTTGTAACAAAAGAAAAAAATTATGAGAAGGGGAAGAATCCGCTTTTGAAACTCGAGATTTGACGTCAAACAGAAGTTAAATCAATGTATACAAGACTCAAAAATTAATTTAGTTTTGTATGGAATAGTGCTACCATTTTGGCTCAGTTTTGATAAAGTCTAGTCCATCGAGTTGGATTATGGGTCTTAATACAAAGTTGACGATAACAAAAGTTTCGATTAACCTAACATCATGCCTTTTTGAGGCTAAAATATAAAAGGGAAGGAAACAGGAAGCTTAGAATGAAAGCTAGAACCTGTAGTTTGGCCTCTCCCCCTCCCTTGAAAAAGAAATATAGGTTCATTATTTTCCATGAGCCTATTAGGTGCCGGGACCTACACGAATTGAAGGTATTTAGGCTTATACCCCCCAAAATCTTGACATTGTAATGATGAATCTCCATATAATTTCTAAACTAATCCGAATATTTTTCTATTTATGGTTTGTTTTTGTGCAGCTTCCTTAATTTTCAATTTCTCTAAATCAATTTCTTTAGATATCCCTTAGCAGGTATCACTTGCAATTTTGAAGTACCGCAAAAAAAAAAGACAAGAACTGTGGCCTTCGCACAAATGTGTAAGCACCTTTTCTAAAGCTTTCTTGATATTCATCTGGGGACAAACGAAAAGCAAGTCATCCCAGAACGGGGTGAGGAACGGTCATAAGACTGAAACTAAGGTAAATCGAAACCACATAGAAGAAAATAACTAGTGTAGCTTTGAGTAGACTGTGCTGAAGGGAGGAGGATGCGGTGCTCTGGGCGGGTTTATGCTGCAGTGAATGTTTATTTGGAGCAGCAGTAGGCCCACTGGGCCAGGACCAAGCCTCCATTGAATGTCTATATTTTAGCACTTATGAAAATATTTAATTTAGTTTGTTGGTGTGATCATTGTTTCATGAGCCTTAGCCGACTTCCATCAGAAATAAGAATCCTCACCTCATAACTACTTTCCAGTGTACGCGTCTGGTACCTATTTCAATCGTAAGAATCTTCGGAAAGGACAGTAGTAATTTCATCCTGCCGATTTCTTATTTTTTGGTTAGTCGTATTTTATAAACGGTTTCTACATAAAATATTGTTTTAATTATTTATTTTACCAACTTTGTTTTAGTTCTAAATATTTATGCAGTATAGTTTTTAAAAAAAAATTTTAATTTCGTTTTAATTTTCAGGTCGGATGACGAAGAAAATTCAACTGTTATTTGTTTCAGTGAAACAAGAATGATCCTAAGCCCCGTTTCTTCATCCAAAGAAAAATAGTAACAAATTATTGAAAAGTTTCAGTTTCATATTTTTATTAGTTGCTTTTAAAATATTCATTTTCCTATTGTTTATTGAGGAATATAAATATATTTATAGAAACGAAAATTTTCCTTTCACCTCTGTCACAATTTTAAACACAAAAATAAAGAGTGACGTCAAAACAACCAGCAATTATCGTAAGTTTGATAAGGAAACCGCCCCCTCAATCCATCGCTTCTCAACAATCTGCGTAAGTTTGCGCTCACTCACACCACTACAAGAAGAATTGCCCCCAACAAGGAGTGTAAACTTTCATTCAAAGGTAACATGCTTCACGGTTTCACGGGTAACATGCTAATATGGTTTGCAATAAGATTACTTAGAGCCAAATGATCAGCTTGGATCAAACAGTGATATAACTAACTGTAAGTAAAGAGTGACTTATACGAATAGTTGGCAAATTCAGACTCTTAAAATTGAAATTTTGTCAATAGATAGTACATACAATTTATTTTCTTTTATATTCATTCCATATATAGAATATATTAAGCGGGGCTAAATTTTTATAAAAGTTGCACCATCATATACATATTTCGATTAGATATTGCACTTATTCAGTTTTGACAACCATCGTGTATTTATGTTCAAAGTGAAATGCTTTCGGCATCCCTCTTAACATGTCCTGAAATTTTTACCTTAATACCCTTTTGGTCCTTTTGGAAACATGCCTTCTTTTTTAATAATGGGCAGCTTATACAACTTATAGGCCTTGTTTCGGTGGCTGTTGTAATTTTTTCGATCACGGAGCAATAGCTATGTGACCTTACAACCATTTTGAACGAAATGGCTATTTCAAAGTTTTAATCGGATGTATTTAGGAGGAAGAGGTCGTGGGAGGGTACTGAAAGCCCTACCATTACTTTTGACTCCTAAAAAGTGCACTTGGAGTTTTGATTTCCAATCAAATGAGCCCCCTATGTAGTTTATACTAACACCCCTTCAAAACACAAATCACAAGCCTGGATGACTGCTGTATCATAGGCAGTACAATAGTGCTGGTTTGTTTCTGGGCTGGTTTTTGTCTTTGGTTTGTTTTAGGCCAAGGCACTTTGTATCGAAGCGGTTGTCGGAGGAACTTCAAAAAAAGCTCATTCAATTAGAAATCGAAAGGGTCAGTGTCGTTTTTAACAGTTAAACGTGATTGGAGGGCAACTAACTCCCCTATCACGCCTACCATTTCTCCAAATAAATCCAATCAACATTTTTAGATAACCACGTTGTGTATCGTATTTGAAAGGTCCGGAAAATAAGTCTTTGAGGATGACGATACCCCACAGCTCTCAGGGCAAAGGTTGTATGCAATACCCCGGGAGCATATAAGGCTCTTATAGAAGTCTTATATATAGTCTGTCGTCGAAACTTCAAAAAGGACTCATTCAATTCAAAATTGAGAGGGCTAGTAGCTAGGACTCATTCAATTCAAAATTGAGAGGGCTAAATCCAAAAATTGAGAGCTTCAGTGCTCTCACCGTCTTTACAAATAATGCTAGCAAGGTAAGTGAAGCTGCCCACCAGATCAATCTTTTCCTTATCCAACGTCATATTTTCATCTTCACTTATTCCTAGCCTTAGTGACTTAGTCTTCTTAACATTAATTTTCAATCCTATAGTAGCATCCTAAACTCGCAAAACCTCTAAAAGTTGATTCATTTTGCTCACACTTTCATCTAGGATTCTTAAAATTTCAGCATAATCTAAGTCCAGGAAAGTTTTCCCTCCTCATTTGATTCCGTGGTATCCCATTGCCTTTCCCATGCTCCTTAAGACAAAGTCCATCAAATTAATCCATAAAAAGGAGGATAGAACAAAACCCTGCTCAAAACTTGATTTAATATAAAACCAGCTACTAACCTCATTTACTATCTTAACCGCAGCGGTATTATTCTCGTACATAACACTAATCACTTTAATGTATTTGTCTGGTGTACCATATGAGGATAAGACCTTTGTTGAAGCTATTCTATCAATAGAATCGAACGCTTGCTCATAATCTAGTAAACTAAGAACTGAAAGTATTTCACAACTAAGGCAATTCTCAATTATTAACCTAAGAGTGAAAATTTGGTCGACACATCCTCTACCTTTTCTAAAACCGCACAGTTTTTCTCATAGTACTTTGTCTACAGTTGCAGGCAAGATGTAGAGGAAAATGAAAAAAATTGTGATACCTCGGATGTGAAGGAGGATTTGTTTTGGGAGGATGACGTAGCGACAGTACTAAAAGGAATACAAAATAAGAAGTCTCCAGATGCTGAAAGCTTGATATATGAGTTTTTTTAAATACGGAGGCTCTGAGTCGCCGTTTAGCATATTCCCAAAATGTTCCACCCATCCCTCTTTAAGTATTTCGTTATCAGTAATTGTGGCCCGTTCCTATCTTTAACTGGGGCAATTTCAGGTTGACCACTCCCTCTCAATTTATTAATATGCCAGTACAATATTTTACTATTATGCCGTCTAACTGCATCTTCCAGATCCTCGGCAGTTTTATCCATGGCCTCGACTTCACGCCTCCTTAGTTCATATTTTAATGTTTTCTGCACTTTATTTATATTCCTTTTATTTTCATATGATCTATCACTCAAATAATTCTTGTACAAACCCCTTCTCCTCTCTAATCAACAACATCCTCTCTAATCAAGACACCATCAGCAACTTCACAAATTGTTTGTCTAAAATTATTCCAGCCATCTTCCACACTGTCAAATTTTAAACTATGAAGTTTAGTATTCAACGGTTCCTGCAAAGCTTCTTTCATATTCTCATCCTAAAGTCTACCAGCATCATAATTTCCCGGGAGGCAGTTGCCCTTCCGAAATTTTAGCTTTAAGTTAATCCTAGACACTACTAGATGGTGGTCTTTATTCTTTATATCAATAGCAGCAATCCTATTTACCATAGTACCTTCTATTGATCCTGCTAGCCTTCGGTTTATCATAACATAATCAATAAGGTTTGCTATCTTACCGTGACGTGAATACCATGCCAACATGTTGGCCATTTTATGACCAAACATCGTATTAGTTAAAACTAGATTGTTTTACCTACAAAATTACATAAGTCTGTAGCCAGTACTGTTTTCTTTTCCTACTCGAAATTTACCTTTTCTAGGATACCATCTATCCCTATTTCTACCGACCTGGGTGTTAAAATTTTCAAGTAAAAACATCATATTTCTACCTTGACCCTGTTTATTTGCTCCTGTAACTGTAAACAAAATTCATCTGAGTCACTAGTATCTCCATCAGTCGCTTCAACAGGAGCATATACTAATACGTGCAATATGGCCTTTGTGTTTCTTTGAAAAACTTCTTTTTCAGGAAAGTTTTCTTTTTTTTTAAATTAATCTAGAGTAACCCCCCATCATTGTTGAGAGCTTAGCTAACGCTCAAAATCAAGTCTTCTTCATTTGCTTTTCTTTTTAATATGCGCTCATTTTCAACCTCAATGGATATCCTTATTCCAAAGCTTAGCTGCTTTACTTATTCATATATTAGTCCCTTTTGTATGGTTGTTTGCTGTGACTGTTTATTTAATTTATATTCGTTTCGGGTTTCATTTATTCTTTTAGAGTAATTACCGCCGTCTTGAGTTTCAATTGATATAGAAAATTATTTCTGCTGATCATGCGTATAATGTGGTCTTTTTCTTTTCTTTGAAAAACTTCTTCTTTGAAAGTTTTACTTTCAATTAAATTAGAGTAACACCCATTATTGTTGAGAGCTTAGTTAACCCTCAAAATCACTTTTTCCTCATTTGCCTTTCTTTTTAATAAGTGCTCATTTTCAACCTCCATGGATATCATTATTCCATAGCTTAGCAGCTTTACTTATTCATATATTAGTCCCTGCTGTATGGTTGTTTACTGTGACTGTTTATTTAATTTATTTTCGTTTCGGGTTTCATTTATTCTTTAAGAGTAATTTTTCAGCCGTTTTGAGTTTGAATTATTATAGAAAATATATATCTGCTGGTCATACGTGTAATATGGCCTCTGCTGTTTTTTTGAAAAGCTTCTTTTCGGAAAGTTTTTTCTTCAATTAATATTGAGTAATAACCATCATTGTTGAGAGTTTAGGTAACTCTCCAAATCACTTGTCCCCTGTTTCTTTTTAATGAACCCTCATTTTCAACCTCAATGCATATCTTTATTCCAAAGCTTAGCCGTTTTAGTGGCAAGCTCAGCACTTGGAATTGCCTTTTCTAATGTTCCTTTTGCGACATGCGCTTTCTAAAAAGTTTCTCTGCCAACCGTTTCCATATCAGTCAAGTTCTGAAGTAAATAGTGCCTGCAGCGAAATAATTTTTATTTTTTAACTTCTGCAAGGTAAATGATCTTTAATTAAATTTGTTCCTCACTTATAGTGACTAACGACCATTATTTATGTTCAACAATCAAATTGAGAATTAGCCTTTGATTGAGACAATTATTTTAATAGCCGTGATCAGATATTACAAGTCCGCTGATTTCAACCTACAGCTGATGCAACTTAAAAAGACTACATTTCAGGTCTTATTTTTTTTTTTTTATTTGGTCTTGGGGATCCAAATTTATTTTTAATTAAATATTAATTTTTATTATATTTATAATTAAATTATATTTAATGTATTTTATTTATCATATTTAATAAATTAAAATTTATTTTAACTTATATTAAAATTGCAAATGAGCTTAATTATAGACAGAAAGATCGATAACGTACATTTTAAAGCCAAATATTCAACCATTAACACAGTACAATAATATAAACGAAAGGCACAAATAACATAAACTTTGGACAGCCATTTGACGCCAACACAGCTACGAACGCTCCTCCTCCATCCCAATCTATTCAAACTCTTCCTCTTCACACCCTCCCAGGAAGTTCCCATTTTCCTTAAATATTTCTTTATGACTTCATCCCTCCCCAGTCGTGGAGGACCTGCTTTCAGTTTTCTTTGAAAATAGGCCGTAAATCAGTTGGATATTTGTCCACCTATTGCATTTCAAGAGCCTTAATTTTTTAGGTATTAATCCACATACATATCCTATTTCCCGAATTTAATGATCATACTTCCTTATACATTCTGTAAAATGAGTCCTTTTTACTATTAAACGATCAAAAACCCTGGATTTATTAATTAAAGAAATTTGGCTAGATTTATTGGTCTTGTTTGAGAGTTCAGTCTTGTTTGAGAGTTCATACTGCAAACACCTTTTTTTGGATATAATCATTAATACAGTAAGACAATTGTTATTCTCTGGCTGGTCATTCAAGGTGTTAGCATCTCGCTAAAGTCAACCGTGCAAAACCTGTTTTTTGCATAAGATTATTGTTGATAACAAGGAATGATCTAAGGTGATTCTAACGTGAATCACCTTAGTGATTAATGTTTATTAAGTGATCAATGTTAAGATTATTGTTGATAGCAAGGAATGATCTAAGGTGATTCACCGTGAATCACCAGGTGATTCTAAGGGGATCATAATTATTGATTTATTTAATGATGGCGAGCGTTAGCAAAAAGGATTTTAAGGACTTTAAAGTTAGCATTAATGCCGAGCTGATGAAACTTGATATAATTTTGGCAAACCAAGACAAATTGTCACTGAAGTTTGTGAGTTTGAAAGTTGATATTTAAGTCGTAAAATTGGATGGAATAGAACGTAGCAATAGGATTCGTGAACTCGAAAGTCAACTGAATGCTCATAAAGCTTCCTGCGAATTACTGTCGAAAGAACTATCACTAATTGACTTAAAAAGCAGAAGAAAAAACCTCATCATTCATGGTCTACGAAACGAAAAGGGTAACCAAATCTCTGACCCTTTCAAGTTCGACTCTTTGGCATGTTTTCTAATTGAAACCCTCCATTGTTTTTAACTTTTTGTAATTCATTCTCGTAAAATTCTTTTGATTGTGTGCTGATAATTACTAATATCACAGCTGGTGTAAGACTATATAAAGTTTAATAGATTAGTTTGTTGATGTCAGGCTACGTGCTCATTTTTAACTAATAAATCAACATTCTTGTTTCTTATACTTGGTTTCTGTGTTTTCAGTAAAGTGCTGATTTTCTATAACCATGCAAACATAGTTAAATATTATTAGTTTTGTTCTGTACTAGTTTCATTGATATATGTTGGATAGACTGTTAAGCAATAATTTTTTTTCGTTTTAAGTTTTAATTTCTCTCTTTACTTCCCTTGAAAAGCTTTTTTTAAATTAATATAGTAAAATAAGGAAGAAAAAAAGCCCAATAAGTTACAAGTATGTTTTATACTTGTTTAAAATTTCAGCTTGGAAATGGTTTATGATTTACTATAATTTTTTCTATTTAATACTTTTATAAAGTTTAGTGGTAATCTGCGTAGAAAAATTAAAGGAATTCCAAAGGGGATAATGCGAGTCTATTTATAACAGGCTTGTTTTCAAGCCAATTAAAATATGAGTTTATGACTAATATATACCCACCAGAGTTAATTCTGGAGCTTAGTTATGGTAAAAGCCATCATGACCACTATTAATGTTTTACATAATATTAAATTAGTTTTTAAAATATATAGAAAAGCGAATGATTTTTTTTTTTAAGGTAAGTTCACCTTCCTTAAAAGAAAGATACATTCAAATATCACATATTCTTCTTTTATTCCATTTAACTATTTAGATATGCAAGAATTAGTAGTAATTATATTGATTTTAAAAATACTAGTCAACAACTTAGCCATAAACTAATCGTAAGAAGTTTTTCCACCAATAAACTTACTTGCAATTTAAAAAGCCTAGTTTTCAGTACAATGAACTTTTAAATAAGTATAATAAAAGTTATCAAGAAATATTAAACCCTCTATTCATACACAAATGCACTTAGAGGAGTATGGAGAAAGAAACATACATAATAGAATACTTCACAAACACAAGACAATACATTAAGAATGACTCAAAAACGATTGATACAACCCAACGGTAAATCTACAACTAATACAGATCACTGTCTGAATCTGCCTTCCATTGTATCCATCTTATCGCATAACTAAAAAAAAAAATCCGTAACGCTTAGAGATATAACTGATATGAAACCAAATAGGAACGGAAACTTACAAAGTTCGAACAAGACAGACCGAATTTGTTGACGTTCTGACGTGATAAAAAACTTCCATAATGGAACCCAAAAACACTTGGGAAACAAAAAACAAGTTATGAAGCCGACCGAGAGTTTTTTTTTATGAAATTGGCCTTTAACTCTAGGAAGAAGTACATAGTACTTTCTCAACTTTTTTCTCAACACGTTTATTGCTGGTGACCATGTTGCTCGAGTCAGTCCAGAATTCAAGTCCAAGGTAGGTGAGAGATGCAGTGACAAAAATTGAGTCAGGGTCAACCTGACTTTTTAAATCGGGAGGCTGATGACAAGCGAAAACAAGAAATTCAGTTTTAGCAGAAGTTACTTACAGCCGAATGTCAGAAAAACCTGGCATAAAGAATGTTCACAGTAGCCTGTAGTGATTGCAAGTTGTCAGACAGCACAAGAATGTCGTCTGCGTAGAAAAGGTGACCTGTGCCAATGGATGGCTCGATAAGAAAAAGTGGTATTTGGTGGGTTGCAGAGCAGATGGCTTTGTATAATATTGCAGGATTTACATTAGCATAAGGTGTGATGGAAACAAGATTTTGGCTATGACATAGTCGAGAAAAATGGTGAAGGAAAATCTGCCGAAAATGTGTGTCCAATGGGGGGGGGGTCTATCAGAAAATAACGAGGAGAAGTGTCTTTCCCAGTAAGTTACATCAATAGTGTTAGAACCTGAACAAGACGAAGATATGAACTTTGATACTTTGCTCCACTCTAACTGTGTATATTATTTCAGATATCACGAGACAGAATAGATACTTGCCTTTTCTTGAAGAGCAGTAGAGCTTTCCGGTACTCTTTTTTAGTTGATTTAAGGACCCTAAAAATTAAAACAGATCTGGGAAGATCGCAATCCACCCGGATCTTAAACCAAAACATTTGACAGTTTTGCAAGTTATAGCTTTGACCTCAGGTCATCGCTCCAGCCCTTATTCCATGCAACAATCCTAATTCTTGCAGATGATACTGTTGCTGAGGCGGCTACATTGAGCTACTCAGCAAGATAGCAATCTAGATCAGTGTTTCCATTCTAGGATTTCGCCCCTATAATGGGGATTTTTGAGATCTTTTAGGGGCAAAGTTTTTCATTTAGGGATTTCCAGGGATTTTCAGGTATTCCTACAAGTTTTCTGGATTTTTTTAAGCAGTTTATAGGGTTTCCGCCATAGAAAACCCTCGTCTACCTATAAAAAATAAAATGGGATGGAAGTATTTTTCGTCCCATTTTTCCGGAAAGCTGATAGTCTCGACGCCTCATAAAGGGAGTTAAGGATCTTTTGCACTGTCGATTTGGAACCGTATTATATTAGAATGCTTTCCTATGTTGGATAGCGTCTCCTAGAAGACGACGACAACAACTATTTTGACCTAGAAGTCAAAAGAAGAGGCGTCTGAAATTATTTCAAGACTACTAATCCTCTACAAAAAACCCGGTAAAGGTGCAGATTAGAGACCGCTGTTTAAGTTGCAGAGATACTGTTCAGAGATACCCTGACTTGCAGTAAGAAAATAATTGTGTATATCCTTCTCCTACTTGACAGCCCTCTGCACCTTTAGATCCTATTGGACTGAAAAATATATAGTAATAAATACGATGTTATAATCAGGAGTCGCTTTTCCTACTCTTTTCTGCACCTTTACTGAAAACTTGGGTGGTTATCCAGATAAGAGTAATTTTCATGTGACTTTCATTAAAACTTCTCGGCCTTTTACTTTTTCCACAGCCTTGTGGCCTCTTTTTCTCACTTTTGATAATTTAACTGCAATCAATAGCTGCTACTACCCTCTAGTGACACCAAAAATCGTATAAAACTTGGGATACCAGTTAATCTGTCACCTTATACTGATATTAAAAAAAAATATATTTCTTTCCATATGATCATTACTTGCTTGTCAATAAGGAATATTTTGATTTACAGGATGATTAGTTTAAGGTAGTTGAAAGTCAGTTGATACTCCATGATAGTACCCTGCCTATTCTACTACATAACTGTTAAGTTGCCAAATGAAACTAGAGTAAATTACTTTACTTAAAAAAATGAACTTAAAAAAACCGGAACAGCTACAATATGTAAAAAGCTACCACAAATATCAGTCTCTTTTGTTTCCTAGAGGTTCTTTTTTCATAAATTTTTCTACAACACCAAATGGATAAAAGCCTGGTTTGTTATATATACCTATTTATATAATAAGACAGCCTAGCTTGCTTAGGCTGGCTGCCTGCCAAGTGAAAGACTGAGATACTATGCAATATTGACATAACATAGTTTATTTGTCATTGGAAATACCCTTAGCTTAATCAAACAGCTCGAGGTAACGAACTGTAAGCATAGAGTGACTCGGCTCAATAGTAGCTGAAATACAAAAAACACAATTTTAATATCAATATATACTTTAAAAGGAATAATCTTATTATGCTGATTCCAAATATAATACAAACTAGACTTACCTTGCCTGACCAGCGTGAAGTGTTGTGGCAACCTTTGTCTGGCCTCGCCGAATAAAGTATTGCAAGAGCAACACTTTGGTTTTGTTTCTTTGCTATCGGTCAAACGCTGGAGTTGTCAGCCTATCGAAGCTACTAAAACGTTATGTTCAAAGAAGAACGCAATCAGTAATCACAAGATCAAGGCTATTCCTCAGCGTTGAAAAAATAACAATAGCAAAAGAATATCGAAAGAAGGGACTAAATTGACTTTGCACGCAGCCAGTTGAACTTTATCCTTTTCAATCGTAGACATCGTAATGGATGAAAGCTTAGAACAATATCTTATATAATCCAGTTGGTATTATAAAGCTATCTGTAACTTTTCAGGATCAAAATACCATAAATAACACTATTAATTATGAAGAAACTACTATGACATGTTTTTATCAGCTCATCATGAGCTATCGATAATACCGAAAAAAGGGACTAAATTGACTTTGCAGCCAGTTGAACGTTATCCTTATCAAGCGTAGACATCGTGACGGATGAAAACTTGAAACAGTATCTTATATGATCTAGTTGGTATTATAAAGCTATCCGTAACTTTTCAGGAGCAAAATACCATAGATGACACTCTATTAATTATTACGAAACTGCCTCGTTGTTTTACGTTATCGTTTGTAACCTTTACGTAAACACTGAATTCTAGGTTATAGTGAATATGGGTAGGCTACACCAACTAGCAAAAGTTACAAACTCCTCTTCACTGAAGATGATTGTAGCCTAACAGACGATTATTACGTAAAAGTCCCCTACATGTCTTACCACTGGAACTAACTCGGTCTTATCATCAAATAAACTGGAATCAAATAATAGGTACACAACATAGCAAAATTTGCAAACCCCTTCATTGCTGAAGATGATTATGAGCTAGCAGCCGACCGCTCCTTACAAGTCCCCTACATGTCTCACAATCGGTCTATTTTTGGTTTCAGTGTGTACCTTACTACTGAAGTTGTCAAACCTTTGAAATTCTCAAACAAAATCGAAGTACAAAAAATTGAAGACATATACTTTGGTAAGCCCATCACGAGCTATAATACCAAAAGAAGGGACTAAATTGACTTTGCAGCCAGTTGAACATTATCCTTTTCAATCGTAGACATCATGACGGATCAAGACTTGGAACAGTATCTTATATAATCTAGTTGGTATTATAAAGCTATCCATAACTTTTCAGGATCAAAATACCATATGTGAAACTCTATTAGTTATTACGAAACTACCTCATTGTTTCACGTTATCGTTTGTACCCGTTGCGTAAGCACTTAATTCTATGTTACAGTGAGTATGGGTACACCAACTAGCAAAAGTTATAAACCCCTCAGTGCTTTCATTGTTTTACGTTATCGTTTGTACCCGTTGCGTGAACACTTAATTCTAGGTTACAGTGAGTATGGGTAGGCTACACCAACTAGCAAAAGTTACAAACCCCTCTTCACTGAAGATGATTGTAGTCTAACAGACGATTTTTACTTAAAAGTCCCCTGCATGTCTTACCACTGGAACCAAATTGGTCTTACCATCAAATACACCGGAAACAAATAATAGGTACACCAACTAGCCGAAGTTGCAAACCCCCTTATTGCCGAAGATGATTATGGTCTAACAGCCGACTGTTGCTTACACGTCCTGTACTTGTCTCACAATTTTTATCGGCCTATTTTTGGTTTCAGTGTGTACCCTACTACTGAAGTTGTCAACCCCTTGAAACTTTCAAACTAGTATATCTCATGAAGGAATTTTTGTACCAAAAAATGGATAAATATACTTTGATCAGCTCATCAAGAGCTATCGATTGCCGTCGAAAAATATTATATCTGTCTTAGTTCAAAGTTGATTTCTTTTTGCCGTAGGCCAACTTTTTAACGTCACCACTTAGAAAGGAGCATAGGATAAGCTCCAATTTCTTTAGCAATGACAGAAATTTTAAGGTTCAAGAGGTACATCTGATTACATTTCTCTACCTCAATCCCAAGTCCGAAAAAACAAATGATAAACCCAGCCGAAATCACGGCAGCACTTTCGGACCCGTGGGAAAATGCCGCTTTTTTGCTTCTGTAAATTTTTTTGTTTATCACTCAAAGAAGATATATTGGCTGTGGGGCCGGGTAACTGCCGCGTATATTTAACACTTATAGATTTTAGTTTTATTTTTTTATTTTTTCTGGGACTATTGTATCGAAATAATGGGCCTAGAAGATCGGGAGAGGGTGCATTCGAACGGAAATTAAAATTTGTAGTACCCTTTTTAAGTGACCAACGAGATTGGAGGGAAACTCGGCCTCTTCCCATGCCATTTTCCCCCAAATTACTTTCCCCCAATTTCCAAAATACTATCTGATCAAAATTTTGAGACTGCCATTTGTTCAGTAGTTAAAGTAATTATGTCTTTAGGTGGAAAAAGAGGCCTGTAGGTTATAAAATAGTCCCATTTTTTTACATAAAGAGTTTATTATTGAGATTTATGCAGACATATTTTTTTGAGGGGAGGCTGCGCTTGGGGTTGATCTATATTGGGGAAATCTTCATTAGAGAGTAAAATTTCTGGAAGGAGGTGAATATTCTAGGGGAAATGCTACACTAGGGGGATTTGACAGAATTACTAAATGACATTATTTTTAATTGTTGTACACTTTCTTTGCCAAATTCTTATGTGGAGATGTTCTAGGGATTTATCCAGGGTTGTTTTTAAGCGTCTTATGGTTTCCGGGAAATAATTTCTACGGAAAGGAGCATTTCTGGAGTAATTGAGAGACTGATTAGAGATTTAAGTCTTATTCAAATGAAAGAATACAAAGGACAGTTGTTCAGGCTGTATCGCCCGCAAGCAATTTTACAGGGAGGAGGATTCTTAGCGAGGGTGGCACTATCTGTAGGGAATTTAAAGGGTTGGGTGGCACTTTACGTTAGACGAAATTTCCACGGAGAATTTTTCCACGGAGCCAGATTTACCGGCATTATTTGAAAAACGAGCAGAATTATTCCAAATATGAAGGGTTATCCCCTCCTCAATACCTTGCTCTTTACGCTAAAGCTTGACTGTTTTTCCCAGTTTTTTAAGAGCGTCTACGGAAATACGGGGGTCGTCTAATTAGAATAGGAAGCTTTTTCAAAAGTGCTAACAGCTTTAGCATAAAGAGCAAGGTATTGAGGAGGGAGCAACTCTTCAGATACGGAATAAATCTGCCAAAATTGTAAATTTTGTTTTAATTTTTCATGTACTGTGAACCAAATTCGAACCTCCATTAGTTGAAAAACATTCAGAAATGAAATTAAAAAACAAGTTTTTTTAATTGAAAGTAAGGAGCGACATCAAAATTTAAAACGAACAGAAATTGTTCCGTATATGAAAGGGGCTGTAAACATTTCGCCTTACTGCACCTTACTACACGAATGTGAAGACCGCCTTAGTATCATTTTACATTTAAACTTTTTTGTATTACTTTATCCTTAGTTTTTATATTTTCAGTAACCTTTTGACAGATACGTCAACAAATAAGTGTTTTTATTATAATTATTATTACTATTATACACAACTATTATAACATAAACACAACTCATTACGATATCAAGTCAAAACGAAAAAAATACTTCAAAATATGACTGGTTGGATATCATTCATTTCAATTCATCGTGTCAATTCAATTAAAACATTCAAATAAAAAATTATGTTGCAAAAATTGTAATAAAGAAGGAAAAAATAGTAGCAAAGAAAAACAAATAAACAAAATATCTTCATACGACCCAGAATATGAAATCTGGCGCCAAAATCTATGAATACACACCAAACCTAATTAGACAATAAATACAAAGCATTGCTCTAACATCAAAAGTAGACAAGTCGTCTAGAAGGAATGACAATAGAAGTCAGCATAAATAGGCTTTACTAGTGATTTGGAAAAGGTCAGAAAAAGGGGGGAAACCTTTAGGATTTTGGTATGAAAAATGAGGATTCCTCGAAATTTTCCATCAGTCTTCTAGAGATTTCAAAAAAAATTGAAGCAGAAACACTGATCTAGATACAGATACTACTAGATTCAGGGTTCTAGATCTAGATACTACTAGGTCTCGACACTACTGCCATTCAGGGTTGTAGAAAGAAGATGAAAACAAATTTTGATTTTAGATATTATAGAATCCAATACACTTTGATAGCAATTTGCTGTCTTTCCATATTGCAGTCTTTTCAAAGATATTTAATTGTTAAGGCATGTCCAATTTCTAAAAACGATATCTACTGTGCTTCAACCTTTTGTTTTCTTTTGTATTGTTTTTTAATGGTTTAATTACTTGTTAATATATTTACAAACATTTTTGCAACTACCAGTGTTTTGCTCTTTTGCAATTTAATGTATGCTGTCTACTTTAAAAGATTTATGGCTATTAAATCAAATCCAATTTCTAACAACGATTTCTACTAAGGTTCAAACTTTTGGTTTTCCTTTTAGAGTTTTTGAAATGTTGTAATCCCTTGTTAAAATGTATACAAATATTTTTGCAATTACTATTTTTTGGTATTTTCGTAATTTAGTGTTTTTTAATATTGATGCTGTTCAAAGATATTTTATTATTGAAATTAGTCCAATTCCTAACAACGATATGTCCTAACCTTCAAACTTATGGTTTTTTAGGGTTTTCAAATTGTTGTAATCCCTTGTCAAAATATCGAATCAACATTTGTAATAATTACAATTTTTTCTTGGGCCTTCCTATTAACATTGTATAACTGGTTGTGTTCAGACCTGTAGGCTTAATCACGTCGCGAGTGGATTTTATCTAACAAAAAAACAAATTAATTCTAAAATTTCAAGAATTTTCCTAGTTTATATTAAAACAATAAAATTATCGCTCAATCACATTAAATATTTTTTTAGTTTACATAATAACTTTAGCAATTCTGAACTGAACTTAACCAAAACTCTAAAGAATGGAATTTTGATATCAATAGCTACATCAAAAGAATCAAATTTTAATTCACATTTTAAATATATAAGTTTCATCAAGTTTAGTCTTACCCATCAAAAGTTACGAGCCTGAGAAAATTTGCATTATTTAAGAAAATAGGGGGAAACACCCCTAAAATCATAGAATCTTAACGAAAATGACACCATCAGATTCAGCGTGTCAGAGAACCCTACTGTAGAAGTTTCAAGCTCTTATCTACAAAAATGTGGAATTTTATATTTTTTGCCAGAAGACAAATCACGGGTGCGTGTTTATTTGTTTTTTTTGTTTTTTTTCTTTCCCAGGGGTCTTCGTATCGACCAAGTGGTCTTGGAATGTCGCAAGAGGGCTCATTCTAACGGAAATGAAAAGTTCTAGTGCCCTTTTTAAGTGACCAAAAATATTGGAGGGCATCTAGGCCCCCTCCCACACTCATTTTTTCCCAAAGTCAACGGATCAAAATTTCGAGATAGCCATTTTGTTTCCTTGGATCTTTGATTTCCAGGATCTTTCCTTGGAGGAATCTGTCATGGGAGAAGAAAAATTCAATGAAAAGGGCGCAGGATTTTCTAGCATTACTATAAGAAAACAATGAAAAATAAACATGAAAACGTTTTTTCAAATGAAAGGAAGGAGTAGCATTGAAACTTAAAACGAACAGAGATTATTATGCATATGAGGGGTTCTAAAAATACTTTAGCATAAAGAGCGAGGTATTTAGGAGGAGATAAATACCTCGCTCTTTATGCTAAAGTATTTTTAGTAATTTCAACTATTTATTCTACGGCCTTTCTGATTCAGGGGTCATTCTTAAAGAATTGGGACAAAACTTACGATTTAGTGTAAAGAGCGAGGTATTAACGAGGGTACAAATCCCCTCGTATACATAATAAAAATATAAGATTATGAAAGTTTGTTACGTAAGTTAATTCTTAAGTTACGTATATTTTTTATTAATAAAAACGTTCGTTAAAAATTAAAAGTTCTAGTTGCCTTTTTAAGTAACCTAAAAATTGGAGGGCAACTAGACCTCCTTCTCCACCCCTTATTTTTTCAAAATCGTCTGATCAAAACTAAGATAAAGCCATTTAGCCAAAAAAAGAATTAATATACAAATTTCATTTTAATAATTTATGTGCGGAGAGCCAAAACCAAACATGCATTAATTCAAAGACGTTCAGAAATTAAATAAAAAAAACTTTTTTTAGCTGAAAGTAAGGAGCGACATTTAAACTTAAAACGAACAGAAATTACTTCGTATATGAAAGGGGTTGTCCCCTCCGCAACACCTCGCTCTTTACGCTAAAGTTTGACTCTTTGCCACAATTCTACTTTTGAAAACAATTAAAAACTTTAGCGCAAAGAGCGAGGGATTGCGGAGGGAAAACCCATTTCATATACGGAGTAATTTCTGTTCGTTTTAAGTTTTAATGTCGCTCCTTACTTTCAGGTAAAAAAATTAGTTTTTTATTATTTAATATTAAAAAGACATCGCTTATAATTATGAGAAAGAAACTCGGTAATAAAGTTTTCGTGACAACGATTTCTACTGAACTTCGTACTTTCGGTTTTCTTTTTTAAGGTTTTTGTATTGTTGTAATCCCCAATTATAGTATATAGAAATATTTTTGCAATTAACAGTTTTTTGCTGTTGTTACAATTTTCATGCTGTTGTCTATTCAAAGAAATTTTATTAATACCGCTAGTCCAATTTTGAGCAACGATTTCTACTAAGCTTCAGATTTTTTGTTTTCTTTCTTAAGGTTTTTGAATTATTGTAATCCTTTGTCAAAATATATGTAAATAATTTTGCAAATACCAGTTTTATGCTTTTTAAAAAGTTTAATATAAACTTTTCCATACATGAAAATCTTCAATTTTTCCAAATAAGTGTGACGGGTGTGTCAACGTCATTGCAACACTGATTTACATAAAAATGGTGTCACTAAAAAAATTTTTTCTAAAATTAAGGCTCTTAAAGAATCATATATATATATATATATATATATATATATATATATATATATATATATATATATATATATATATATATATATATATATATATATATATATATATATATATATATTGTGACTTTTATCTCATCTTTTTCTCTTTCAGAGTTATGAAGAAATGTGTAGTGATAACTGTTGGATTTGTGTTCTGCCAGTTTTGCATTGCAAATGCAGGGAATCCAGATGCCAAGAGACTTTATGATGATCTGCTTTCAAATTATAATAAACTCGTCCGTCCCGTTGAAAATACAACTTCTAAATTAAAAGTTTTTATAAAGTTAAGACTTTCCCAGCTAATAGACGTGGTAAGTTCATTACTTTTTTAATCGAAATTTGACAAAACCCTAACGAGTTTCATGGAAATAGTTTTAATGAAAGTGGCTACGAGGCCATAATCGGCTGTTGCCGATAAAATTTGAAAACTTAAAAAGAAAATATGTATTTGTTGAGCTTTTAATGTCAAGTTGCAGGGAAATGTTTATCTTTGCTTTGCTCTTAAAGAGGGTACTAAGACTACCAATTTTTGCACGAATAAAATGTTCCTAAAATTTTATAGCCTGTGGTTCAAGGCTATCTACTCTAAATAAAACACACATTTCACAAAAAAAGAAGTTATTTTTAGGTTCAACAAATTTCATCAAGGTTTCTGTCGTAGTGATTTGAATGCTGAAGACCGAGAATTTCAACAGTTTATCATCATCATCATCATCATCATCATTTATTGAATACTAAATACAATATGCAACATTTAATACACCATGTAAAACAAAATTCCCTGAAGTTGACTTGTTGGGGGATCCATTACATTTAACACACTATATCATTTAAACATCATTAGAATGGTGTTTAGTTGTAGCCTTTTCCCTGTAAACAATTTTTTCACTAGGGCAACTGAAAATAGTGCGACATTAAACGGTAACATTTTTTGAATAAAAGTATTTTCGACCATAACTGATAATGAACGATACATCCGACCCCTTCGGGGTTATGTTTACTTATGAAGTAAAGGGACTCGGTCCTCATGAATCTGGATTCAAGAAAGATCGTACCTATTTTAATCAGAGGTCTTTGTCTAACTTTAAAGATTGGTCGAGAAAATAGATTGAAGGTTCCTAGATGAGTGTAAATGTCAAAGTGAAAAAATAAGCAAATGGTGATTTTTATTTTTTACTCGAAAGGACGTTTGTAAAAGTGTTGTATATGCAACATACTAACGCTCCTAGGAAACCTTGGATGACAAAAGTACTTCTGAAATCTGTAACAAAAAAAGACAGATTCTATATGGTCAGTGTTCTCAGTGACCGTGAAATAGACCGACACGTTTATAAGAACTACAATGTCGCATTAAATAAGTTGCTGCGGAAAACAAAAATAAGTTTTTCAAAAAAAAAAGTTGCAAGAAAATCAAGGAAATTCTGTTAAAATTTAAGACACCATAAGGTCAGTTATTGGAGGAAAAAAAAGTTGTTCTGTCCGCAGGCAATGGAAATCGTGGATTAACAGATTTAATAAGTAATATGGCCTCAACATTTTTCGGAAGTAGGTAAGAGGGTGAAGTCACCCACAGGAAACAACCCCAGCAATGGGACTTTGAGTAACACCTTCCCCCACCAATAGATACAAGTCTTCGCCTTCGGCCGACTTCTATGCAGCATAAGAATGAAAAAGCTATTGACAAGTGAAATGGCGCTGCGGGAGCTCCCTCAGCTCCCTCAGTGAGTGATGTAATATCATTAAAAGTAACAAGTCTTATCCTACCTGTGATTCTCCCAGATTTTGTGTCATTAATAAATGGTTGTCTCAAAGAAGGAAAAATCCCTAATCATCTTAAGAAAGCCAGAGTTGTGCATATGCATAAGGGCGGTAACTGAAATAATTTCAACAACTATAGACCGACCTCACTCCTATCAATTTTATCGTGGATTTTGAAAAGATAATATATATATATATCCGAACAAATGTATTCCTGGAAAAAGTTTTGTTTACAAGAGTAAATTTGGATGAAAGAGAGGGTTTTCAACGGAGCATGCTATACAGTTTCTGACAACTACAATAAATGATGCACTTGATTGCAAGCTTAAAGTTGCAACTATTTTTTTTATATCTTCAAGGCATTTGATACCGTAGACCATGATATCCTGTTGCAGAAACTGGAAAATGTAGGATTCAGAGGGAACGCCCTGATAATTCTTGTTTCGTTTTTGAAGAGACGATCACTATATGTAAGAGTGAGCGAGGCTGAGTTGGAAGATTTTCCAAAAAATTGCGGAGTACCCCAAAGCTCTCCTCTTTGCCCCTTGCTGTTCGCAATTAGTATAAATGGTCTTCAAGGCGTACTATCTGAGCTGGTGATAGATTTGAGTGAAGAGAACTGCAAATCCGAAACCAATAAAATCACTTGCTTTTGTTGACGACGACACCAACCATTCAGTTGTGGCACTTACTGAAAACCAACTTGTGTGCTTAATGAAGAAAATAAAATCCACATATACAGAAAGATGAGACTTAACAAGCTCAAAATTAATTACAACAAGTCTGCCTTTATTGTCTTAGGGAGATCAGCAATCAATTATCTGCAGCTGAAAGAATTGGCAAATTGATCACATCACGAAGTAGAGCTGTGAAACATTTAGGCGTTCTGATTGAAGAAACAATGTCTTTTTCAGAACACATTCAGTGTATATTCTCGAAGATTGCAAGAAATGCATGATTGTTAAGGAAATTGAAATACCAGCTTCCTCAAAAAGTGTTATGGCTGGTATATTTTCACTAATCCATCCATATTTATTGTATTGTTGTTCGATATTGTCCAATATATTTTCGAACCATCAGTTGCGGTCATTACAAAACCAAGCAATGAGAGTGATAAATGCGGTTGAGAGCCGAACTTTGGTAAGATTCATCTACTTTCGCGTACTTTCTTCTAAATACTGCCGTTCTCTGGACCAAGAAAGTTTTACAAGATATTTTTCATGTTAGATATTATTAATCATATTGCTTCGGCTTGCTTTCGGAATAAATTTTCTACTGTTGCGGATCTTCACAGTTATGGAACTAGACAGGTAAGCCAGTATAGGAGACCACTGAAGGTGTCGGCAAGGTTGGCATTTTCCAGTCACCATGCTTTTCAAGCGCTATGGAATGGGTTGCCTTCTCTGTTGAAAAATGAGTTATACAGGACTGATTTGTAATTAAGAGATGAGATGTCTTTGCCTGTATGAGTATGAGTTTTGATTTTTATTTTATCTCTCGAGCAGAACTATAATATAGTTTAATATGGAAGGTGCGGTAACCTGAATCATATGTGTAATGTAGAATATTCTAGGACCAGCTATACAAGCCCAATAATACTGGGCTTTGTGCTTTTTCTGTATACATTGGCTATGCAATAAAGATCTGATAGAATATGACAAAGTTATTTTCATCGAGATCATATCGATGATGTCGATGAAAATAATTTCAGGTTACGTTTCTCCTGTTTTTCTGAAATTGGGCATATTTACTCATGCTAATAGCTTTTAACGGGTATTTTTAAACATGATACGTTTTAACCGATTTGAGTCAGTACAAAATACAAAAAAAAACTCATTTTTGATATATTGTTTCTAAACTTCTGTCTTTTACGATTTCCGTTGCTGTTGCAACTGGTCATTCTTTATTTACAGTTTGATACAGCGAGCTCTTTGACTGAGCCGTACTGATCGTTATACAGTAATGAATATGGAGGACGCAGTGTTACTTGGTAAAACAATATCAAATCTTTGGAAACTTAAGTAAAATGGTTAATTTGTTAGAGTAATGGTTCGATGTTCGGTACAATGATTTCTTTTTATAAAATCTTTTTTATGAAACTCATCAGTCCCCAAAGCTCAAAAAGGAACAACAAACCTTTCGAATCTCGGTATTTCATGATATAAAATAGGAACTGAATATAAAAAAATGCTTACAAAGTTCAAAATCCATGAGAGATTTACTCCGCATGAGAGGACAAAGATTCATATGCTTGAGATTATATCAGCTTCAACGAAGACCTCAACAGATTATTCAGATTGAATAGCCAGAAAAATATAGATGTATAGGTTTGAAGGGAATGCACTTTAAAGGGATTTAGCCATATCTTTGGAATGAATGACTTTCCCTGATAGCCCTATTGATACTTTTTTGTGACCCCTCACCTATAATAGAAATTGATTGAGTATCTCCATTTTAAGAAAGTAAAACAGTTCAAAATAGGGATGAAACCTTTTTATTGACAGTGAATAGATATAAAATTATTTAACTGTATATTTCAAACACATATACAGTGTTCATCATCAGCAGTAAAACTCTTTAAATTTGTATGAGTCCATCGGGTCAAAAGAAAGTTTTTTGTACGTTTTTTCATCTTTCAGTAAAGCGTTTAATTTTGAATCGTAGTCCTTGGTGTCCATTACCACTAAAGTGTTACCCTTGTCTGCTTTTGTAATAATAATAGATTCACCCCTTCTTAAATTATTAAGAATCTTTATGTCTTTGATAGAATTGTTAGGGATTTCTGGTTTTAAAGCAAACTCTGACAGGGTTTTAACTGTAGAAGTTCTTTCTAGGCTAACATCTATGATTAGGATGGAAAAGATGTTTCCCATCCAGATGTTTTATGTAAAGATATTTCTATTGAAGAGATAATTTCTTCTACTTGGACTTTATTAGTTTTAAAACCAAATTTTGGACCTTTTTCTAATACGGACTTTTCTCTTAACGTTAAGGTCTTTGATGAAAAATTAATTACACCTGGTCCAAGAGTTGACGAAGGTATTATGGCTTTATTTTCAGATAATTTTGAAAACTTTTTAAGTAATCTTTCTCTGGAAAGGTGAAAGTCATGATTGAAATGATTTCTTGCTGTTTGTTGAATAAAACAAAAATCACTTGCACTCGCCTTTTTTTATATAATATTTTCCAGGAATAGTTTATCTTTCACTAATAAAGCTCTTTTTCTCCTTTTATCTTTAATTATATGATTTAAAGTCTTGAATTGTAGACCACGTTCAAACTTTTTTCCTTTAAAAGTGCCTAAATGTAGATTGAATTTTATTGAAGGTGGCAAAATCCTTTTCTTCTTACATTGATGAAGAAAATCTTGTTGATTTATAACATTTGCGTGTCTCTTATGGGTGTTAATATATTTAGACGCCTCCTTGGTCACATTATCCCCATATACTCGACGTAGATAACTTCGAAGACCACATTGCCTTTTACTGCTTTTTACAGCAGCAAGTTTTACTGCTGATGATGAACACTGTATATGTGTTCGAAATATCCAGTTAAATAATTTTGTTTCTATTCACTGTCAATAAAAAGGTTTCATCCCTATTTTGAACTGTTTTACTTTCGTCATGGAAAGGCAGTGTGTCTTCGAAGTTATCTATCTACATTTTATCCGAAATTAAAGGGAGGGACAACGTCATTGAGACCCTAATATGGCTTATATAGGCTTATTAATTGCAAAATTTAATAGTAAAATGTCTGATACATAGCAAATTCCTATTCTAAAATAAACTAGTAAAAATACTTATTTAATGGGGTTGACATTGAAACTACGACTTTGTCGAAATTAACAATTTAATGTACTAATAAAAAGTTTAACATATTCGGTCAAAAATGACTCCTAGAAGATTTGACGTGAGCCGCTCTACTAGGAAATGGCATTAACTCCCTTAACTTCGATGCTGATTGCGCATAAATAATGTTAATTAAATTTAATTTACATTTTGTTGCAAAATTAAAATTATATACCATTGTTAAATATGGTAAGAAAAAACGAGAAAATACAGCAAAGTAAATTGTTCTTTCTCACATTCTTTGGTACTATGAGCAAGAGCCAGTTGTAAACCAGCATGTATATTTTTGGTATGACTGTCCAGTGGCCAAGTATGGGGGTGGGTCTCAATTGAAATAGCTTAAAATATATGTTATTGAGCCAGATTCTGTAAATAGCTTCTGATATTTCTAGGAAGAGAGTCTTTAGCTCTAAGACACGCAATATCTTTGGGGAGTATGGTTTCTTACGTGTGTATTACCTTTTTTACTGGGTTACATTACAATATATGTCCTTCTCTGAACCAAATATTGCCAAATATTGTATTTACAAAGTTCTTAAGGACTAAATTCAAAAAATCTCAAAGGCTGATTTTGTTGGTTTGCATTAAATTTATTTCTTATTAACGGTTGTATAGCAATGTAAACTAAATAATAAAAAAAAAACCAAGTCAGCTAACCCAGTATTTAGGATAAGAATATATTCGGGTTTTATAAAGAAGGGGGAAAGGGGTTCGAGGCTGTTAACCTCTAAGTGCTTCTAAGACCCCAAAATGTATTGAAATGTCTGAATACAATAAAGTAGGAACTTGGTATTATTATAATATTTTGTTGCTAAGAAGATATAAACTACACTATTACCTTCTACTTTCAAACTGTCACTGTGTAGCTCATGTAACGATTTTCAAAACTTTTAATTACACTATTGACATTAATTTCAGAAATTTAGATGTTCGTAACTATAATATTGATTGATATACTTCCGGCTCGTTATCAAGTACTTTTAAGCTTGTTCTTTCATGCATATCAGATCGCCTCAGTCAAAACTTAGTCTATAATACACGACGTTTTTCAAGTCCCAAAACAGGTAATTTGACAAAGGTACGTTGTTTTCGCTCTGAGAAGTCGTTTGAGACAGCTTATTCACTATAAAGTTGAACTGCCAATCTACACAACCGTGGAAGATATAATAACTCTAAATATATCAACCAATTCTAGTTAGAAGTTGAATAAGAAGCCTCTAAGTCCTCTGGCCCCAACGCTGGTACCAGTGTAAGTTCTCTGGCGTCACCAATGTACGTGGCAGGGCAACATAAGTTCCATTACTGATGGTACTAAGGTATAGTAACATGGCTGTGACGGGCCACCGGCTCTACATGCTCTTCCCTCCCTCATCTTCATGTTGTAGGCTAGCCACAGGTGCAGCCAGCGTGGATACGACAAGTCTAATTTCTATGGGGCACATTTTCTATAGTATGGGCCCAAGGTATCAAGCCCAAATTCTTGTTCCAAAAATGAAGCTCAGAAAGAAGAAATTCTCGACTCGCACCAAGAGTATTTGTGCTGAGGATTTTGTAACCGCAAGTAACCTCATCTATAATCACCTTGCATTACTTTTTCTAATGGTTTTAAAGTTTGTGTCGTTACGAACAATTTATTGTTATTGAACAATTTATTCATTGTAGTGGTTAGCCCAATTCTCAAAAGAATAGACAAAAATCATCATGTTCATCATATAGTCCAATGATTTTGTCAAGCGTTTTCGCAAATATTTTTGAGCTTCTGATTGTTGACCACTTAAAAGAAAAGGGTAATATGCCACAATTCCAGTTAAGATTCCAGTCGGGTTTAGGTTGTTTCTATGCCCTTAGAATTCTATGTAATATACTCAGAGATACAAAAGCATCTGGGAGCACTCTGGTTCTTGGGGCATAGGGTGTTACGAATGCCTTTGCTTCCGTTGTCCACTCGTAGGCCATGTTTGAGTTGCGTATATGTGGTGTCACTCTTGATGTAATTCTCCCACAATATTCTATGTATAGGTGCGTAAAAGTTTGTTTAAAGTTGGGAAATGTACTTTCATATAGTGAGCTCCATGTGTTCGTTGGAATAAAGCAAGGAGCCGTCGTATCACCGATTATCTACAACAACTCGTCTCTTCCAGCACAGATTGGCCTACGTAATAGTTGCATTTCAAAAGGGATGGCTACATCAGTGATTTGTTATGCGAACGATCTGTTAAATCTTTGCCGGTTAATAAAGCCTTCAGCAGAGTTTGCAACTGAAACGTCGATTCGACGCCCTATGCGCCAGCAATGGCTCTGGAGGATCTTGATCCTTGATCCTTGATCCTTGATCTGATAGATTTGTAAAAATAGGACTAAGTGTGAATGCTGCAAAGTCCCAAGTCCTCTTCTTTAATTTTCATGGTAGTTCTGTGCCTGATAGTGTCTGTCTAGGCAATAGTGAGGTGGCACCAATCACAGTACTAAAATATTTCGGTCTCGCAAATGGGTCTTCAATTAAGAATACACAAAAGCTTTTGCTTCGGTATGCTGTACGCAAACTTATAATTGCTTATGCTAGCGTGGTTACATAACAACTTAACCTGGAACGGAAAGCCCTTGATGGAATAATTAGTAGCATGGCTCTCCCGCATATTCTATATTTGTCCCAGTTTTGAGTCATTTTTTACGGAATCTGATAGGCGGGGGCTACGAATATGCTATTTTAAGTACGCAACATTTTTGGTTCAGTCCTCTCGATGGTTCAAGAATAGGTGCTATGTTAACTGTCTCGGTGAGGTGGAGCTGCTTCAGACTGGGGATGAAGAGTTTCAGAAACTGAATAGCCAGCCCTCTTCTCACCCACGGAAGGGCGCACTATCTTACATGTGGTATTATTGGTAATTTGTGTATATCCTTATGAGACGTTTCATTTGTTTTCCTCTCTTTTACTGAACCCCATCGTTTTCTTTTTTTGTTTATAGATGGGTAATAAAGAGCATTCATTCAT
The DNA here is from genome assembly GCF_032884065.1 of Artemia franciscana. Lineage (NCBI taxonomy): Eukaryota > Metazoa > Arthropoda > Branchiopoda > Anostraca > Artemiidae > Artemia > Artemia franciscana. Next base: position 48,766,659 of record NC_088871.1, on the reverse strand, counting down.
TCCTTCAAAAATGTTATTTTCCTTCAGGATAGCTTTCTTTCATAATGTAGGACCCTTTTCCTATACCAGAAAACTCTGCTCTTTATTTATATGGGCTTTACCTTGGCGGGAATGATAAAATAAGCCTATAGAGAAAATTTGAAAATCTTACTATTTTCAAACAGTTCGTGGTAACGAACTGTAGTGAGGAGCGACCCGGCTCAATAGTAACCGAAACTCTAAAAGATGGAATTTTGATACCAATAGTTACATCAAAAGAATTGCATTTTAATGCTGATTTTAAATATATAAGTTTCATCAAGATTAGTTTTACCCATCAAAAGTTACGAGCGTGCGAAAATTTGCCTCATTTTTGAAAATAGGGGGAAACACCCCCTAAAGGTCATACAATCTTAACGAAAATCACACAATCAGATTCAGCGTATCAAAGAACCTTACTGTAGAAGTTTCAAGCTCTTATCTATACAAATGTGAAATTTCACATTTTTTGCCAGCATACAGATCACGGATGCGTGTTTATTTGTTTTTTTGTTTGTTTTTTTTTTCCCAGGGGTGATCGTATCGACCCAGTGGTCCAAGAATCTTGAGAGAGGGCTCATTCTAACGGAAATGAAAAGTTCTAGTGCCCTTTTTAAGTGACCATAGAAAGGAGGGCACCTAGGCCTCCTCCCACGCTAAGTATTTTCCCAAAGTCACCGGATCAAAGTTCTGAGATAGCCATTTTATTCAGCGTAGTCAAAAAAACTTATAACTATGTCTTTGGGGACAACTTAACCCCCCCCCCCACAGTCTCATGGGAGGGGCCACAAGTTACAAACTTTGACTAGTGCTTACATATAGTAATGGTTATTTGGAAGTGTACAGACGTTTTCTGGGGGATTTTTAGGTCGGGGGGATGAGAAGAGGGGAATATGTTGGGGGAACTTTCCATGGAGGAATTTATCATAGGGGAAGAAAAGTTTCATGAAGGGAGCGCAGGATTTTCTAGCATTATTTAAAAAAAACGGAAAAAATAAATATGAAAAATTTGTTTCAACTGAAAGTAAGGAGATGCATGAAAACTTAAAACGAACAGAAATTATTACGCATATGATTGGCTCACCTCCTACTAATACCTCACTCTTTACGCTAAAGCATTTTTAGTAATTTCAACTATTTATTCTACGGCTTGTGCGATTCAGGGGTCATTCTTAAGAAATTGGGACAAAATTTAAGCTTTAGTGTAAAGAGCGAGGTACTGACGAGGGGGTGAGCCCCTTTATATACGTAATAAAAACCTGAGAATACAGAAGTTCGTTGCGTAAGCTAATTTGCAAGTTACGTATATCTTTTACTAATTAGAACATTCGTAAAAAATTAAAAGCTCTAGTTGTCTTTTTAATTAACCAAAAATCGGAGGGCAACTAGGCCTCTTCCCCCACTCATTTTTTCTCAAAATCATTCGATCAAAACTGTGCGAAAGGCAATTATCCAAAAAAAAATATGCAAATTTCGTTTTAATTATTCATCTGCGGAGAGCCAAAATCAAAACATGTATTGATTCAAAAATGTTCAGAAACTAAATATAAAAAAAAAAAATTAAAAGAAAGTAAGGAACGACATTAAAACTTAAAACTAACAGAAATTAGTTCGTATGTCAAAGGGGCTGCTTCTTCATCAACGCCCCGGTCTTTACGCTAAAGTTTTTTACTGTTTTAAAAAGTAGAGTTAAGAGAAAGAGTCAAACTTTAGCATAGAGAGCGGGGCGTTGATGAGGAAGCAGCCGCTTTCACATACGAAGTAATTTCTGTTCGTTTTAAGTTTTAATGTCGCTCCTTACTTTCAGTTAAAAAAAATTGTTTTTTTATTTAATACAAGTCAGGATCACAAAACAAAATAATTAATTAAAAAATAAACCTTACACTATAGAGTCGCAATTTGTTTTTTTAATAATACGGTTCGTACAGTTCGTTTTATCAAACAACCGTAAGTAAGGAGCGACCCGGCTCAATAGTAAGAGAAACTCTAGAAAACGGAGTTTTGATATCAGCAGATACATCAAAAGAATCCCACTGTCTGGAGAAATTCCCTATTGTTCTTCTTGTTTTTGGTGTTTGAGCATGAGAAAATTTTCTTGTTTTTCAAAATAAAGTGGAAACACCCCCTAAAAGTCAAGTGATCTAAATGACAATCACACCATCAGATCCAGAATATCTGAAAACCTTACAATATAGGTTTCAGACTCTTATCTGTAAAAATGTGGAAACTGTATTTTTTGCAAGAAGGAAGATCACGGATGCGTCTTTATTTGTTTTTTTTTAGAGGTGATCGTATTGACCCAGTGGTTCTAGAATAGCGGAAGAGGGCTAACTCGAACGAAAGTTAAAATTTCTAGTGCCCTTTTAAGTGACAAAAATTGGAGGGCAACAAGGATCCCTCTCCCACCAATTGTTTTCCCAAAATCATCAGGTCAAAATTTTGAGATAGAAATTTTGTTCATCGTAGTTGAAAGTCTCAATAAATATTCCTTTGAATACCCAATGCACCCCCCCCCCCCCATAGCCCCAGTAGAAAGGTCTTTAAGTTATAAAATTTTCCCACTGCTTACGCATATTATTTGTTATTGGGATACATACATAAATTACATCAGGAGGGAGGGGAAGGCAAATTTTCTGCTGGATGTTTTTCCACTGGGGAATTTTTCATGGGGAGGGAAGTTTTCAGGGAGTGAAATTGTCAGGGGAAATTATACTCTGTGGGAATTTACCAGAATTCTTATACAAAATTCTCTTTATGTGCTTTGCTTTCTCTTTTCTGTCTCGATTTTTGGCACAGAGTGGCTAAAAGTTATTGTCTAAAAAGTGAAAAGTAAAAAAATATTAAATAAAAAGTAAAGTAAAAAGTAATATTTAACCACTAAAAGTGGTTAAATCTTCACCGGTATTGTATTGTCCAGAGAATATTTCCGTGAGGAAGGATTTCTCTGTGGGTTCGGAGCCAGCTTTTCTGGAATTATTTTATAAAATATCAGAAATTAAATAAAAAAAAGTTCTTTGAACTAAAAGTAAGGAGCAACAATAAAACTTAAAACGAACATAAATTATTACTTGTATGAAGGGGTTTGTCCCCTCCGCAACACCTCGCTCTTTACGTTAAAGTTCAATTTTTACCCCTGTTCAGTAAGAATGACCCCTGAAACCCAAGGACCATTTAATTACAACTATAAAACGCTTTTTCAAAAGCACTATAAACCTTAGCGTGAAGATTGAAGTGTTGAGGAAAGGGAAGCCTTCCATATACGTAACAATTTCTCTTTTTTTAATTTTTAATGTTGCTCCTTACTTTCAGTTTAATTAATTTTTTGTTCTTTTTAATACATTTAGAATCTGAGCCTTATCAGGGCACTCTCGATCTCTTGAATCGATAATGATTAAGACTTCCAAATTTTTGGTCCCATATAACGAAGGCTAGAACTCGTTGGAAGTATGATATTGCGAGTTTGTCGTAAAAATTGAAGAAAATATTGATGGAAGTTGACCAATAGTTAATTCAAAGCAAATACAGGAAAGAGAAATCAGATAGATCTGATTAATCAAAAATTTACTGGAAGACCCGTCTTGTTGAACAATCAATATTCAAATGCTTTATGTTGCAATTTTTTTATTGGTTTATAAATAGATGAAAAAGTAGATGCCCAAACTGAATTATAATAAAGGAAATACGGGCGAACAAAGATAAAATAAACCTGTATTCAAATACTTTTAGAGAAATGATGGCGCAACTGTTAAAAAATCCCAAAATGTCTTACTATCTTCAGCGACAGGATTTTCATGTTTTGTGTGTCAGATAAATTTTCATCCATAAAAATTTCAACATACTTAAAATGGCAAACTCCTTAAGTTTGAAATTATTAAAAAAAAGAAAAAAAGAAAAAGAACTGCTCTGGACTGTGCCCGTACGTGAAGACAACTTGTATTGACATTTCTTTTCATTAAGAACAAGTATATTCCTAATATACGGATCAGATGCAGCTGAAAGTGTCACATTAAGGTTTAAAGATAGTTTATCAAAATAAGAATAGGATCCAAAAAGTACAAGGTCATTACCAAAAATAGGCTAATAGTTTTGGAAAGTGGTAAAAATTTTACGATTATCATTTACGAAAAGAAGGAACAGGATAGGTCCTATGACAGAGCCAGTATGATACGGGAAAAATTACATCGAATAGCAGTTTTACGATCAAAATATTCTAGCTTTCAGAAAGACACGATTAAAAAAAAAAACTAAGAGAGCCAAATATTTTTTTTTTTATTCTCATAAGAAGCAAACGATAATCGACAGTATCAAATACTTTTGCAACATCAAGAAAAGTCGGTAAGGTACTCTGACCGCTGTCAAGAGTATCATTTATTTCAAGTAAAAGATCATATACTGCCAACTTAGTTGAGCTGCCTTTAATGAATCAATATTGAGATGGATGCAGGATTTTATTATCCAAAAGAAAATTATGAAGTTGCCTGTGTGTGTAATTTCTTCTAAAAATATCCTAAAAAAGAAAGGAGAAATATCCCTCCATTATTTGAAGGGTCAGTGGGGGTCCCACTTCTATACAAAGTAATAACATTTACCTTTTCAAGGAAGTTAGGGAATATTCCATTAACTAAAGATTAAACTGTCATAGAAACTATCAATAAACTGTAAAGTATTAGATATACATTCAACTGTTAATACACATTCACCCTTTTACTGAAAAATGGGTATTCTTTTTATTTCAATTTCTTATCGGTGTTATGATAATAACAATCATATTGCTCAAAATACAGTCTGATATCAGTAAAGTGCAAATTATGTTCTGAATCCTTAGAAGACACAGTGGGCGTTAGCCCTACTCTTCCTTGTGGTAGTTAATAAATTCTAAGAATAAAAATTGTGCCTCAAACTTACGAAATACTTTCCGGTCGTCAAATGCTGAAAATCTTTTCATGGCAAATTGAAGAAGTCAATGCTGACTTTTTGTGACCACATTTTTACTAGTCTACTCATGCACATAAGCAAATCCTAATAAGTCCTTAGCATTATTCTTCTCGTTAGTGCATTTAGTATAAAATGAGTAGCTAATTTTCTTTTTTTTTATATTTTCTCCGCCAAAAAGGACAAAAGCAGAGAATCTACATTAATCACTTCTACAGCTTGTTTTTAACCCACCAAATGCTTAAAAGATTTTTGTAGTAAGTGCTTTTGGCTAAGGAGATACCGATATCGTTGGATATACAGTCTATGAAACATAATTTTTTTATTAAGTCTTAAATAAAAAACAATATCTTTTATGGCTACTTCATTTCATGGAAAGTTAATTACAGAGAGCCTTTTCCTTATGAAAAGTCTTTAAAGCTAGTAAGATAAACATAAAAAAATCTGAAAAGATACACTCAAAAGAAAATTAATTTTATTGCTTTTGTTCATGTTTTTCTGAAGCTTTGATTAAGTAGCACAATGAGACTAATCTTTATTTATTCTCAGAAATATTAATGCGAATTGTATCTTTTATTATTCTCTTAACAAGCATAAGTACGGTCCCAAAGCAATTTAGCGGGCACATTTCAGAGATGACTGAGAAACTTCTGATAACCTAGCAACCAGTAGTATCCCTTCAAGTTGTGCTTAATAATAAATGATCTTTATAAATCTTTACGACATGGAGCTATGTGAAAGCTGTGATATGAACTTGTAAGACTTCTTTTCTCGTTTTGATTAAGTTTCGTCAAAACGCTTTTATGTTTCCAAGATCCAAGTGAAGCACTTGCAAGTCACGGTGAACTTGCATTTTAATATGTGCAGTAGTAACCACCATTATTGTCAACGATGCATCATTACCATAATTATTAACACCATAAGTTTCATCACCTCTATCATAATAATCATTAAAATTCAATTAGCGGCACATTAACCAACAAATTCATCATCACTATCAATATGGCAAATATCACTATCAGGATTATCACATATTTGCCATAGCTGCTGTCAATATTATCACCTAAATAGCCTCCACCACTTCAAACGCCATTAAATATAATATATTCGCTAGGGCCATCATAGTCATCTTCCCTATCAAAACAGACCGTTAAAGGTATAAAAGTCTGTTGTAAAGTAAACACTATTATTTTCAACCATGCATCATGACCATAAATATGACCACCATAAGTTTCATCACCACTGTGATAATAATCATCAAAATTTCATTAATGGAACATTAGCCAAAAAATCCACCATCAATATCACTAGTATAAATACAACTATCAGAATCATAATTCTCACCTTCTATGCCATATCCACTGTCAGTATAATCACCTAAATAGACACCAACACCTCAATGACCATTAAATATAATGTATTCGCTAGGATCATCATAGTCATCTTCACCATCAAAACCACCACCAATGCCTTAGATTGATCTGTCAACAGTTTACCCACATAGACTGTTAAAGGTTAAAGGTTAAAGGTTTGTGGTTAGAAGTGGTAGTAGCGCCAAGGGTACCATTGTCTTCAGCACCATCGTCATTAGTGACATAATCCCAATCTCAACGATTACCATTCTGATCACTTGTGTCACCATTACAAGCACTATCGCGTTTATTTTCTTTGTCCTCGTGATCGTCATTGCTGTTGCTAAAAGTCAGATTAAACACCAAATTAAATAATAAAAAAACAAGTTTTTTTTTAACTACAAGTAAGGAGCGACACTAAAACTTAAAACGAACAGAAATTACTTTGTATATGAAAGGGGCTGTCCCCTCCACAACGCCTCGCTCTTTACCCTAAAGTTTGACTCTGTCACATCTCTACTTTTTAAAACAATAAAAAACTTTAGCATAAAGAGTGAGGCGTTGCGGAGGGGACAACTCCTTTCATATACGGAGTAATTTCTGTTCGTTTTAAGTTTTAGTGTCACTCTTTACTTCAGTTAAAAAAAACTTGTTTTTTCCTTCAATTCCTGAACGTTTTGAATTTAATGCATGTTTTGATTTTAGCTCACCGCACATGAATAATTAAAACGAAATATACATATTAATTTTTTTCTTATAAATGGCTTTCTCATAGTTTTGATCGGATGATTTTGATAAAAAAAAGGGTAGGGAGGAGGCCTAGTTGCCCTCCCGTTTTTGGCTACTTAAAAATGCAACTAGATTTTTTTATTTTTCGTACGAACGTTTTACTTAGTAATAAACATACTTACCTTACGAATTGACTTACTTAACGAAATTTTATGTTTGTGTATTATTATTACGTATATGAGGGGGTTTTCCCCCTCGTCAATACCTCTCTCTTTACACTAAAGCTTGAATTTTATCCCAAATCTTTAAGAATTAAATAAAAAAACAAGTTTTTTTAAACTGCAAGTAAGGAGTGACATTAAAACTTAAAATGATAGAATATCCGGAGAAAAAATAGAAGAGACGGATCGAGAAGATAGATGGTTATTAATGGACACAATTGCAGAGGAACTTTCCAAGTTCCGCAAAGGTCGTCTGTGATAGATTTAATGCATTCGGCAAATTTCTTGTCATTGAAAAAAAAAGAATGTAGATGCACATTTGTACATCTACAATTTGGAAAAAAAAACGCCAAACTGAAAGGATGGCCGAGGGAAAACCTTGTGACATAGATTTGACCCTGCCTTAACCCAAAAACACAAACCGGAATTTGTGGCATTGCCAATTTATCACTGAAAATTTTTTGAAAAACTGAAAGAAGCCATTTTCAAAAAACATCTACTTTCTCCCGTCTACTTTCAGAAGAGAATCAGATGCGAAAGAAAGAGTGATAAGGAAACGTACCTAGAATTTGATTAAAAATAAGAAAATATGTATCTTAAATGGCTAGAGTGGAAAAGGGATACAATGATAGATGATGTATATGAATTACAAGAAAAGCTTGAATACGTAGTAGAATAAAAAGTGAAAGACCAGTTTATAGGAAATACCAATCTAAAGTTGAAAGCATACTTAAAAGAAAAGAATCCGAAAACAATTGAAGAAATGGCTGAGTTGGCTAACAGGAGGACCAAGATAGCCTGAGCTATTGCGAATTTTAATAAAAAAAAAATTGTGCTCACAGAGTCACATAAGATATACCATAAGTTAAATGGACAATTTTTGGAAATGCCTATTAGTTAACTAAGAAAAGAAGTTTACTAATATATATGACAATGTGGTTGTTTAGAGACAAGCAGCCATAGCTGTCAGCTTGAGTTAGAATAGAAACTACAAAGAAAGACGATAACGTGGAGAGAAAAATAATAAAGTTAGGCATAGTACCTAATCTTGCAGTATATGTCCTCATAGGAGGCTTATTTTGAAATATTGTGAATATCCTATTCTCAGAAGGGACTTCTATAAAGATGCGGGATAGAAATTTGGCTAGGCCAACTTATATAGAAAATGAGACACGTAAAATTGATTTTCGAGAAAGTTTTTAGAAAATAACAAACTTCAAAATCCGTATAACAAATATGAGGTGCCGACAAGTAGTTACGAGGATGGGTTACTTAATATGTCAGAGAAAAATAAAATAAAAACTAATTTGTCGCGTTTGCGTTTTCGTTGAAATTTCGAGAAATTCTAGTCTACTATGAAAAACCAAATGTGGTAATTCAATTCCCATTTGACAATTATTTATTTAGTTCTTCGGCAAAAACAAAGAAAACTCAGAGAGGGAGAAGAAACATAAAACGAATGTATTACAAAGACATTCAGTCAAGAGAAAAGGACCTAACCTTAAACTTTAGTTTCGCCTGTGCCTTCTGAGGCACTCACGGCATCAAGAAGGAGCTGCCAATCTTCCTTCATGTTTTTTGCTACAGCGATGTCCTCCCATTCTAGTAGAACCAAGGTGTGCAGGTTTTGTGGATCCCTTAGGTAGGTCCGGCGCAGTGTGTTTCTGGTTCTTCCCTGGCCACAAGTCCCTGGTGGTTACCAGGGTAAAGTGGCTTTTGGGAGTCTATAGTCATCCATACCTAGGACGTGGCCCAAATATCTATACCTTCTAACTAAGATGATGTCGGTTATTAGAGTTTGTTGCGTGATTTTCCGAATTGACTGGTTTTTCATCTTCTGTGACCAGTGGATGTTCAATTTTCTACGAAGGCAGGAGTTTTCAAAACCCAGGAATCTTTTCTCTTGTACTTGATTTAGGCGCCATGCTTCTGCAGCGTAGCGTAGTATTCGCACAACATTGCTATTGAAAAGGCATAGCTTCGGGCGCAAAAAAATCTCCGAGACCTCCATATTTGAAGTAGTCTGTTAAAGGCACCCTTTGCCTTTCCTATTCTGGTGAGTACTTCTTTCACTGTCGAGCCGGTGTTCTCAATGATACTTTCAAGATATTTGAACTGGGCCACTTTTTCAACATCTTGGTCGCAGCATTTAATGGACAGAGGAGATTCACTAATCACCATGTCTTTGGTTTTTTTAGCATTCACATGTAGTCAAAGATGGTTTGCCTTTACCGTGACTTCGTCAAATAATTTTGAAGCCATTTTTTGCTTGACTCAATCACTGCTAAGTCGCCTGCGAAGCCAATATCATTGGACTTGACTTCGGGGTTCAATCTGATGCTTCTTGTCTTTGTTTTCTTTAAAAGGTAATCATCCATTGCTACAAAAAGTAATGGTGACAGAACGCATACCCCTGGGTTACTGCTTACAAAATAAGAAAGAAACAGTTTTGGCCCTCTGTTGTCTCGACGCAACGTTTACCATCCTCATACATCGAAACGGACACTAGGGTCCAAATGAACTTCGAAGACGATTTACATGGCGTGACTGAAAACTCAGAGAACATTAAAAAACAAAACAGAAATGCAAAAATGAGATAAAATTTACGGATTCAGTCAGTGAGTGCGGAAATTAAAATTTTGAGAAAATTTTGGGAGTATCATCAAAGGGGGGGGGGGAATCAAGGAAACCAAGGTCTTTGACCAATTTGGGAAAACCAGATATGACCAAAAGATAGAATTGAATTGACCACAACGGTTTTTGGAAAAGTAGGGACGTACTGGACTTCGGGTAGGATTGGAAGGACTTGTGAAGGAGTATGGGATTGGTTCTACCAATCCCAGGTATTTGCCTGGATTATAAGAGGTGTTTGCCCTCGGTTAGGGGGAAAAGTCCCTTCGAGAAGCCATACATGATAGCTGGCTCCCTCAAGGCACATCTAGTTGTCCATTTTTGATCCCTTTGTGCTTTTCCAATTTTGGGTCCCTGGGAGATGCTCTCTACCAGTTATTTCATATTTCATCCAAACCTTTTTTCAAAAATACCATTAGTAGTTCTTACCCTGCATTGGAATCCACAGTTATTTCCTCCAAATCTTATTCCTTGAGTTATCTATCCAAATTTCACGCTCAGTTGGCTTTGATGTTCGTTCTTCTTTCGATTACTCTATGGAATTGGACCCAGAGGAAGCTCAATTATATTACGTTCAGATTTTTACATGATTTGCCTTTACCCGAACATTCTCACGGACTGTTGTATTTTCGGTCATGGACAAATTTAAGTTATGCCAAGGGGCAATTAGTGTTTTAATTGCGATTTGGATTTATTTTCAGCGACGGAGGTTACAATGCTAGTTGAGCTAGCCCTCCTGACGTCTAGTGCCGTCTCGTGTGGAGAAACTCGATTTGACGCTTCTCTTAAACGTAAGTTTTGTGGGAACAAGAAAGTTCTCGTTTTTGTGCAACAAAAATTTTATCAATTATGACCCAAATCCTATATGGTTCTTATTTTTTTCAATTTTTCCATTATGCTGTTTGGTTGGTACATATAAATTGACTCTTGCTAGTCCAGAAAATTGATCGATTAAATGTGCACGATTATTTTCTACTAATCTCCTTCAAAATCTCAAACATCATTTGGATGGCTACATAATCCAGTTCCCTGGTTGATCTACAATAGAGACGTTGTTGGATGTGACGGATTTTGAGCCAAGCTTTTGAGAGCAACTGTATAGATATTGGTCAGAGATGGAAGACCAGAAGACTAAAGGAGATTTTAAAGTGTTTGTTTAGTGTTCTATGTTGTTCGAGATGACTAGTTTTGGCGTGTGGGTGGCTATTTATCTTATGGAGGAGGTGCTGGGGCCCTTGCCCCTTATTATCAGATAAATTGCTCTTTTCTCTTATACATAGATTTGTCTGTAATAAAATATAATTTGTAAAAAATATATTTAAATATATTATTTTATTAAATGTATATTTAATATATTAAATATATTATATTTAAATATATTATTAAATATAAAATATATTTAAATATATTAAAAAATAAAATATTATCTGTAATAAAATATATTTTATCAAATTATAAAATATAATTTGCATGTTAAACTCTCGCAGAGGCTAGCCTGTTTTCAATATAATAATTTTGCAAGACGGAATAAATTAGTTTGTTATGAAGTTTTATTTTAGTCTTCTCATGGGCTATAATTGGTTTATAATTTATGGATAAAGTTACTTCAAATTTGGGGTTCAGTTGGCTTAGGTGGCCCAAGCTGTGAGACGCCGGCAAAAGAGGCGAGCTGACTTCTTTCCTGTTACTGACTTCTATACGTTTATTAATTAGTTAATGTCTAGTATTCATCAAGATAATATTGGATTTGAAGCTGGTAAAAAAACATGAGATACAGTTTTACGATTGTTCTTTGTTATTATCCCGAAGCCTGGTAGAGTTGGGAATAAAGCAAGTCGAGTTACCATCATTATTTGCTGGAGAGCCTGCCCCCTCTAAATATATGTTTACATATAAACTATTGGAGGCACAGACAGTAAACTGTGGACAAATTTAGTGGCACATAGTTCCCACGGAGGGTACACTTGTCGCATATATTTATAGCTTTGGCAAGCCCACAAGAAAAATGTCAGTTCGAGAAGAACTCGTAGAAGCTGTGGCTAGTTGGAGTTCGGTCTGGCACTATGAGCCGCGCTTTTTACAAATACAATTCATCATGTTTTGGATTTTAAGACAACGAACACTACTTCTAAGAGGATCAATATAATCATTGTCATCACCACCATCACTTCTGGTATTTTCATTCTTCTAGGTAGTTTTCTGGGCCCCCAGTAATTATATCTCTTGCTGTCTTTTCATATCTTGATTCCAGAAACATTGAATATTTACATATGCTTTAATAATCCTTCCCAACATAAGTTTTTGCCCACGTATTGCTAATATGGCATGCGTTTTGGGTCAAAATTGGAAAAAGAAGGAGTTGAAAACATACTAAATTTCACCGGGATTGCAAAAGATGTAACTGAAACCACTGCTTTGTACCCAGATTTCTCTAAGGATCCTAAGTTACAACATTTTGAATCGAGGAATGTGAACTTTGGAGCAGAGTTTTTTAGAAGAATTAGGTCAGCCAGGAATATTAAAATTCATAATTCGAAGCCAAGATTGCAGGTATTGTTGCCATGAATTCCAAGAAATGTTACTGAGAACGTTCAAAATTGAGCCACAATTGCAAGAAATGTTTTCCAGAGAAATTGCCTATGAATTGTTCAGGGTACCCGGCTGAGTGACCATATTACAAACAGTGGGTTGTACGAAAAATATAGTTCAATCCCGCATTCTAGGCCTATAATGAAAGAAAGGTTGAGATGGTTAGGCCATGTTCTGTGGATGAAGGATGGCAGATTGCCTAAGATTGTCCCTTTTGGCCAAACGTCTTGGGCTACACGGAAAGCAGTTTGTCCTTGTCTGGGTTGGGAGGATCTCATAAATAAAGATTTAAAGGAAACAAGGACTTCCTGGGAGAGTGTAAAGAGGGAGGCCTTGAATATATTCAGTTGGAGGAGAAGCGTGCGTAGCTGTTTTCGCCTCAGGTGGCTTGGTGCTGCAGTGATTTATTAGTAGTAGTCGTAGTAATTGCAAGAAGAGTAGCCGATATTCCCAGTAAAAAAACAAAAAAAAAAAACAACAACAACTGGGAGTTGTACCGACGAATGCAAAAATGGAACCGAGAATGCAAGACATTTCAACGCTTATAATTCCAAGAAATAACAGAGACAATGCAACAGAATAGAGTCGAGAAGATAGTGCCGAGCATCCACTCTGACCTATTCCCCTAAAAACCTCATTATTTTTCCTTCCCCCAAAAACTCTACTCCCCTGTATGTGTGAATCTGGACACGAAATCGTTATATTTCCAGACCAACCAATTTGAAAAAAATTGTATTAAATAAATTGATTTGTATTACCAAGCATCCCAATTTATGTTTCTAATTTCAGCCGATCGGTCAAGGTAACGGTCAAACTAACGGTCAAGGTAACTGACAAAATAAGTAGAACTAGCAACATCTAAGATTCGGGGTCATATCTCAAAATATACTTTTTTAATTGATTTTCATTATGTGATATAATTATGTGATTATCATTATGTGTTATAATTGATTATCATTATCATTATGCGGACTATTTTCTATTAGTTTTCTTTTGCACACTATGATTATTGTCTCTAGGATTTCGAAGTTTTAACTACAAAACAAATCTGTAAAAAAAAAATAAAAAAGAAGGGAACCTGTAGAATGTAACCATACAAATCTATATAAAAAAGTATTGTAGGTTAAATTTTTTGGATGGAAGAGAAATTAAAAATTATGAGGTTTTAAAGGGATTTTGGCCAAAGTGGGTGCTTGGCTCTAATCTGTTGAATTCTTGACGCTGTTTCTTGGAATCATCAGTGGTTATAATTACTGTGTTCTCAACTCCATTTTTGTAATCCTTGGCACTACTTTTTTTTTTTATCCGCATGTTAGTTTGTGTTTTTTTTCTTTTTGCTGGAAATATCAGCAATTTGTCTTGCAATTGTAACTCAACTGACACTTTTTGAAATTCAAGGTGATAATTTTCCAAACAAATTAAAAAAAAATAAAGGAATCCTTCCTCCATTCTTAGTCCGAAGCGCAATTCTAAAAATTGAAAACTAGCCTTTTAAAAATATACACTATATCTCTTTGTGTGTAGCTAGGAGAGGAGAACTATTCTACCCTAGAAAACGTCTCACCTGCATAAAAACTTCTAAAGAACGTTTATTCAATTTATGTAGTTTTTTTCAATGCTGTTTCTACAAATTAGACAAACTCCAAAATTGATTTTCTTTTTCTGAATTACTGTTTAAAACTTAGAATAATTTCTATGATTAATAAAGGCTCTGAAAAGCTATTTATTTACTTGAAGGAAATGGACACTACTTAGAACTTCCTCTGCTTGACAATAATGTGATATCTTGCTCAGAAAATTTTGCTTTGCTTACCCTAGAAAAGTCAACTTTAACCTTAAAAATGACAAACATTAAGGACAATCCTAAGCATTTCAGGAAGTTGCAGTTTTATAATCTCTAAGACATTCACTAAACATTTTCTATTTTCGATAAAGTCCAATGCCTGTCACTGCTTTAAAGAAAATGTCTCTTATGTCCATTTTTTCTTATGCGGGAGCTGATAGTGGCTCTGTGATGAAAGTTAGCTCCATAAAAATACCCTTCTCTGGAGCTAAAATTTCCCTCTCTTTCCTAATCAAAACAGCCTCCTCTTCCTCCTGGGAATGGTTGAGTTGTTGAACCTCGATTATAACAGTTGGCAGAATTCGGCCCTTGCTGGTAATCGCTTGGAGCCCTAACACTAAGAGTTTGTTGAATAGTAAAACCCTTCATATTTATCCTTTTTTTTTCTCGTTTTGCATCCCCTTTAGAGCTGATTCTGTTAAAAGAACTTTGCTTTAGAAAGTCATTTTAACGATAGTTAAAGCTAGCTGATCAATTTCCTCATCTTCAGAATTAGTGCCGTTACTTTAGGTTCCTCTTGTGGAATCTGTCATTCGTCAATATCACCGACAACGTGGTCCTGCTGCTGCTTCTTATCTTTAATAATTGTTTTAACTCTTATCTTCATGAACCTTGTATGGGCTCTCTCAAAATCATCCTCAGTAGCAAATCTACTGATTTGGCTCTGTGACTCCAAAAATGATGAGCCTTGGCTAAGACAGGAGTCGAACCATTTTTACAAGGTAAATAGCCGAAAAATTTTTACATATCCATGGATTTATCTAGGAAATGGAAGGTAGTGTTCCGGTAGGAAACTCCTTGCCAGTCATAAAAAATATCCCCAAAAGTGAGTTAAAGGTGAAGTTTTGACAGAAGACAATAAATCTCATAGAAGACTGTGATATATCTTGATTATGAAGAAAGGGGGTTTCCTTAGACTTTATGGCAGTTTCTACTTATATTTAGATGAATTTTTTTAGCCAAAAGAAGAAGGTAAGAAGACTTCAGGTCTTCATAGAAAATTTAGTAAATTCTCCAAGGGAGGGTTGACATTTGAATTAAGTTATGGCAAGCTATTTTATCTTCGGAAAATAGCACAAAAAAGTCACTTGGATATCTTCTTCTTCCCATGAACAAGTTAAAATATTTCCAACCTTGTCTCGGGTGTAGTACGCAAAAAGGAACTTAAAAGTGATGTAATCTATCCAAGTAGATACTTAAGGATAAATCGCTAACGCTACCATGGCAGATTCACCATTCTTGCAAAAGGGGATGGGGGATACGAAGAGAATAACTGCCACCCTACAAAGTTCAAATACCAACTTGAAAAATTACGTAAAACGTTCTCTTGCTCTACACCCATTAAGGCATTTTTTAGTCTCCTTCCTCCTTCTTTCACTCCAAAATTATATGTATAAGCTAAATAAGCTGAATAATAAATTCAGTTCATATAAAGAGTTCATTCAGTTCATAATTTTGTCACAAATTTAACTTTAAAATCATTTTTTCAATTTATTACTTCTACTAAGAACTGTCTGTTGCAACAGGCCACCTGAATCCAACACAGCTTAATATGCTTCTCCCAAGGCTTTGTTCTTTATCGCATCACAGGGACTTTTGATTTCGTTTGAATTCTTCCTCAAGACCTCCTCCCTTATCGTTTATGACGACCTGCTCTTTGCTTGGCCCAAGATGGATGGCCAAAAATAAAATCTTTGACAATCTGTCTTTATCCTTATAATGTGGATATAATGTGCATATTTTTCATACAGATCTTGTTCGATATATATTTATTCAAAAAAGAAAGTAAAAGCATCTTTAGATAGTTTCCATGAAAAAAAGTAACTACTGTTTTCCAGCTAGCTTTTGCTCTACTGAATTTCCTTGCTTTATGAATCAGCAACTCAGTTGAGAAATATCGGGCTCATTTTCTCCACAACTTTCAAGAATTGCTATTTTTAGACATGAATTAGGACAAACAGCTGGATAGTTGCCAATTTCTTCAAGAAATAAGAATCAACTTTCCTTTAGGAAGTTGTACGAAAGCTTTCACTGTGCTAAAAAAAAAAAAAGTCAAATCCACTTTATAAATGGTTAAGAAGACTCAATCAAACAGTTCGTGGTAACGAACTGTAGTAAGGAGCGACCCGGCTCAATAGTAACCAAAACTCTAAAAAATGGAATTTTGATACCAATAGCTACATCAAAAGAATCCCATTTTAATGCTGATTTTAAATATATAAGTTTCATCAAGTGTTGTCTTACCCATCAAAAGTTACGAGCCTGAGAAAATTTGCCACATTTTTGAAAATAGGGGGAAACACCCCCTAAAGGTCATACGATCTTAACGAAAATTACACCATCAGATTCAACGTATCAGAGAATCTTATTGTAGCAGTTTCAAGACCCTATCTACAACTATGTGGAATTTTGCATTTTTTGCCAGAAGACAAATCACGGATGCGTATTTATCTGTTTTTTTTTTGGTTTTTTCCCCCCAGGGGTGATCGTAACGACTCAGTGGTCCTAGAATGCCGGGAAAGGGCCTATTCTAACGGAAATTAAAAGTTCTAGTGCCCTTTTTAAGTGACCAAAAAAATTGGAGGGCACCTAGGCACGCTCATTTTTTACCAAAGTCACCAGATCAAAATTCTGAGATAGCCATTTTATTCACCATAGTCGAAAAACCTAATAACTATGTCTTTGGGGACGACTTACTCCCCCGCAGTCCCCGTACTGGGATGTGTACAAACGTTTTCAGGGGGATTTTTTCGGTTGAGGGGAGGGTTGAGGCGGGAAGGTCACGTGGGAGGATCATTATATGGAGGAACTTCTCATGGGGGAAGAGACTTTCAATGGAGGGGCGCAGGATTTTCTAGCATTGTTTAAAAAAACAATGCAACAATAAATATGAAAAGTTTTTTCTACTGAAAGTGAGGAGCAGCATTAAAACTTAAAACGAATAGAAATTATTACGCATATGAGGGGATTACCTCCTCGTAATACCTCGCTCTTTGCGCTAAAGTATTTTTAGTAATTTCAACTATTTATTCTACGGCCTTTGTGATTCAGGGGTCATTCTTAAGGAATTGGGACAAAATTTAAGCTTTAGTGTAAAGAGCGAGGTATCGACGAGGGGTGAGCCCTCTCATATACGCAATAAAAACATACGAATATAGAAGTTCACTACGTAAGTTAATTCGTAAGTTACGCATTTTTTTTACTTATGAAAACGTTCGTAAAAAATTAAAAGTTATAGTTGCCTTTTTAAGTGATCAAACAATTGGGGGGCAACTAGGCCCCCTCTCTCGCTCCTTTTTTCTCAAAATCTTCCGACTAAAACTATGAAAAGCCATTTAACCCAAAAAAATTAATATGCAAATTCCATTTAATTATTGATGCGCGGAGAGCCAAGATAAAAAAATGCATTAACTCAAAAACGTCCCGAAATTAAACAAAAAAAGTTTTTTTTAAATGAAAGTAAGGAGCGACATTAAAACTTAAGACGAACAGAAATTACTCCGTATATGAAAGGGGCTTTTCCTCCTCAGCGCCCCACTCTTTACGCTAAAGTTTTTTGCTATTTTAAAAGATAGAGTTAATAGAAAGAGTCAAACTTTAGCTTAAACAACGGGGCGTTGAGGAGGAAAAATTGATATAAATAATTTTATGAAGTTTGGGCATTCTATTTTTCTCTATTAAAAATAGCTTGTTAAGGATTTTACTGCTACTGCTGCTCCTAACAAGTCCTGTAGGAAAAAAATCATTATTTTATTGACACAAAATTATTATAGGAATATATTCAAAAGGACAGACGTCTAAGTATGCCCATCGTTTATTTTCTTTTTTTATTATTTTTTCTTCTTTATTTATATTCAAGCATAAAAATTTACACTGGGGGTTTTCAAGAATATTTTCAGGTAGATTTTTTAAGTTAGAGCTTTGTTATTATTTTTTACCATTATATCAGGGCGTATAAGTTCGCATTGGCTATATGAAGAAAGCCAATGTTCAATGCCAATGTTCTCTGTTTTTTAAATAGCCGTTTTGGTTCTATTATATGATAATTAATTTAAATTAATTAAATTAATGAAAATTAATTTATCTTGGTTGATTAGGGGACTCTTATTAGGCATATGTGTGTAGTTTAAACCTTAGTACCTGTTCCCTCTGCAATCGTAAGGCTCGTATTCCATTTTGTTTGTAGTTTTTTAAATCTATTCCACCTAACGGTACTGTCCCTACAAAAAAAATACATACAAATAAATAAAATAAATAAATAAAATAAATAAATAAAATAAAAATAAATACATGAGTGCAGCTTCCCTTGCGGGTAACAAACGATTAATTCAGGGTATCCAAAAAGTAATATTCTCTTCAACAGCAATGAAAGCTTTAAGAACTTAGATGTATTATCTGTTATTCAAACAAAGACCAGAAAAAAGCTTGTAAATAACATTAATCTGAATACAATCCTTAAAAATACAAAATAAATTGTCTCCTTATTCACAAGTGTTTATTGTAAATAACCATTAGTTCAGGTAAATAATCAGTGTATAATATTCAACATATAATGTTTATACAATATATATATATATATATATATATATATATATATATATATATATATATATATATATATATATATATATATATATATATATATATATATATATATATATATATATATGTATATGTTACTAGTATTGATTTATACAAAATCAATATAATTATATCTAGTGTAAGCACTCACCAGGCGTCTTACATTACGAGTTGTACCCAAAACAATAAGCTTGTCATAGAGATAAGGAAGTGACATCTGCGGGTTGTTTGAATTCTACTTTTCCTCAGTTTTTTTTTTTTTCCGAATCTAGTGGCAAATACTTGCGTTCTTTCATATTTTTTTCATATCAATATTTTTGCCATAGCACTTGCAGCTCAAAAAGGAGAAACGAATTGTCCCAAAGCCATGACCTATGGAAATTTTGACACTGGAAAATGGTAATATACCAATTTTCAGAAAATGTTATTTTGCTGTTTGCAAGAAAATTTTGACATAATATCCAATTATTGCTTCTTTAATAAGATAGAACCTTTTTAAAACTTGTAGTATATTGGTATTCTGTCAAGATTCCGGGATTTCTCTCTGAAAATACAAAAAAGATAAAGAAAAATTCCCAAGAATAAGAAATTGATAAGTCTGGAAGCTCAAATTTGGTCCAGAGCAATGAAGATTCTAGCCGAGTGTACTCGAAAACTGTAATTGTGCTTAAAACTAGGAAATTCCCAGCACCTCTGAGAAATAGACAAGTTTCTACGTTTGGCCTCTAAGCAGACCTTATATCGCTACACTGTAGTTGGAGAAAAAGTTAAATTAAGAAAATTATGATAATTTGAATTTCCTATAAGCAGATTATTCTTCAAATCAGAAATTGTGGGTTTTCTAATCCTGTGTGCTATATTGGTATTATAATGTTCTTATCTTTTTCAAGGTTTATCTATTGGGTGTACTCTGACCACAAAGAAAAGAAGCACAGAAACCATTTTAAAGTACTATCTAAATTATCAGTATTTTAAGATGTTTCTGCTAGCAAAAACATCATATAGTTTTCACTATTAAAATCTCCCTAAATAAGTTTTACTTATAAATATTATAGTGAACTGGCGATATTAATTGTAGTATTAGTATTTTATTTATATTTTAAATATAAAGATACCACCCTTATATTAAATGGTCCCTCTATTCTCCTCCTCCTTATACTAGCTGATAAAGACACTAGTTGAACAAAAGTAAAAACGTAGTTTCTTAGAATGCTGTATCGCTAATTATTCTGTGAATATTCCGAAAGAAATAATACATTTGCTGTTTTTGCTTAGTGTCTATTACTGTAACATCAATCCAATATATCCTAGGCATGTGCTGACAAAATCAAACAAATTAACTACTTAAAAAGTGTTAAACAAACACAAAGTAGAAGCAATGGGGAATTCTTTTCTGAGACAGTGGAATTCAATTCAGTGGATATTTGGGCTGTATATCCAAGGGCCGTCTTCAAAACAAAAACAGCCTTATCATCCTTACTTCAACGATGTTCAACCAGGACTGGTAAACAAAATGATGTGAGATGATATTTTCATTCAAACAAAACAGAACAACAAGATTAAATGCAAGTTTTCAAAGTTAATCTTGCTTTTTTGGCAGCTTGCCTCAAGGGCCTTTTTGTAACTGGTTCAATAATATTATAAATTGGTTTCTTAAAATATTTTCTTATATCATTTTTTAATTAAATTTTAGTATTAAGGATTTAGTGAGTACTCCCCCAAGTCCCTATTCAAAAAAAAAAAATATTTATTTTGAGACTAATTTCGATTGATTCCCAATCCACCTGTATTATCTCCGAATCATTACTAATGAGTGAAGATTTTTCAAAAAGTACCGTGTTGGAGGGATTATTAAATATATACCAACCTAAAGCAGAATCAAAGGAGTTATTATTACTATCTGAAATTAATGCCTTGTTTATGTCTTTTTTTTATGCAGACGTAGACGTTTTTTTGAGATTCTGATGGGTCCTGCCACCATAGTAATTTCCACAGCCACAAGGTAATTGATATACACACACACACACACACACACACACGCACACACACACACACACACACACACACACACACACACACACACACACACACACATACACACACACACACACACACACACACAAACACACACACACACACACACACACACACACACACACACACACACACACACACACACACACATATATATATATATATATATATATATATATATATATATATATATATATATATATATATATATATATATATACATATGTGTGTGTGTGTGTGTGTGTATATCAATTACCTTGTGGCTTTGGAAATTATTAAATAAAAAAAACAAGTTTTTTTAACTGAAAGTAAGGAGCGACATTAAAACTGAAAACGAACAGAAATTACTTCGTATATGAAAGAGGCTGCTTCCTCATCAACGCCCCGCTCTTTACGCTAAAATTTGACTCTGTCTCTCAATTCTTATTTTTAAAACAGTAAAAAACTTCAGCGTAAAGAGCGGGGCTTTGATGAGGAAGCAGCCTCTTTCATATACGAAGTAATTTCTGTTCGTTTTCAGTTTTAATGTCGCTCCTTACTTTCAGTTAAAAAAACTTGTTTTTTTTTTATTTAATTTCTGAACGCTTTTGAATCAATGCATGTTTTGATTTTGGCTCTCCGCAGAGGAATAATTAAAACGAAATTTGCATTTTTTTTTTGGCTAAATGGCTTTCTCATAATTTTGATCGAATGATTTTGAGAAAAAAAGAGCGGGGGAGGAAGCCTAGTTGCCCTCCGATTTTTTGGTCAATTAAAAAGGCAACTAACTTTTAATTTTGTACGAATATTTTTATTAGTAAAAGATTTACGTAACTTATAAATTAGCTTACGTAAAGAACTTTTGTATTCTCATATTTTTATTACATATATGAGGGGGTTCGCCCCCTTGTCAGATCCTCGCTCTTTACACTAAAGCTTAAATTTTGTCCCAATTCATTAAGAATGACCCCAGAATCACAAAAGCCGTAGAATAAATAGTTGAAATTACTAAAAATACTTTAACGTAAAGAGCGAGGTATTAGGAGGAGGCGAGCCCCTCAAATGGGTAATAATTTATGTTTGTTTTAAGTTTTAATGCTGTTCCTTACTTCCAGCTGAAAGAACTTTTTCATATTTATTTTTTCATTGTGTTTTTAAATAATGCTAGTAAATCCTGCGCTCCCTTCATGGAGATTTTCTTCCCCCATGACAAATTATCGATGGAAAGTTCCCCCAGCATATCCCTCTCTTCTCAACCCTCCCCCAACCAAAAAAATCCTCCTGAAAACGCCTGTAATTTCCCAATAACCATTACTATATGTAAGCATTGGTCAAAGTTTGTAACTAGTTGCCCCTCCCATGGGGACTGTGGGGGTGTAATTCGTCCCCAAAGACATAGTTATAAGGTTTTTCGACTACGCTGAATAAAATGGCTATCTCAGAATTTTGATCCGTTGACTTTGGTAAAATAATTAGCGTGGGAGGGGGCCTAGGTGCCCTCCAATTTTTTCGGTTACTTAAAAAGGGCACTAGAACTTTTCATTTCCGTTAGAATGAGCCCTCTTGCAACATTCTAGGACAACTGGGTCGATACGATCACCCCTGGGAAAAAAAAGAAAAAAAAAAAAAAACAAATAAACACGCATCCGTGATCTGCCTTCTGATAAAAAATACAAAATTCCGCATTTTTGTAGATAGGAGCTTGAAACTTCTACAGTAGGGTTCTCTGATACGCTTAATCTGATAGTGTGATTTTCGTTAAGATTCTATGACTTCTAGGGGGCGTTTCCCCCTATTTTCTAAAATAACGCAAATTTTCTCAGGCTCGTAACTTTTGATGGGTAAGACTAAACTTGATGAAACTTATATATTTAAAATCAGCATTAAAATGCAATTCTTTTGATGTAAGTATTGGTATCAAAATTCCATTTTTTAGAGTTTTGGTTACTATTGAGCCGGGTCGCTCCTTACTGCAGTTCGTTACCACGAACTGTTTGACTATGGTGGCAGGACTCATCAGAATCTCAAAAAAACGTCTATATATATATATATATATATATATATATATATATATATATATATATATATATATATATATATATATATATATATATATATATCTGGTGTTGTGCTGAAGATAGCCCTTGGAAAAAGGGCCACCCGCTTGAATTTCTCTGTCTTAGGAAAAATCATTCGCTATTGTTTCTACTTTGTTTTCGTTTGATACGGAAAGACAGTGTGGTCTTCGTCGCTATTTTTTTTAAAGTGTTCAGTTCAGTATATTGTTATTTGTGGTATAAGTATCTTCATACAGTTAAGATGTAGCAACATACCCCCTATAAATTTTTGCTACATGCTAACCATAACAGGAATACATTATAAAAGGTAATTTTCTTACCTTTCTTTTGAAGATTTTCTTAGCTGGCAGTACTTGTTTGATGAGCGGTCCTCACCTAATTTTTTACTAAAGAAACTTGATTACCCACATATACTCAATTTTTTAACAATAGGGTGATTGTTAATATAGAAAATCCCAAAGATAAATTGAAAAGGAGATTTTCATAAGATAAGCTCTTATCGCCGTTAACACTCTGATCACCTTGGGTTGAAAGTATCCTCTTTCCCCTCAGACTTCTTAATTTCCAAAAAAAACTAACTATAAATTATATTTATCATAAAAACCCTTTTTCAGAAAATCTTTAAAATAAATCTACATTCTTGATTTTAAATAAAAGTGTGAAAAATGGCGAAGCACCGCAAATTACATGGGAAAGAATAAACAGGCTATATTGGATTAGATCGATAAAGGTAAATAAATAAGAAAAAACAATATACCTTAGGTGTTGCAGGTTATTCCACTGATGTTTATTTACGATAAAAACATAATTCTGTCCCTTCTTTAGCTTTTTAAATAAACGTGATTTTCTTTCTCTTTCAGAATTTAAAGAATCAAATTATGACAACGAATCTATGGGTAGAGCAGGTAAGACTTTCTTTTTTCAACTAAGCCTCTGCATTATGATTTAATGATTTAACTTGATTTAATTAAATTAATGATTTATTTAAATGAACTATTTAATGTAGCTCATTGGTTCTAATCCCATTATAAACAAATGCTAGGGTTGCATAAAAAAAAATAGTAGAACATAATCAATTTATTTTGAGTAATTCTGAACAAACATTACCTATATTACATAAGAATAAAGAATATTTTTAGAATAAAAGAATACATATAATTTTAATTTATAATATATTTATAATTTATATAATTATAATTTATTAATCATAATTTTTTTAATTATAATATAATTTATAATTTATAATCTTATAAAAGAATAAAAAAATTTAAGAATAAAGAAACATATTTTCCCCCTCGGCCTGTATGGTGGGGATTAGGGTTATTAATTTTGAGAAGAGACGCGTCAAACTATATATATATAAACATGGAGCATGTGTTAACCAAATCCAAAACAATAATAAATAAACACAAAAATATTAGAACGCGTCTCGTCTTAATTTTGACCACTCAAACGTCCCGGTGATAAATTTGAAAATCAGTTTCAGTGATGACATTCGGTAAATATTTCGCTTTGAATACGATAGCTTACAGTGAAAATAAGTTAATGGCGTTGATAAAGATAGTTATAAGCGTTTTCTACATTAGTCTTAAAGTTTGTTGGGATTAGATCAGATTTTTTTTTAACATTCTTCCAGACACTTTAAAGAGAATTTCAGCGCAGTTTATGTCTTTAGTAAGGATTAGTTAATTTTTTCTAATTGTCAAACAAAATCTTTGTCTGAATCTCGTTCAAAGAAGATGAGCTAAAATGAAGTATTTGATTAATAGGTTTATGTTATTGTTGTGTTATTTTATGTCATTCTACTTCAGCTACTTTATTTTATATCTGTACTATTAAATATTTTTTCCAATTTATCTGATACTATAGTAAAATTAGCTTCTTATATGGAACTTTTCCTGTAAAAATATAGGAAAATAGAACCAACACTTTGACTACCTAAAAGCTAGAGAAAATTCGTGCCCCAATCCTCCCCATTAGAAAAACCTGTCAAATAGTTCGTGATGACGGACTATAAGTAAGGATCGACGTGGCTCAATAGTAACGGAAACTCCATAAAACAGAATTTTAATATCAATAGATATCAAACAGTTCGTGGCAACAAACTGTAAGTAAGAAGCGACCCGGCTCAATAGTAGGCGAAACTCTAAAAAACAGAATTTTGATGCCAATGGATACATCAAAAAAATTTAATTTTTATGCTGATTTTAAATCTATAAGTTTTGCAACAAACGCTAAGAGCCTTAGAATATTTGCCTTATTTTCGACAAAATGGGGAACATCCCCTAAAGGTCATAGAATCTTACTGAAAATCACACCATTAGATTCGGCGTATCAGAGAATCCTATTGAAGGGTTTCATGCTCCTATCTGCAATTAAATTAAAAAACCAGTTTTTTCAACTGAAAGTAAGTAGCAATATTAAAACTTGAGACGAATAGAAATTATTACGTAAATGAGGGGGCTCACCCCCTAGTCAATACTTTGCTTTTTACGCTAAAGTTCAAATTTTGTTCGATTCTTTAACAATGACCACTGAATCACAAAGGCCGTTTGATTAAAATAAATATATCTTTTGAAAGTACTAAGAGAAAGTTTAGCCTAGAGAGCAATGTATTGACTAGGGGGTGAACCCCCTCATAAACATTATAATTTCTGTTCATTTTTAGTTTTAGTGTAACTCCTTATTTTCAGTTAAAATTTTTCATTTATTTAATTTCTGATCTTTTTTAAATCATGCTGGGAAACCTGGAACCCCCTTTAGAGAAATTTGCCTTTCCTCATGTAAAATTCCCCCATGTAAAGATCCTCCCAAGTAACTCCCTCCTCCGATACCCCCCCAAAGAAAAAAATCCTCTTGAAAACTTCTGTATACCTCAAAATAATCAATACTGTATGTAAACAATAGGTAATGTTCACAACTTTAAGCCCTTCCCCTTGGGACTGTCGGGGACCCAGAATCACCGCTGGGAAGAAAAACAAAACAAAAAACAAATGAAAACGGATCCGTGATCCTTCCTCTGGCAAAAACTATAAAATTCCATGTTTTTGCAGATAGGAAATTAAAACCACTATAGCAGGGTTCTCTGATACGCTGAATCTAATGGTGTAATTTTTTATTAAAATTCTATGACTTTTAGGGGTTATTTACCCCTTTTTTGAAAATAAGGCAAATATTCGCAGGCTAGTTACGATGGGTAAGATTAAACTTGATGAAACTTATTTTGATACATCTCTTTTGACTCTTTTGATACATCTATCGGTATCAAAATTCTAATTTTTAGAGTTTCAGTTACTATTAAGCCGGGTCGCTCCTCACTCACAGTTCGTTACCACGAACAGTTTGAAAATGTGGAATTTTGTATTTTTTCGAGAAGAAAGATCACGAATGTGTGTCTATTTGTTTTTTTTTTCTTCTCAGGGGTTATCGTGTCGACCCAGTGGTCCTAGAATATCATGAAAAGACTCATTCGAACGGAAATAAAAAGCTCTAGTGCCCTTTTTCAGTGACAAGAAAAATACAAGGGCAACTAGGCCCCCACCCACGCTCACTTTTTCCCAAAGTCACCCAATCAAAATTTTGAGATAGCCATTTTGTTTTACGTGGGAGGATTTTTCAATGGAGGAATTTGTCATGGGGGAAGGAAATTTTCCATGAAGGGGGCACCTGATTTCTCAGAACTATTTAAAAAACGATCAGAAATTAAAAAAAACACAAGTTTCTTCAACTGAAAGTAAAAAGCAACATTAAAAATTAAAACGAACAAAATTTATTGCGTAAATGAAGGGGTTTGACCCCTCTTCAATACCTCGCTCTTTACGCTAAAGTTCAAATTTTATCTCAGTTCTTTAAGAATGACTCCTGAACCACAACGGCTGTTCAATTAGAAAAATAAGCCCATCTAAAATTTCTAAGAAAAACTTTAGCGTAAAGAGCGAGGTATAGAATAGGGGGCAAGCCCCCTTGTATACGCAATAATTTCTATTCTTTTTAAGTTTAAACGTTTCTCTTTACTTTCGGTTGAAAAAACTTGGTTTTCTTGTTGAATATCGAAAGAATCGACTCATGATGCTGGTTCCAAATATATAAGATTCATTAAGTTAGTTTACCCATAAAGGCTACGGACCCAAGAAAACTGACTTTGGAAAAAGGGGAGAAACACCCCTTAAACAACAAAGCATATCATTTGACTTAAATTTTGAGATTGCCATCTTGTTCTACGTAGTTGCAAGGCCCAAACTCTATGCCTTAGGAAGTTTCCGGGGGTGAGCAATTCAGGGGAAATTTTACTCTTGGGGGTTTTGCCAGATGTCTAATATAATCTTTTTTTCTTTGTCATTCTTTCTCCTTGCCAACTCAATTTTATGTATGGAAATGTTAATGATAATTGTCTGGGGTAATTTTTTTAGACTGAATTGTCTAGAGAATCTTTTCGTGGAAGGGGGGGGGGCCGAATTTACCAGCATAATCTAAAAATCGATCAGACGTTAAATAAAAGGACAAGTTATTTGTACTGAATGTATGAGCCATATTAAAAGTTATTAGGGGGCTGGCTTCTTCTTGATACCTCGCTCTTTACTCTGAAGTTTGACTTTTTGTCTCAGTTCTTTAAGAATGACTCTTGAAACGCAAGAGTCGTTTAATTAAAACAATATGAAGCTTTTTTAAACTACTAAGAACGTAGCGTGAAAAGCCAGGTATTGAGAAGGTCGCAACCCCATTTATATATGTGATGATTTCTGTTCTTTTTAAGTTTTATGTTGCTTCTTACTTTCAGTTGGATTTTTTTTTCTTTAATATTTTTATTGTATCTCTAAATCTGTCAGAATATTTTGTAATGATCTAATTTTTTTTTACTTCGTAATTGAGCTTTGCAAAAAAAGACAGTGGATGGGAGTAGTTAGTCCTTATGCTCTCTATGGGTAAATATCTTCTTGGATCTACCATTGCCAGTTGTGAATAGTAGTATCACCTTCCTCTGGAAAACTAGGAATTTTATACATCGTAAAAAGCATATCCCAGACGCCTCTTATTTTCTTTTGTGTTACTCTATCATTGAGACCACTGTAGAGCATGCCTTCTTCTTCTGTTGACGCCAAAGATCTAGTAGATCTACTTGGGTGCTTGCAAATTTCAGCCGAAGAGAAATCGTTTGAAGTCTCTTGAGAAAGGTTTTAATGAGACATTTTTGTCTTCAATTTACAACACCAAGCCTTCCTTTCCTTTTGAGCGAATAGTTAAAATTAACCTTTACAGAAATAACGAAAAAGAAGTATCTGAAACCTTACATGTAGACTCTTACCTTTGCATGCGCAGTATTAAGTAGGATTAAATATCAAAGCTTCATCCAGCGATCAGTTACTGCTTGTTGTAAGTGTCATAAGAAATATTATTCAAAACTCATCTTTAAATTTTTTCAAAAATATTTTCAAATTGCTTGCAGTGTAACGTATTGAAAAGTGGCAGCATGCCTTTGCTGTTGTGGTAGTAGGAATCCTCACATAAAAACTCATTAAATCTACATTAAATTTAACCCAATAGGATTTGGATTGAAAATTTTAAACCAAACATCCAGAATATAAAGTGAAACATAGTTTCCTGTAAATTTTACTTGCTAAAAATACCCTCAAAATGTCATCAACTATAAGGAAATAACTTGGGGTCTTTTGTCTCTGCCTGTAGCACACATAGTTTGCACCCATGTGCCTGTCTCTGTGTAATCTTATTGTTCAAAGTTATTCCATAATTTCTGAAGATTTGCTTGTTTTTGACGGTTTTGAAATGATTTTTTCTGAGGAGTTATAGCCAATTCTGAGACAAAAGTCTCACGCATCATAAAAAGTTTGAAAGCTTTACATTGACTACATTTAAAAGGCTCTTTTACATTTAAATTAAAGCCGGCACTTTTAAATTACATTTAAATTTACATTTGAATTACAAAAAAAAATTCAAATTGAAATTAAAATTAAAAATAAAGATTAAAATCAAATTTTTTAATTCAATTTAAAAAATTTGAATTACTTTTAAATTACATTTAAATCAAAGGTAAAGAAAATTAAGCCGGCTGCAAAAGAATTTCACTTCAAAATTATAATTTATCTCAGATTTCCGTTTGATATACCATGATTTTAGAAACATTCAAATCTTGTTAAGGAAACCTTCAGGAAACCCGGTTTTTCAAACGGTTCGTGGCAATGAACTGTAAGTAAGGACGATCCGGCTCAATAGTAACCGAAGCTCTAAAAAACGGAATTTTGATACAGATAGATACATCAAAAGAATCAAATTGTTATGCTGATTTTAAATATATAAGTTTCATCAATTTGCCTTATTTTTGAAAAAAGGCGGAAACACCCGCTAAAAGTGAAAGAATCTTAACGATTAAATCACAATTAATCAATATATCACAGAGAACCCTACTATAGGGGTTTCAGGCTTCTATATTCAGAAATGTGGAATTTTGTGTTTTTTGCTAGAAGAAAGATCACGGATGCCTGTTTATTTGTATTTTTTTCCCAGGGCTGATCGTATCGACCCAGTGGTCCTAGGATGTCGTAAGGGGGATCATTTGAACGGAACTCAAAAGTTCTAGTTTCATTTTTAAGTGACCAAAAAAATTGAAGGGCAACTAGGCCACCTCCCACGCTCATTTTTTCCCAAAGTCTACAGATCAAAATTTTGAGATTGCCGGTTTGCTCAACGTAGTCGAAAAATTTAATAACTATGTCTTCGAGGACAAGTTAATCCCCCACAGACCCTGGGAAAGGGCTTCAAATTATGAACCTTGCCCACTGTTTACATATAGTATTGGTTATTGGGAAGTATACAGACGTTTCAGGGGAGATTTTTTCTGGTGGGTGGTCGGGGGGAGAGGGTTACATAAGAGGATCTTTCCATGGAGAAATATTTCATGGGGAAGGTAATTTTCATGAAGGGGGCGCCTAGCCTTGTTAAAACAATTCAAAAATCAAATAAAAACAAGTTTTTTTCATTTTAAAGTAAGGAGCAACATTAAAACTTAAAAAGAACAGAAATTATCACGTATATGAGGGGGTTCGCCCCCTCGTCAGTGTCTCGCTCTTTACGCTAAAGTACTTTTAGTAATTTCCAAAGAGCTATTTATTCTGATTAAGACTTTTGTAATGCAGGGGGCATCCTTAAAGAATTTGAACCAAAATTTGAACTGTAGCGTAATGAGCGAGGTATTGACGAGAGGACAAACCTCCTCATATTACGTATATGAGGGAGTTTCTTCCCCTCTTCAGTACCTTTCTGTTTACGCTAAAGTTAGAATTCTGTTAAATAATGGCCAACATAAACAATAATTTGTTTTAGTTATTTTTTGGCCAATCTTAGTATTTAAAATTAAGTAAGAAAACTAGTTTCTTTTTAACTGAAAGTAAGAAGAGACATTAAAACTTAAAACGAACATAAATTATTCCGTGTATAAAAGGGGCTGTTCCCTTCTCACCGCCCCGCTCTTTACGCTAAAGTTTGACTCTTTCTCTCAATTTTAATTTGTTAAACAGTAAAGAACTTTAGCGTAAAGAGCGGGACGTTGAGAAAGGAACAGCCCCTTTCATACACGGAGTAATTTCTGTTCATCTTAAGTTTTAATTTCACTCCTTACTTTCAGTTAAAAAAACTAGATTTTTTTAATTTAATTTTTGAACGTTTTTGAATTAATGCATGTTTGATTTTGGCTCTCCGCTCATAAATTATTAAAATGAAATTTGCATATTAATTCTTTTTTTAGCTAAATGGCTTTCTCTTAGTTTTGATCAGACGATTTTGAGAAAAAAGGGGTAAGGGAGGAGGCCTAGTTGCCCTCCAATTTTTTGGTTCCTCGAAAAGGTAACAAGAACTTTTAATTTTTAACGAACGTTTTTATTAGTAAGAAATATACGTAACTTAAGAATTAACTTACGTAACAAACTTTTATATTCTTATATTTTTATTACGTATATGAGGGGGTTTGTCCCCTCGTTAATACCTCACTCTTTACACTAAAGCTTAAATTTTGTCCCAACTCTTTAAGATTGACCCCTGAATCAGAAAGGCCGTAAAATAAATAGTTGAAATACTAAATTTACTTTAGCGTAAAGAGCGAGGTATTTAGGAGGAGAGGAACCCTCATATGTGTAATAATTTCTCTTCGTTTTAAGTTTTAACGCTGCTCCTTACTTTCAATTGAAAAAACTCTTTCATATTTATTTTTTCATTGTTTTTTTTATAATAATGCTAGAAAATCCTGCGCCCCCTTCATTGAATTTCTCTTCCCCCATGACATATTCCTCCAAGAAAAGATCCTTCTATTTAGCCACCTCCTTCACCCCCCCCCCCCCCAAACCAAAATAATCCCCCCTGAAAAACGTCTGTACACTTCAATAACTATTACCATATGTAAACACTGGTCAAAGTTTGTAACTTTCAGACCCTCCCCTGGGGACTTTGGGGGAGTAAGTCGTAATCCAAAGACATTGTCATTATGGTTTTCGACTATGTTGAACAAAATGGCTATCCCAAAATTTTGAAACGTTGACTTTGGGAAAAAAAATGAGATTTTGATATATTCTTTTGATTGTATCGATTCTTCCGATTCTTTTGATGTATCTTTTAGATTCAAAATTCCGTTTTTTAGAGTTTCGTTTACTATTGAGCCGGGTCGCTCCTTACTACAGTTTGTTACTACGAACTGTTTGGTAATATCTTAAGTAGCTTCGTAACTATGATTCTTATGTGATAATTTTTAAATAAAAAAAAAATAATTTTTTTAGCTGAAAGTAAGGAGCGACATTAAAACTTAAAACGAACAGAAATTACTCCGTATATGAAATGGGTTGTCCCCTCCGCAATCCATCGCTCTTTACGCTAAAGCTTTTAATTGTTTGAAAAAGTAGAATTGTGGCAAAGAGTCAAACTTCAGCGTAAAGAGCGAGGGATTGCGGAGGGGACAACACATTTCATATACGGAGTAATTTCTGTTCGTTTTAAGTTTTAATGTCACTCCTTACTTTCAGCTAAAAAATTTTTTTTTTTTTTATTTAATTTCTGAACGTTTTTGAATTAATGCATGTTTGGTTTTGGCTCTCCGTACATAAATTATTAAAATGAAACTTGTATATTAATTCTTTTTTTGGCTAAATGGCTTTCTCTTAGTTTTGATCAGACGATTTTGAGAAATAAGGGGTGGAGAAGGAGGCCTAGTTGCCCTCCAATTTTTCGGTTACTTAAAAAGGCAACTAGAACTTTTAATTTTTAATGAACGTTTTTATTAGTAAAAAATACACATAACTTAAGAATTAACTTACGTAACAAACTTTCATACCTTATATTTTTATTATGTATACGAGGGGGTTTGTACCCTCGTTAATACCTCGCTCTTTACACTAAATCGTAAGTTTTGTCCAAATTCTTTAAGAATGACCCCTGAATCAGAAAGGCCGTAGAATAAATAGTTGAAATTATTAAAAATACTTTAGCATAAAGAGCAAGGTATTTATCTCCTCCTAAATACCTCGCTCTTTATGCTAAAGTATTTTTAGAACCCCTCATATGCGTAATTATATCTGTTCGTTTTAATTTTCAATGCTACTTCTTCCTTTCATTTGAAAAAACGTTTTCATGTTTATTTTTCATTGTTTTCTTATAGTAATGCTAGGGAACCCTGCGCCCTTTTCATTGAATTCTTCTTCCCCCATGACAGATTCCTCCAAGGAAAGATCCTCCAACATAGCCCCCTCTTCTCATCTCCACCCCCAAACAAAATAAAATCCCCCTGAAAACTGTACAC